>NC_091646.1:108412099-108734799 GCF_027580195.1 Bos mutus
CCAGGGGATCTTCCCAACCCAGGGATTGAACCTGGGTCTCCTGCGTTGCAGACAGATGCTTTACCATCTGAGCCACTTTTCAGGAGGCAGGTAATATGATCTAGTTTTCCCATCTTGTTAAGAATTTTCCACAGTTTGTTGTGATCCACACAGTCAAAGGCTTTAGTGTAGTCAATGAACCAGAAGTACCTGTTTGGGGGGATTCCCTTGCTTTTTCTGTGACCCAACCTATGTAGACTAATTGATCTCTGGTTCCTCTGCCTTTTCTAAATCCAGCTTGAACATCTGGAAGTTCTCGGTTCACATACTGTGTAAGCCTAGCTTGGGGATTTTGAGAATTACCTTGCTAGCATGTGAAATGAGTGCAATTGTATGGTTGCTTGCACATTCTTTCACATTGTCCTTCTTTTGAATTGCAATGGAAACTTTTTCCAGTCCAGTAGCCACTGCTGAGTTTTCCAAATTAGCTGGAATATTGAGTGCATCATCTTTTAGGATGTGAAATAGCTCAGCTGGAGTTCCATCACCTTCACTAGGTTTGTTCATAGTAATGCTTCTTCCTAAGGCTCATGTGACTTCATATTCCATGATGTCTGGCTCTAGGTGAGTGACCACATCATTGTGATTATCTGGGTCATTAAGACCTTTTTTGTATAATTCTTCTGTGTATTCTTGCCATCTCTTCTTAATATCTTCTGCTTCTGTTAGTTCCTTGCCGTTTCTGTCCTTTATTGAGCCCATCTTTGCATGAAACATTCCCTTGGTATCTCCAAGTTTCTTGAAGAGATCTCTTGTCTTTCCCATTCTATTGTTTTCCTCTGTTTCTTTATTGTTCACTTAAGAAGGCTTTCTTATTTCTCCTTACTATTCTCTGGAACACTGCATTTAGTTGGATATATCTTTCCCTTTCTCCTTTGCCTTTCAATTCTCTTCTTTCCTCAGCTATTTGTAAGACCTCCTCAGACAACTACTTTGCCTTCTTGTGTTTGTTTTTCTTTGGGATGGTTTTTGTCACCACCGTGCATAGTGTTACGAACCTCCATCCATATAGTTCTTCAGGCACTCTGTCTATCAGATCTAATTCCTTGAATCTGTTTGTCACCTCTATGGTATAATCATAAAGCATTTGATTTATGTCATACCTGAATGATCTAGTGGTTTTTCCTACTGTCTTCAATTGAAGCCTGAATTTTTCAATGAGAAGCTCATGATCTGAGCCACAGTCAACTCTAGGTCTTATTTTTGCTGACTGTATAGAGCTTCTCCATCTTTGGCTACAAAGAATATAATCAATCTTATTTTTGTATTGACCATCTGATGATGTCCATGTGTAGAGTCATCTGTTATGTTTTTGGAAGAGGGTGTTTGCTATGACCAGTGTGTTCTTTTGGCAAAACTCTTTTTAGCCTTTGCCCTGCTTCATTTTGTATGCCAAGGCCAAATTTGACTGTTACTTTAGATATCTCTTGATTTCCCACTTTTGCATTCCAATTCCCTGTAATGAAAAGGACATCTTTGTTTGGTGTTAGTTCTAGAATGTCTTGTAGGTCTTGATAGAACCATTCAACTTCAGCTTATTAATGAGATATTTATTAACTCTTTGAAACTTGGTGTGTATTTTACATTCATAACACATTTCAATTTGTACTAGCTATATTTCAAGTGTTCAGTAGGACTAGCCATATTTCAAATGTTAAGTAGCCGTAGATGGCTAGTGGCCACTGTATTGGTCAGAGTGGGTCCAAATGAACAGTTGGTGTGGCAGAGGATGAGATGGATTACATCATCAACTCAATGGACATGAATTTGAGCAAACTTCTGGAGATAGTGGAAAACAGAGGAACCTGGCATGCTGTAGTACATGGGGTTGCAAAGAGTGGGATACAACTTAGTTACTGTACAACAACAACCATATTATTTTACCTTAAAATCTACTATAGAAAATGCCCGTTGATTTGTTCTTTTGTCATGATTTCTTCCTAATTAAAATTAATCCTTTATCTCTCCTCTCCTAGCACATTATTTAAACTTCCATCATAGCATTTTTATTTCATATTGTTTTTATTGTATTACAATAATTGATTTGCCCATGTGTTTCTCCGACTAAATTGCCAGATGTTTGAAGGCATGTTTTGCATACCGTATTTATCTTTGTGCCATCTTTCCCCATCCTTAGCAGTTCTCATTGGTTTCTGAGTTAGTAAATCAAGCAATAAATGTTTTTGAAATTGAATTACAAAAAACCCATTTTTTTGTGTGTCTGCATATTACAGAGGGTTAGTAACAAGGAATGTGGTCAGTATTCTCTCAGGAATAAGGAGACATTCCATTTTCAAATATCTAGCCACAAGTCAGATAGCGTACGTTCTGTTCCAATTTTGTCTAGTCATGTGTGTTAGCTCTCGTTCTACCAGATGTACCATTTGAATTATGATTTTCTGGTATGTAGTATTTATTTCATTCTTTTTGTTTCAATTTCAATGTTGCCTTGAATTATATTTATAGATGACTAGCCAGGTAGACTTTGATTTCTAAAGTTGTTTTGCTAGTTTATCTATGATTCTTAAAGCTGTTCACCAAACCCTAGTATTTGTTCAAGGAAATGATGATTTGTTCCTAGGAACTGATGATGGAAATAAAGTACAATACCATGTTAACAAACTTGATTAAATAGCAAATTGCCAAGTTTTTGCTATTTTTATTAAAATAAAAGCTCATTGATTGACCCTGTATGTAAGGTGTATAGGGACTCCTTCTGCCTCTGCAGGATTTTCCATCTACAGTCTCCTAGATCTGTTTGTCAAATCATCTCTCTCACCTGTACTTCCACAGATCTCTCTAAGACAGGGCTAAGTAAAGACAGATTTTTGTCATGACATGCACAAAATGACAGTAGATTCTGAATAATACATAAATCGAAGCTGCTTTGTAAATATTCTGTTTAAATGACAAATATTGAAAAAGTACTGCTTACTTTACTACTAAAGGAGGTTATAAGTTTTCTAAATATTGACTTGACAGTTACCAACCTATTAGATGTAGGTAGAGCTTTTGTGATTTAGGAGGGACTGTGATGGTGGTAGTGGCATAGTAGTTCTCACCTTTCATATGTGACTTCATGTAACTAGTGTCCCATCATCAAGAACACTATTAAGAAGGCATTGTTTTTTTTTTCTGCTAATTATAAGTGAAATTATAAGCTGATTATAAGCCAGAACTGAAGCATTCCATCTTTTTGTGTTTGTACTAAACTAGGGTTTTGCTGATTTCTGCTTGTGTTGGAAAATACCGTGGAGTCTTTCATGCAGAACAGTTACCATACTCAGTGATAGCAGGGTTTCCTGCTTTGCTGCCTGTGAAATGAAGATCATATTAACTCCTCCTATCATGAATACCAACTGCCGAGATGATCAGCCAGTAATTCTGTTAGAAATGCACAGGAAATGTTGGTCTACTCAGTGTAAGGGCAAAAAACAATTTCTTCTTACCTTCCTGCCAGCAGCCAACAGGGATGCCTAGGGCATGTTAGTGCATTTTTACACTGGCATAGAGCCCTGGAGTTGGACACACTGAATCTTAAACACACTTATAATACAGGTTTTAACTGCTTCATAGGAGACATTCCAGACATATTTATGCTCAGCAGAACTCTGAAGTTTTTATTCTTATTATCATGGTACTGTGGTCTTTTTGTTTGTTTCTTTTATCTGTGATGTTAGTACTTTTCCAAGGCCAAGTTAAAACAAATAACTCAGATAAGTTCAACTTGTGCTAATCTCTTTACATTTATGGAACCACTTTACTGCAATCCTAAGAAAGATGTTGAAACTCAGGATATGTCTGTACAGGCCTGGTAGATTGGAAAGCCACAGTGCTTTCAATAGCCAGTCTATAAAAATCTTCTTGCTACAAAATCAGGGTTTATCTTCTCAATTTTCTTTTCTCAGTGAATCCATAGTTTTGGTTAATTCATTTATCTGAAAGTAAATCATTTTAAATGGTGTTGGAAGTTTTCATAATATCCGGAAATACATTATAACATAAAGTCCAATTATTTTATTATGTTACTTATGTTTATAATTCCATCATTCTGGACCACCAATTTTTTTTTAATTGGAAATTTTGGATATTTTTTCAGAGTTAGTAGTGGAAAGAACATGGCATTTAGAGGCAAGACAAAAATCTGAGTTTAAATCTTAGCTGACTATGTCATCCTAAATCAAGTCATTTAAGCTCTCTAAACCTCCATTTTTACATCTGAAACCATAGGTAAGTATAGCTGCATACATTCCAACAATATTACTGAGAGGACCAAATATGATATGTGAAAGTTGCTCAGTCTTCTCCAACTCTTTGCAACCCCTTGGACTATACAGTCCATGAATTCTCCAGGCCAGAATACTGGAGTGGGTAGCCTTTCCCTTGGATTTTAAAGAGATCCAACCAGTCTATCCTAAAGGAAATCAGTCCTGAATATTCATTGGAAGGACTGATGCTGAAGTTGAAACTCCAATACTTTGGCCACCTGATGGCCACCTGACTAACTCATTTGAGAAGACCCTGATGCTGGGAAAGATTGAAGGCAGGAGGAGAAGGGGATGACAGAGGATAAGATGGTCGGATGGCATCACCAACTTAATGGACATGAATTTGAGTCAACTCCGGGAGTTGGCAATGGATAGGGAGGCCTGTCATGCTGCAGTCCCTGGGGTCACAGAGTCGGACACGACTGAGTGACTGAACTGAGCCTTTCGCTTCTCCAGGGGATCTTCCCAACCCAGGGATCGAACCCAGATCTTGCGCATTGCAGGAGGATTCTTTACCAGCTGAGCCACAAGGGAAGCCCAAATATGATATATGTCATATCATTTGTAAACTATAAACATGCATGCTAAGTCATGTCCTATTCTTTGCGACCCCATGGACTATAGCCTGCCAGGCTCCTCTGACCATGGGATTTCCCAGGCAAGAATACTGGAGTGAGTAGCCGTTCCCTTCTCCAGGGGATCTTCCCAACCCAGGGATCGAACCCTGTTCTCCCGCATTGCAGAAATATTCTTTACCACATGAGCCACCAGAGAAGCCCTGTAAAGAGCTATATAAATGTCAGTTATAATTTTTGGTATTTTGCAACCCTTTTACCATAAAATCTTTAATATAAATATCTCCTGCTTACAATCCCTTAGTAGCAGGTTAGATATGCTAGTATCACTTAAGAATGTATGTTTCATTTTGCTACTGAAAATGTATGTATCACCAGATTTTCTTACTAAGGTTTCATATGAAAAATGAATAATAATCATTCCAACAGAAACAATTTATGAGTAAACATTGCCCATCTCCCCCTACCCACAAAGTAAAATAACTGCTTTTAGTTCATGTAGGGAGATTAAATATTTCTTCTTTGGCTTATATTATAGCCTTTGAGAAACAATATTAAGTGATTCATTGGGTTGATCTCATTTTAAAGTGATGTTAGTCTGTTACTTGCTTGAGTTCCCATTGTTGACTTTTATTTGTAAGAGACTTAGGCAGGTTCAGTCTCTTACTGTACAAGTATGTTAATGCTGTGAGCTACATTATGAGTTCAGCATCACTGGAGGTGTGAACTAGGTGAGGCTAGATGGCTGGAAATGTTTAGGTGGACAGCATCAATGATATAGAGCTAAGAACTGGAAATCTTTCTAATTCCGCTATGTTGTGATATTTTCTTCTGTTTATTTTCAATTTAGATTATTGACATACTTACATATACTTTATTCCTTTAAATATTGCTTGTTCCCCTTAAAAACTTTGGAAATTCTGGTTAGGGAAAAATCTACTAGAGTAACATGAAAAAATATATTTTGTGTGTGTTACCAGTTTACTAAGCATTTTTTTTCTTTTTTCAGTGTTCATAATGCTTTACGTTCATCTTATGTCATTTATCTCATTCTGTCTAATAAATCCTAATTTATTTCTCTAATTCCCTTTTTTTGGTTATAAAATTTTCTGGAGAGATAAGATATTTAATAACATCCATACACCTTTCTGAAGTTTAACTTATGGTTACTGGTACCTAAAACTGGGAAGAAAGTTGGCCTTGATTAAGGTCGCTTATGCTTGTTTTTTTCCTATCTGCCAGTCACGGAATCTACTCTCAACACATGTCATTCTGAGTCTGGTTAATTTTCTAATGTAAAAATCCCATTTATATAAACATCATTAAAAGCATCTGGTAACCTAATTTTTTTTTTTTTTCAGTAGCAGTTGGGGTTTATTTTTTTTTTAATTTTTATTATTATTTTTTTTTTTTTACAATATTGTATTGATTTTGCCATATATCAAAAGCTCCCCCATTTCACATATTTCCAAATGGTATCCAAAAATTCTTGGAAATAAAAAAAATTACCCCCCCCAAAAAATAAATAAAAGCTATACCTAACTCAATGAAAAAAAAAATTTATCTGAAATAAGTATAGCTTCCCCACCCTAAATATAAAATCACTGGAGCTAATGTAAGCAACTGTCTGAGGATTTTTAAGGTTAAAGTACTTATGATAATGAAGCATTTGCTAATTTGTCCAGACTAGATTCCAGAATAGCTCCATTGTCTGATAAATGATGTCCTTAAATATTTGAGTTCACATTGATTGTTAGTTTATGAGCATCCTTAAAGTCTGACATAGTAATACTTCTGCTTGGTAACCTTTCTTAGGCCCCTACCTTCTTTTCCCAACATTGTTTCATCCCTGTTGGAAAAAGAAAATAGAAAGATGGTAACAATAACCCTGTATAACAAGACAGCAAAAGAGACACTGATGTATAGAACAGTCTTTTGGACTCTGTGGGAGAGGGAGAGGGTGGGATGATTTGGTAGAATGGCATTGAAACACATATAATATCATATATGAAACGAGTCGCCAGTCCAGGTTTGATGCACGATACTGGATGGTTGGGGCTGGTGTACTGGGACGACCCAGAGGGATGGTATGGGGAGGGAGGAGGGAGGACGGTTCAGGATGGGGAACACGTGTATACCTGTGGCAGATTCATTTTGATATATGGCAAAACCAATACAATATTGTAAAGTTTAATAAAATAAAATTAAAAAAAAGAAAAAAGAATCTTTAAAACTAAATGAGTGTGTCTCTTTCTTTAGTTACCTTAAAAATTGTAATGTTTTTCATCAAGAAAACTCATTACCTGTGTTAGTATAGGTGAATTACATGCTGTAGTCATCATATTTTTAATGGGTTTCCTCATATTTTTAGTTCTTGATTTGTAGAAAGTGGCAGCTGCTGCTTTGGTTAAAAGGCTTTCAAACTGATTGTGTTCACCTATGATTTGATTTTTTAAAGAAATACTTTTATGATAGTGAAAAGAATATGTCTCCTCTTCATAAAAAAAAAATCTGGTGAAACATCTTGGCTTTTGCTCAGAATTTGAAAGTAAATGGGAATCGATTTGGAATATTGAAAAAGTCAAGAAGCTAACTGTGGGTCTGGCTCTGTCATTGACTGGCCTGCCATTTCTTTGTATTTAAAATGAAGGGATATGTTAGGTAATTTCTAAGACTCCTTTAAACTCTGATAGCATTCTTCTATTGATAACATTTATTAGGTATGGATTGTGTCAGGATATCAAATAGAGGTATATATCAAAATATGTAAATTTTTTACCCTTGGACTGTTAACAAATGGTGAATCTATGCCCTCTCTACCCCCCAAAATGGAAATTTTGTGTTCAGAATAGCCAGGTCAAAGATGGCTTCTGTTTAGAAATCTTAAATTTATATTAATGTCTTCTAAGAGTTTATGAGACTCATGAGAGTAGCCATTGTGTGACAATATGATATCGTAGCATGCGTATGTGTAAAGTACAGCAAATAGTAAACACCACAATTTCTTTTCTCATCCCTTTGGACTTCCTAGATCAGTTCCTTGAGGGTAAATAATTTTTGCTTTATCAATACATTATCTGTTTACTCTGTATTATAAAAAATGAGCTGTTATTTCTGCTACCACCCTTACTTCTCTTTTTCATCTCCCCCCAATATGTTAACTCTGTAACCAGTTAATTCAATAAGTTATGTTTAAGTTATTTTGAATATGTGAATATTATGAATATGTTGCTTATTATAGAGCCAAGTAAAACTCTCTTCATTATATTTCTTTTTAAAATTATTCTTAGTTTTACAATTTTATTTGTTATTTTTTAACTTAATTTTTATTTTATATTGGGGTATAGTTTACTTACAGTGTTCTTTTTCAGGTGTACAGCAAAGTGATTCAGCTAAACATTTACCCATATTCATTCTTCTTCAGATTCTTTCCCCATATAGGTTATTAAAGGATTATTGAGTACAGGTCCCTGTGCTATACAGTAGGTTCTTGTTACTTATCTATTTTAAACATAGTAGTGTGCATATGTCAGTCCCAAACTACCAATTTATCCTTCCCCCTCCACCTTTCCACCTTGGTAACCATGTCTGTTTTTGAAGTTTGAGTCAGTTTCTGTTTTGTAGATAAGTCCATTTGTAACATGTTTTAAGATTCCATATATAAGTGATATTACATGATATTTGTCTTTATCTGACTTACTTCACTGAGTATGATAATCTCTGGGTCCATCCATGTTGCTTCAAATGTTACTATTTCATTCTTTTATGGCAGAATAATATTCCATTGTATATACATACCATAACTTTTTCATCCATTTTCTGTTGATGAACATTTAGGATGCTTCCATGTCTTAGCTGTTGTAAATACTGCTGCAGTGAATGTTGGAGTGCATATATCTTTTCAAAATATGGTTTTCTCCAGATATATGCCCAGGAGTGGGATTGCTGGATCATATGGTTGTTCTATTTTTAGTTTTTCAAGGAACCTCCATACTGTTGTTCATGGTGATTATACAAATTTACATTCCCACCAATGGTGTAGGAGGGTTCTCTTTTCTCCACGTGCTCTCCAGAATTTATTGTTTATATTATTGATAATGGCCATTCTGAACTATGTGAAGTGATATCCCATTGTAATTTTGATTCTCATTTCTCTAATAATGAGTGGTGCTGAATATCTTTTAATGTGTTTTTTTGCCATCTGTATGTCTTCTTTGGAGAAATATCTATTTAGATCTTCTCTGCATGTTTTGGTTGGATTTGTGTTTTTGATATTGAGCTGCATAAGCTGTTTGTGTATTTTGGAGATTAATCCCTTGTTAGTTGCTTTGTTTGTAAAATATTTTCTCCCATTTTATGGGATGTCTTTTCATTTTGTTTATGGTTTCCTTTTCTGTGCAAATGCTTTTAAGTTAATTAGGTACATTTGTTTGTTTTTTGTTTTTATTTTCATTACTCTAGGAGATGGGTCCAAAAAGATATTGCTGAAGTTTATGTCAGTGTCCTGCCCATGTTTTCCTCTAAAAGTTTTATAGTATTCAGTCTTACATTTAAGTCTTTAATCCATTTTGAGTTTATTTGTGTGTATAGTTTTAGAGAATGTTCTAATTTTATTCTTTTCAATTTTCCTAGCGTCACATACTGAAGAGACTACCTTTTCTCCATTGTATGTTCTTGCCTCCTTTGTTATACATTTATTGACCATAGCTATGTATGTTTATTTTGGGCTTTCTATGCATTGATCTTTGCATCTATTTTTGTGGCAGTACCATATTGTTTAGATGACTGTCGCTTTGTAGTATAGTCTGAAGTCAGGGAGCTTGATTGCTCCTTGGTCTGTTTTTTGTTTTCTCAGGATTCCTTTGGCCATTTGGGATCTTTGGTGTTTCCATACAGCCTTAAATTTTTTTTGCTCTAATTCTCTGAAAAATGCTATTGGTGAGTTAGTTGATAAGGACTGCATTGAATCCATAGATTGCCTTTTATAGTACAGTCATTTTGACAGCATTGATTCTTCCAGTCTAAGAACATTTTATATCTTTCAATCTATGTCACCATAAATGGATGATTAATTTTTGTCAGAAGCTTTTTCTACATTTGTTGAGATGATCATATTGTCTTTATTCTTCAATTTGTTACTGTGGTGTATCACATTGATTTGTGGATATTGAAGAATCCTTGCATCCCTGGGATAAATTCCACTTGATCTTGGTGTATGATCCTGTTAGTATATTGTTGGATTCAGTTTGCTAGTATTTTGTTGAGTATTTTTTTTTAATACTTATTCAACTTTGTTTGAAATGTCATAGTGTCTTCCAAAGTGGTTTTTAAAATTTATTTATTTTATATTGAAGGATAATTACTTTACAGAATTTTGTTATTTTCTGTCAAACCTTAACATGAATCAGCCATAGATATTCATATATTCCCTCCCTCTTGAACCTCCCTCCCATCTCCCTCCCCACCCCACCCGTCTAGGTTGATAAAGAGCCCCTGTTTGAGTTTCTTGAGACATACAGCAGATTCCCATTGGCTATCTATTTTACATATGGTAATGTAAATTTACATGTCAGTTTTTCCATACATCTCACCCTCTCCTCCCCTCTCCCCATGTCCATAAGTCTGTTTTTCCACTACTCCCCTGCAAATAAATTCTTCAGTACCATGTTTCTAGAGTCCATGTATATGCATTGGTATATGATATTTATCTTTCTCTTTCTGATTTACTTCACTCTGTATAATAGGCACTAGGTTCATCCACCTCATTAGATCTGACTGAAATGTGTTCCTTTTTATGGCTGAGTAATATTCCATTGTGTATATGTGCCACAGTTTCTTTATCATTCATCTGTCTATGGACATCTAGATTGCTTTCATGTTCTAGCTATTGTAAATAGTGCTGCAACGAACATTGGGGTACATGTGTCTTTTTTAATTTTGGTTTCCTCAGGGTATATGCCTAGCATTGGGATTGATGGGTAATAAGGTGGTTTTATTCCTAGTTTTTCAAGGAATTTCCATACTGTCTTCCATAATGGTTGTATCAATTTACATTCCCACCAACAGTGCAAGAGTGTTCCCTTTCCTCCACACCCTCTCCAGCATTTATTGTTTGTAGACTTTTGTTGATGGCCATTCTGACCGGTGTGAGGTGATATCTCATTGTAGTTTTGATTTGCATTTCACTAATAATGAGCAATATTTAGCATCTTTTCATGTGTATGTTAGCCCTCTGTATGTCTTTTTTGGAGAAATGTCTGTTTAGGTTTTTTTTTTTTTTTTCGATTGGATTGTTTGTTTTTCTGGCATTGAGTTGTATGAGCTGCTTGTGTATTTTGGAAATTAATCCTTTGTCATTTGTTTCATTTGCTATTATTTTCTCCCATTTTGAGGGTTGTCTTTTTACCTTGCTGGTGGGAAGGTTTTGGGTCTTATTCCTTAGCCACAGTGCCCCTGGGTTTCAATTGTGGTTTTATTTCCATCTCTGCATATGGGTGGTCCACTTGGGTTTGCTCCTGAGGCTTCCCTGGAGGACTTGGGTCTGCCCCAGTGAGGGCCAGGTGTGGAGGTGGTGCAGTTGCTTGGGTCACAGGGATTCTGGCAGCACCAGGTACTCAGAGATTTGGTGGCTAGGGCATCAGGAAATAGAGTGCTCTAGAAGGGTATGGGAACCAGTATTGGCCAATGCGCTCCAGTATTCTTGCCTGGAGAACCCCCCTCCCTGACAGAGAAGCCTGGCGGGCCTCGGTCCACATGGTCACAAAGAGTTGGACACAACTGAAGCAGCTCTGCATGTATAGATGCAAGACTTTTTTTGCCTTTGGCAGCTCTGCCCCAGTGAATGTTAAATGTAAAGGTAGCACAGCTGCTTGGACCGAGTGGACCTTGATGGTGCCAAATGTACAGAGACATGGACTGTCTCAGCTGCAGGAGTTATGGCCCTATCAGAGTCTTTTCTTGAACCTTTAATAGCTGGTGATCAGAAGGCCTCTTTGGCTAGTCTTTCTGTGTCACTCCGCCTGTTCAGCTGTGGATGCTGGCATGTGGGAAGAGAGAGGCTACGGTAATGGCTTCACCTGCTATGCATGACTCAGCAGTATTGCCTTGCTTCCAGGCTGCCTGGCTTTCCTCCACAGGCATTTCCCACCACAATCTCCTCCCTCACGTCCCCTTGGTCTATCTCTGCAGTCAACAGCAGCCCTCACCCTGGGATTGCTCCACAGTCCCTACACTCCAGTTCCCAGCTGCTACAGTTTCTAGGGGACCTGCATCCCTCCCTGGGGTACATATGGCTGCGGCACAGAGTGTCTGATTCTCATTCCATTTAGGCTGCCACAGATCAGCTGCTTCACTCTCAGCCTTAAATGTTTCTCCTCTGACCCAGAAAATTGCCCTGATGCAGAGATTGGACCCTGCTTCAGTTCACCCACCTGCTGAGGGTGGGTGAGGTCCAGTCCTTCTAACACTCCCATTTTTACCCCTAGTTCCTTCTTCCTACCGAGTTTTGTGTGGTTCTGTATATTTTTTCTGGTGGTCATGTACTGCTGTCTGCTCTCAGCTGGTATTCTGCAAGCACTTCTGTGTTTGAAGGTGTATTCCTGATGTCTCCATGGAGAGAGATGTACTTCACATCCACCTATTCCTCTGCCATCTTGTTCTCTCAGGATTTTTGTTTTATGTTTATCAGTGATATTGGCCTGTAGTTTTCTTTTTGTGTGGTATCTTTCTCTGGTTTTGATATTAGAGTGATGGTGGACTCATAGAATGAGTTTGGAGGTCTTCCTTCCTCTACAATTTTGGGAAGTTTCAAAAGTATAGGTGTTGACTCTTCTCTAAATGATAAAATTAGACTATGAAGCTATCTGGTCCTATATTTTTGTTTATTAGAAGTTTTAAAGTTACATTTTCAGTTTTAGTACTTGTAATTGATCTGTTCACATTTTCCATTTCTTTCTGGTTCAGTCTTTGAAGATTGTACCTTTCTAAGAATTTATTCATTTCTTCTAGATTGACCATTTTATTGACATATAGTTCTTGAAATTGTCTCTTATGAACCTCATATATCTCTGGTATCAGTTTTAAATTCTCCATTTTCATTTCTAATTTTATTGACTTGAGCCATGTCCCCTTTTGTTCTTGATGAAACTAGATAAAGATTTATCAATTTTGTTTTCTTTTCAAAGAACCAGCTTTTCATTTCATTAATCTTTTCTATTGTTTTCTTTGTCTCTATTAATATTTCATTTATTTCTGCTCTGATCTTTATTGTTTCTTTCCTTCTAATAAGTTTGGATTTTCTTTGTTCTTCTTTCTCTAGTTGTTTTAGGTGTAAGGTTAGGTTGTTTGAGATTTTTTGGTTTCCTTAGGTAAGATTTTATTGCTATAAATATCCCTCTTAGAATTGCTTTTGTTGTGTCCCAAAGGTTTCGGATGATCATGTTTTCATTTTCATTTGTCTCTAGGTATTTTTTGATTTCCTTTTTGATTTCTTTGGTAATCCGCTGGTTGTTTATAACATTTTTTAGTCTCCATGTGTTTGTGTTTTTTACAGTTCTTTTCTTGTAGTTGATTTCTAGTCTCACAGTGTTTTGGTCAGAAAGAGTGCTTGATATGATTTCAATTTTCTTAAATTTACCAGGGTTTACTTTGTGGCCCAGCATGTTATCTATCCTGCAGAATGTTCCATGTGCACATGAGAAGAACATATATTCTGCTGCCTTTGGATGGAATGTCCTATAAATATCAATTAAGCACATCTGTTCTAATCTGTCATTTAAATCCTGTGTTTCCGTATTGATTTTCTGTCTGGATGATCTGTCCATTGATGTAGGTGTGGGTGTTAAAGGCCCCCTATTATTATCTTACCATTGGTTTCTCCCTTTATGGCTGTTAGCATTTGCCCTGTGAATTGAGGTGCTCCTATGTTAGGTGCATATATATTTTCAATTGTGATATCTTCTTGGATTGGTTCCTGGACCATTATGTAGTGTCCTTTGTCTCTTAAAACAGTCTTTATTTTAAAGTCTATTTTGTCTGATATGAGTATTGTTACTACAACTTTCTTTTTATCTCTATTTGCATGGAATATCTTTTTCCATCCCCTTTCTGTCTGTATGTGTCCCTAGATCTGAAGTGGGTCTCTTGTAGACAGCATTTATAAGGGTCTTATTTTTGTATCCATTCATCTAGTCTGTGTCTTTTGGTTTGAGCACTTAACTCATTTCTTTTAAGAAATTATCGATATATATATGTTTTTATTGCTATTTTGTTATTTGTTTAGGATTTGTTTTTATAGGTCTTTTTTATTCCCTTCCTCTCTTTTATTATCTTCTCTTGTGGTTTGATGACTATCTTTAGAGTTGTGTTTGGATTGCTTTTTCTTTTTTTGGTGTGTATCTGTTGTATGTTTTTGGTTTGAAGTTACCTTGAGGTTTTGATATAGCAGTCTACACACACACACACACACACACACACACACACACACGATTGTTTTATGCTGCTGCTGCTGCTGCTAAGTCGCTTCAGTTGTGTCCGACTCTGTGCGACCCCACAGACGGCAGCCCACCAGGCTCCACTGCCCCTGGGATTCTCCAGGCAAGAACACTGGAGTGGGTTGCCATTTCCTTCTCCAGTGCATGAAAGTGAAAAGTGAAAGTGAAGTTGCTCAGTTGTGTCCGACTCTTAGCGACCCCATGGACTGCAGCCCACCAGGCTCCTCCGTCCATGGGATTTTCCAGGCAAGAGTACTGAAATGTTTTATGCTATTGGTATCTTAATTTTAAACACATTTACAGTATCCTGCATTTGTGGTCTTCTCATGATTGCTGGTTTCAATACCATATTTATATGTGGATAATCTCCCAAATTGTTTGTTTGCCTTTATCAGTGAGTTTTCCCATTTCTAATTTTGTTTTTAATTGTGGCTATTTCTTTTCTACCCAGAGAAGTTTCTTTAGCATTTGTTGTGATGCTGGTTTGGTAGTGCTGAATTCTCTTAGATTTTGGTTGTCTGTAAAGTCTTTGATTTCTCTGTTGACTCTGAACAAGATCCCTTTAGTGTAGAGTATTCTTGGTTGTAGGTTTTTCCCTTTTATCACTTTAAATATATTGTGTCACTCCATTATGACCTTCAGAGTTTTTGCTGAAGTATCAGCTGACAGCCATAATGGGATTGACTTGTATGTTATTTGTTGCTTTCAATATTTTCTCTTTGTCTTTAATTTTTGTCAGTTTGATTAACATGTACCTTGGTGTTTTCATCCTTGGGTTTATCCTGTATGGGACTCTCTTGCACTTCCTAGACTTGTATGAGTATACCTTTCCCATGTTAGGGAAGTTTTTGGCTTTTATCTCTTTAAATATTTTCTCAAAGTCTTTCTCTCTTCTCCCTCTGGTACCCCTGTAATGCAAATGTACTTGCATTTAATGTTTTTTTCAGAGGTCTCTGAGATGGTCCCCCTTTTTTAAAATTCTTTTTTTCTTTATCCTGTTCCACAGCAGTGATTACCACCAGTCTTTCAGCTCACTTACTCGTTCTTCTGCCTCACTTATTCTGCTATTGATTCCTTCTAGTGTATTTTCCATTTTAGTTATTGTATTCTTCATCTCCATTTGTTTTTTCTATAAATTCTCTAGCTCTTTGTTAAACATTTTGTGTATTTCTTGGTCTATGCTTGGATCATCTTTACTGTCATTACTCTTAATTCTCTTTTAGGCAAGTTGCCTATCTCCACTTCACTTAGTTGTTCTGAGAATTTATCATGTTCCTTCTTCTGGAACGCATTTTTCTGCTGTCTCATTTTGTCTTACTTTATATGTTTGTGGTCTCCGTTTCTCAGGCTGCAGGTTTGTAGCTCCTCTCTCTTCTGGTGTCTACCCCCTGGTGGATGAGCTTGGTCCAGGTGCTTGTACGGGCTTCTTGGTGGGAGCCACTGGTGCCTGTCCACTGGTTGGTAGAGCTGGGTTTTATTGCCCTTCTGTGCAAGGCCATGTCAAGTGGTATGTTTAGAGACATCTGTGCACTCAGAACAACTTTAGGCAGCTTATCTTTATTGGGTAAGGCTGTGTTCCCACCCTGTTGATTATTTGGCTTGAGGTATCCCAGCATGGAGAAGGCAATGGCAACCCACTCCAGTACTCTTGCCTGGAAAATCCCATGCATGGAGGAGCCTCGTAGGCTGCAGTCCATGAGGTCGTGAAGAGTCGGACATGACTGAGCGACTTCACTTTCACTTTTCACTTTCATGCATTGGAGAAGGAAATGGGAACCCACTCCAGTGTTCTTGCCTGGAGAATCCCAGGGATGGTGGAGCCTGGTGGGCTGCCATCTGTGGGGTCTCACAGAGTCGGACACGATTGAAGCGACTTAGCAGCAGCAGCAGCATCCCAGCACTGGACCCTGCAAGCTGTCAGGTAAGGCCAAGTATCAGGGCCAAAATGGTGACATCCTGGAGAGCTTGCACAGATGAATACTCCCTTGGGCCTCTGCCACCACTGACATTTCCCACACAGTGAGCCACAGCTGACCCCTGCTTCCCCAAAAGACCTGCCTGACCTGCAAATATATCTGGCCCAGGCTTCTATGGAGTCACTGCTTTTCCCTGGGTTCCAGTGCATGTGAAACCTTGTGTGTGCCCTCCACAGGTGGAGTCTCTGTTTCCCCCAAGTCTTGTGGAGCTTCTGCATTCAAGCCCTGCTGACCTCAAAAGCCAAATGCTCTGGGGGCTCTTCCTCCCAATGCCAGACCCCTAGACTGTGGAGCTTGTCATGGGGCTTAGAACACTCACTCCTGTGAGAGAACCTCTGCGATTAATTACTTTCTCGTTTGTTTGTCATGCATTCCAGTGTGTATGGAATTTGATTATATTGTGAAAGCACCCTCCGTTCAATCTTGTTGTGGCTTCTTCTTTGTTTTTGGATATAGAGTATCTTTTTTGGTAGGTTCTAGTCTTTTTTGTTGATGGTTGTTCAGCAGTTAGTTGTGATTTTGTTTTTTTCATCAGAGAAGGTAAGCTCAAGTCATTCTCCTTCTCCATCATGTCTCCTGCCAATACCTGTTTTTTTTTTTTTTATTGTGTTGATCTTTTCCCCAGAGTCTCTAATTCCATTTCTTCTGTTTTCATAATGTATTTCTCATGACCTTTGTTTCTTTAAAAAGCTGCATTGTATCTCATTCCCTTACATTTTTCCTGGGAGATAGACTTGGGACATCATCACAAGTGGCCTTATATTGATGATATATAAAAATATAATTCACTTTCATTTATTGGATTGATACCTAGCAACTTTGGTAAACACTATTAATTCTAACTTCTCTGTATATTTAAAAAAGTTTTCTATCTGTACAATCAAATCATCTGTGAATGACATTTTTTGTATCTTTTTCTCCAAACTTTTTTTCCATTTCAATAATGGCTAAGGCTTAAGTTAAATCCAACTTCGTCATAATTTATTTAGGATTTTTACATAAATATTCATTGGTAAAATTAAACTGTCATTTGCTTTTCACATTCAGTCTTATTTAATTTTGACATCAAGGGTATGTTAGCTTTATTCTTCCTCTTCTGTTCATTCTCTGGAAGAGTTTGGTTAGATTTAAATTATTTGTTATAGCTTAATTGCATTATAGTCAGATATCATGTCCTGTGTGAAACCATTCCTTTGAGATATATCTTGACTAACGTTAAAGCCCTGTTTATGGCCAGCTTTTGTAAATATTCAAGGTGTGGGCTCAGTGGTGAGGGATCTGTCTGCCAGTTCGAGGGTCATGGGTTCCATCTCTGATCTGGGAAGATCCCACATGCTGTGGGACAACTAAGCCTCTGCATCACAGCTATTGATCCATTGTTCTAGAGCCTGGAAGCCACAACTACTGACCCCACATGCCACAAGTGCTGAAGTCTGCACACCCTAGAGCCCATGGTCCACAACAAGAGAAGCCACCATGATGAGAAGCCCACACACAGTAACTAGAAAGTAGCTCCCACTCACTGCAACTAGAGAAAAGCCCACGCAGCAATGAAGACCCAGGACAACTAATAATAAATAAAATTATTTTTTTAAATAGTGCACCTAAAAAAAATGTATGTTCTACATTTGATGGGCACAGTGTTTTATTTATGTTGATTAGAACAAGTTTGTAATCATGTTCAAATCTTTCTGCACCTTCACAGAGATCTGTTTAAAATTTGCAACTGTGATTGTGGATTTGTCTATTTCTCCTTGTAAATCTGGACCGTTTAACTATATATATTTTAGGATCTTATTCGTATATACAAATTTAATTGTTTTTCTTTTAAAGTGTATTTCTTTAAAAAAAGAACAACACCTTTTTTTATTCTGAATTGAAGTGAGGCTTTTATCTTTTGTAATGTTTTTTGCCTTAAAGTCTGTTTTGTCTGAAAGCAGCATAGCTGTATGTTACTTATCAGAAGCAGAAGATATTAAGAAGAGGTGACAAGAATACACAGAACTATATCAAAAAGATCTTCATGACCCAGATAACCACGATGGTGTGATCACTCACCTAGAGCCAGACATCCTGGAATGTGAAGTCAAGTGGGCCTTAGAAAATATCACTACGAACAAAGCTAGTGGAGGTGATGGAATTCCAGTTGAGCTATTTCAAATCCTGAAAGATGATGCTGTTAAAGTGCTGCACTCAATATGCCAGCAAATTTGGAAAACTCAGCAGTGGCCACAGGACTGGAAAAGGTCAGTTTTCATTCAAATCCCAAAGAAAGGCAATGCCAAAGAATCTTCAGACTATTGCACAATTGCACTCATCTCACATGCTAGCAAAGTAATGCTCAAAATTGCTTTTGAGCTAGGCTTCAACAGTACATGAACCGTGAACTTCCAGATGTTCAAGCTGGATTCAGAAAAGGCAGAGGAACCAGAGATCAAATTGCCAACATCCACTGGATCATCGAAAAACCAAGAAAGTTCCAAAAAAACATCTACTTTTGCTTTATTGACTATGCCAAAGCCTTTGACTGTGTAAATCACAATGAACTGTGGAAAATTCTTCAACAGATGGGAATACCAGACCACCTGACCTGCCTCCTGAGAAATCTGTATGCAGGTCAGGAAGCAACAGTTAGAACTGGACATGGAATAACAGATTGGTTCCAAATAGGGAAAGGAGTATGTCAAGGCTGCATATTGTCACCCTGCTTATTTAACTTATATGCAGAATACATCATGCAAAATGCTGGGCTGAGTGAAGCACAAGCTGGAATCAAGATTGCTAGAAGAAATATCAATAACCTCAGATATTCAGATGACACCACCCTTAAGGCAGAAAGCCAAGAAGAACTAAAGAGCCTCTTGATGAAAGTGAAAGAGAAGAGTAAAAATGTTGGCTTAAAGCTCAACATTCAGAAAAGTAAGATCATGGCATCTAGTCAAATCAGATCAGATCAGACCAGATCAGTCACTCATTCGTGTCCGACTCTTTGCGACCCCATGAATCGCAGCATGCCAGGCCTCCCTGTCCATCACCAACTCCCGGAGTTCACTGAGACTCACATCCATCGAGTCAGTGATGCCACCCAGCCATCTCATCCTCTGTTGTCCCCTTCTCCTCCTGCCCCCAATCCTTCCCAGCATCAGAGTCTTTTCCAATGAGTCAACTCTTCGCATGAGGTGGCCAAAGTACTGGAGTTTCAGCTTTAGCATCATTCCTTCCAAAGAAATCCCAGGGCTGATCTCCTTCAGAATGGACTGGTTGGATCTCCTAGTCAAATCACTTCATGGCAAATAGATGGAGAAACAATGGAAACATTGAGTGACTTTATTTTTGGGTCTCCAAAATCACTGCAAATGGTGACTGCAGCCATGAAATTAAAAGACACTTGCTCCTTGGAAGAAAAGCTATGTTCAACATAGACAGCATATTAAAAAACAGAGGTCCTTCTAGTTAAAGCTATGGTTTTTCCAGTAGTCATGTATGGATGTGAGAGTTGGACTATAAACAAAGCTGAGCACCAAAGAATTGGTGCTTTTGATTTGTGATGTTGGAGAAGACTCTTGAGAATCCCTTCGACTGCAAAGAGATCAAACCAGTCCATCGTAAAGGAAATCAGTTCTGAATATTCATTGGAAGGACTGATGTTGAAGCTGAAACTCCAATACTTTGGCCACCTGATGCGAAGAACTGACTCACTAGAAATGACCCTGATGCTGGGAAAGATTGGGGGCAGGAGGAGAAAGGGAAGACAGGGGATGAAATGGTTGGATGGCATCACTGACTCGATGTACGTGAGTCTCATGAGTCTCTAAGTGACTGAATTGAATTGAACATAGCTATATAAGTTTTCTTTATTATTTGAATAACTTTTCTCATCTTCTCTGAATTTTTGTTTTTGGTGTCCAAAATAGCATATGTGTTGCAGTTTACCCAGTTTTCTGCAGTCTGAGAATACTTGCCTCTTGAGTACTTTTTAAACAATGTACTTACAAACCTAACTTTTTAATAATAGTTTCAAAAAGCTGAAAGAAATTTTAATGAATTACAAATATATTTTCCCTCTAGATTCAATACCTATCATTTTGCCATATTTGCTTTATATTTTTGTATTATCTCTAACATCTGTGTGTGCATGTATTTAATGATTATATAAGTTGATTTAGTGACTTTAAAAGAAATCTTGTTTGTGTATGCACTTTTTCTAAATGATTCAGAAATAATTTTCAGACATCATGACATGTTATAAACCTGAATATCTCAGCATGTTTCATGACTTAGCAGAGGAAAAGAACATTATACTGTATCAACACATCATTATCACACTTAAAAAAGTTAACAATTTTAAAGTATAGCTTAATATTCAAGTCATATTCAAATGGTCCTTTCATAGCTGTTCATTTATGACATTTGTTTTCTTAAGTTTTTAAAAGTTCTTAAAAATCTGGAATTAAGTTTCTAAAAGTATGGGGTGGTTTGGAAGAAAAATTTCCATGGATCTCTTGTATGTCTATACATCTTGAGAAGAGAGGAACTAGCTCATCTTGAGATGAGAGGAACTAGCTCTTTGTTCTCAACTATCTTTTCAAGAATATTTATATAGTGAACACCTTGGAAAATAAAGATAGTATCTCCCTTTGGAGTGAAATCCAGATTTCTTTCCTGTCCAGTGTAGTAAAGATAAAATCTCAGAGCAATTGTCAAGAAAGCTTACTTCCCATTAGAAAATATGCAGGTTCCCTAAACACTCAATTTATTTATTGTGACAATAATGTGTATGTGAAGGCATTATCTTGTCCTCTTCATGTCAGCCTATGGGAACTGGGGCTCAGGGAAGCCTAGGCTGTTACTGTAAGTAAATAAATTATGTGTTGTCTCTAGTCAAAAAAGTTTTGTATTTTCTGACAGCATCCATGAAACTATGGCAAGCTAACTTGTTTGCTTCCAAGTAAAGAAAAATCTCAGACCCTTCACAGTTTTTGACAGAGTGGTTTTCTCACATTTTATTTTATGACACTGATTGTTAACAGCTTCACTGAGATAATTTACATACAATTTATTCACTTAAAGTTCACAGTTCAGTGGGTTTTTTGAATATTTACAGAGTTGTGTAACAATCACTCAAATTCATTTTTGAACATTTTTATCAGCCCCAAAAGAAATCCACAATCCCCATGACTCTGCAACCACCCAGACCTAGGTAACCACCAGTCTAGTTGCTGTTTCTAGAGGGCTCTCTACTCTGGACATTTCATGTAAATAGAGTCAGACAACATGTAGTATTTGGTATCTGGCTTCTTTAATTTAGCATAATGTTTTCAGAGTTCATCCATGTTTGTAGTGTACACCAGTACTTTATTCCTCTTCATTGCCAAATAATATTCCACCAGACACATATGTTTCATTTTACCTACCAGTCTATCAGTTGATGGACATTCTTTTTTTTCAATAGTTTTTAGGCAATTGTGAATACTACTATGAACATTCATGTATGTGTTTGTGTTTTGTTTCTCTTTTGCTTAGGCATATATGTAGGTGTGGAATTGCTGAGTCTAAAGGTGGAAAATTAGTTTATTAACTTGACATCTTTTTTAATATAGTCATTTACTCCTATAAATTTTCTTATAAACAGTTTTAAATGCATCTCATATGCTGTCATATTTTCTGGTTTTATTTTCATTTACTTCATAAATGGAGTAATAATATAACCTGTTATTTCTCTTCTGACCCAAAGGTTAATTTGGAACAAATTGTTTATTTTCTACATTCTTGTAAATATTCCAGTTTTCCCCTGTTACTCATTTATAATTTCATTCCATTTTCATGGAAAAACATACTTTGTTTTCAGTTCTTTTACTTTTATTGAAGTTGATTTTATAAGATTTAGCATATAAGCTATCCTGGAGAATGTCCTATGCATTCTTGAGAAGAATGTACATTATACTCTTCTCGGGTAGAGGGTTGAATAGATGTCTGTTAGGTCTAGCTGATCTATGTTGTTGTTCAAGTCCTCTATTTCCTTGTTGATTTTCTGCCTTGGTATTTTACCCATTATTGAAGACAATCCAGCTATTGTTGAATTGTCTATTTCTAACTTGTCAGTTTTTGTTTCTTGTATTTTGGGGTTCTTTTGCTAGGTGCATCTATGTTTCTACTTGTAATGTCTTTCTGATACATTGACTCTTTTATCATTATAAAATATCCTTTTTTATCTCTAGTAATGTTTTTTGTTTTATTATATATTTTGTCTGTTAGTATATCCATACAGCTTTGTTATGGTTGCTATCTTAGTTTGTGCTGTATGATAAAATACCACAAACTGTGCTGTGCTTAGTCGCTCAGCTGTGTCCGACTCTGTGACCCCATGGACTGTAGCCTGCCAAGCTCCTCTGTCCATGGGGATTCTACAGGCAAGAATACTGGAGTGGGTTGCCATTCCTTTCTCCAGGGGATCTTCCCAACCCAGAGATCATACCCATATCTTATGCATTGGCAGGTGGACTCTTTACCATCTGAGCCACCAGGGAAGCCCAAAAATGGAGTGGGTAGCTTATCCCTTCTCCAGGGGAACTTCTCAACCCAGGAATAGAACCAGGGTCTCCAGCATTGCAGGCAGATTCTTTATTAGCTGAGCTACCCAGGAAATTGAGCTACCACAAATTAGGTGGCTTATAAACAGCAGGAATGTATTTCTCACATTTCTGGAGGGTGGGATTTCTGTATCAAGCTGCCAGCATGGTCATGTTCTGGAGAGAGCCCATGTTGCAAACTGCTGACTTCTTGTATCCTCACATGACAGAAAGAGGGCTGGGTACCCTTTGGCTTCTTCTTATAAGGAAACTATCCTACTCATGAGGATCATACCCTCATGATCTAAGTATCTCCACAAAACCTCACCTCTTAATATCATAACATTGGAATTGGCATCTCAACATATGCATTTGTAGGGACAGGGAACAAATATTCAGTCCATTTCTATTGCTGTTTGGGCAGTTGTATTATTTCCATTTTTTTATGTTCAGTCTTTTTGTATGTTTTCATCCAATGTGTTCTCCTGTAGACGTCATTGGATCTTGCTTTTTTATATAGTCTGAAAATCTGAATTTTGATTGGCTTGTTTAATCCATTCACATTCAATGTTATTAATATGATTGGATTTTGTCTGCCATTTTACTTTTTGTTTTCTGTATTTCTCATCCATTTTGTTGTTTTCTTCTTCCTCTATTCCTCTTTTATTACCTTCATTTTTGAGTGGATATTTTCTAGTTTAATACAAAATTTGCTTTAATGTTTTTCTTCACTGTGTTTTTTTTTTTTTAGTTTTCTTTATGGTTGCTCTAGGGCTTATGGGTATCATAACCTATCATAATCTACTTAAAATATAGCAACTGAATTCCACTAAAATATAGAAATATTACTTCTATGGTGCTTTATTCTTTTTTCCTCCTATTATTATACATATTACATCTTTGTATGTTAGAAACTTAAAAATATTTTAATTGAAATTAGAATGTTGTATAACTTTATGTCTTTAAAGAAACTGAGAAAAGCAAGGAAAGGAAGTATAAATAGTTTATTATACTGAACTTCTTATTTAACTTTTCCGGGTTTTTTGTTCATTTGAATTCACATTATTAACTGTTGTAAATTATTTCAATACTTTGCTCTCATGACCTCCTTGGTTATGTTATTGTCAAATATGTTACCTTTCAATATGTTATAGGCCCATCCCATTATACCATATGTTTTATGTAATTGAATTTTAAGTCAGTTAAGAGAAGAAAGATATAGAAATATGCATTTTTACTGCCTTTTACAGTTATATGTGCTGTGCCATGCTCAGTTGCTCAGTCATGTCCAGCTCTTTGTGACCCCATGGACTGTAGCCCACCAGGCCCTTCTGTCCATGGAATTTTCCAGGCAAGAACACTGGAGTGGGTTGACATTCCTGTCTCCAGGTGATCTTCCCAACCCAGGGGGGATTGAACCCACATCCCCTGCATTTCAGGTGGATTCTTTACCACTGAGCCACTTGGGGAGCCCTTACAATTATATAGTTGTGTCTAACAGCATTCCTTTTCTTTCTTCCTGTGGCTTCAAATTACTGTCTGGATTCACTTTTTTTCAGCATGAACAATTTCCTATAGTAGTTTATGTAGAGCATGTCTGATTGCAATAAAATCTGTTTGTTTTTGTTTATCTGGGAATGTCTTTGTTTCACCTTTGTGTTCCAAAGATAGCTTTGCTGGATATAAGATTCTTGGTTAATAGTTTTCGTCTTTGAGTACTTTTAATATGCCATCCCAGTGTCTTTGGGCATCCGTTGTTTCTGAGATGTTATTTGTTAATCTTTCTGGAATTCAGTGCTAGAGAATGCCATTTTTCTCTTGCTGCTTTCAAAACTTTTTCATTGTCCTTGTTTTTGAATATTTTTACCATATTATGTATGTAGTTCATTTTTAGCCATTATTTCTTCTATTCTTTTTTCTTGGCTGTATTGGGTGTTTGTTGCTATGCACAGGCTTTTCTGTAGTTGTGGCAAGCAGGGGCTACTCTCTAAATTGCCATGTGCAGACATCTCATTGTGGTGGCTTTTTTTGTGGCAAAGCATGGGCTCTAGAGCATGAGGGCTTAAGCTGTTGCAGCACATGGGCTCTGTAGTTGTGACTAGTGGGCTTAGCTGCCCTGTGGCATGTGGGATCTTCCTGGACTAGGGATTGAACCTGTGTCCCTTGCATTGGCAGGTGGACTCTTAACCACTGGCCACTAGGGAAGTCCTCTTCTATTATTTTTTCTCCTACTTATTCTGTCTCTTCTCATTCTGTTACTCTCATTACATGTAAGATGATGCCCTCAATGATGCTCTATACTTCTCTGAGGTTCTGTTTATTTTTGTTCCTCATTTTCCTTCCTGTTGTTCAGGTTGTGTGATTGTTACCATCTATTTTAAAGTTCATTGATTGTTTCTTCTACCAGTTCAAATATACTATTGAGCCCTCTAATGAATTTTTCTTTTTAGTTTTCTTTTATTTTTCAACTCCAGAATTCCATTTGTTCTTTTAAGTATGTTTCTTTATTGATATTATCTATTAGTTGAGATGTTACCATTATACTTTACTTCTTTAAACATTGTTTCCTTTAATTCTTTGAACATATTTGTATAATGGGTGCTTTGACATTTTTGTGCACTAATTTTATCATCTCAGCCCTGTGAAAAGTAGTTCTATTGCTTGTTTTTTCCCCTTTTGTATGGGATACTTTCCTGTTTCTTTATATGTCTTACTGTCTTTTGTTGAAATGTGGACATTTTAGGTAATGTATTTTAGCCAATCTGATTATTGATTCTCCTCCTCTCCAGGGCTTGTTGCTTGCTTGTCCATTTTTTTTCAACGAGTTTGCTAGACTATTTGATTAAGGTCTCTTTCCCCAAAATGGTACAGCATCTCATGTCACTACCCAAAGGTTGTAGCCTTAGACATGTCCACAGTCACCTTGATATGACTGTGTATTTATCAGGGATCTCTTTGATGGTTTTTTCCCCTGCTCTCTTTCTTAAGGTGATTTCCTTTGTTGGTATCTTACCCAGCTATAAACCTTCACTGATGACTTACTAGTGGCTGTATTGTTTTTGACAGTGTCTTTGGGCATGCATGGGGCTTCCCTTGTAGCTCAGTTGGTAAAGAATCTTCCTGCAGTGCAGGAGACCCAGGTTTGATCCCTGGATTGGGAAGATCCCCCAGAGAAGGAAATGGCAACCCACTCCAGTATCCTTGCCTGGAAAATCCCATGGAGAGAGGAGCCTGGTGGGCTGCAGTCCATGGGGTCACAAAGAGTTGGGGCACGACTGAGCAACTAACACTTACTTACTTGGGCACGCATTGCTCCGGGTTCTGACAGTTAATTTAGGGCCTGTTTCAGAAGTTAATCTTTGAAGCCAAATCTTTGAGACTTGTTCTAGTCTCAGGGCTCTTCTTATTTTTCTCTTTCTCCAATTATCTTTGGTAAATTGTAACTGATTTGTGGTTTGACTTGTTCTCATGGAGGTAACTGCCTCTTCTTAATTGCTTGCCACCAAAATTTCTGTTGTCTTTGCCCTTTGGTTTAAAATTCCCCACATCTGTTCCAGGTAAAGTCAGGTCCCTTAGGGAGATCTTCAGAGATCTTTGTTTTTATGGTCTCCCTACCTGTCAACTGACCCACCCACGCAAAATCTCTGTGACTTCTCCAGAACTGATAGTAGACGAAGTGACCCTCTTTTTTAGAGTGACACCCTGCATTGTGAACAGGGCACTGAGAAGGACAGTAACATCTGGTCTCCTCAGCTTGATTACACTAGCATCAGCTTTTGTTCTACGAGTGACTGAGTCCAGTACTCTTAGCCTGCCATGCAAGAGCTTAGATCTTTTATCTTATGAGTTGGGACTGTGTGGAAGAGAAGAATCACAAAACTCAACTGTTCTTGCTTGGAGTACTTCTGTAGTTTGGAACTGGGCATTACTGTAATGCTCAACTGGGTGATGGAGGGAGAAGGAGCTCTGCATTCATGTCTGCTTCCCACCTTGTGTGGAGCTTTTGTCAAACTCAGCAGGGCAGGAGGAGAGGAAAGGAGTGGGTCATGGCTAAAATGCCATACATTCTTTCTATTCAGACTGAAATTTAGTAAATTTTGTTGAATAAGTGTTTCTTCATTTGCTGTAGGTTTTTCAGATAATATCCAGAATTTTTTTTTCTAAATTTCATCATTTATTGTTGTTTCCTTAGGGAGATGATTCATAGAGTTCCTCAAGCTCTCATTTACAAAGTCATCTCTCTCATGGCATGGCACTGAGTTTTTGAATAGTCCATCATAGTTTTTTTCTATAATGTACCGTATTCCAGATTTGTCTGATTATTTCATCACAGTGTGCCATTGTATTGTCTTTTCTAAGATAGCACTTTCTGTTTCTGTCTTTCTCTTTTGTCTTCTTTTGGATTTTAGTATTGTCCTTTCTCTAATAATGTGGAAAACTTGGCTTCTTTTATGGTTTATCCTAGAAATTAGAATTCCTATATTGTATGCTTATCATATCAAAGTCTAAAGTAATCAATGTCCATATTTGTTTTTTACAGTTACAAGGACATTAGGATCTTTAACTTCACTCATCCTCTCCTGACTTATATTATTTTATCACAGTTTTTATGTTAGTATTGTATTTTTGAGCACTGCATCTATTTTTATAATTTTGTTTTATAGTTAGTATTGTTTAAAATTCAACCACAAGTGTATTACTTTTTCTCTTATTTCCATTTTGTATTTTAAACCTTCTAATTCATTTGTATTTCCTTTCTTACACAGGAGAAGATATTTAAAAGGTTTAAATTTCCTTTTGTGAGGTCCTGCTGGGGGCATCCTTTCTCAGTTTCTGTTTGTCTAGAAATGAAATGTATTTTCACTGGGTATAAACTATGGGTTGACAGTTTTCTTCGTATTAAAGGCGCAATTTCATGGTATTCTGTCTTCTGTTGAATATCTGAGAACTTATCTGTAAATTAATTGTCACCCATTTGAAGGCAGTCTATCTTGCTTTTATTGATGCTTTGAAGGGCTTTTTTGTTTCTTGGCTTTATGTTCTGAAGTAACCCTATTTTGCATCTAGTTTGGGGTTCGATTTTTCTTCCATTGGATCTGCTAGACTTCTAGACTCACAGATGTCTTTAATTAGCTCTTAAAAACTTTCCACCATTATCTCCACTATTGGCTCTGCCCCATTCCCTCTTTTACCTCTTCTTTCTATAACCCAAATTACCTGTTTGCTATACTACCTCACTCTTTCTTCCATGGCTCTTAACTATTCTTTTACATTTCTCATATGTTTCATCTCCATGTTACATTATAGATCATTGCTTTTCACTTTAATTGTTTTAACTTTACTAAGTCTATCTTCAGCTGTTATCTAGTCTGCTGTGAAGCTCATCCATTGAGTTTTAAATATCATAGTTTTTACTTTTAGAATTTATATTTCAGTTTAGCTGTTACCTTTTTTACATGATTTCCTTTATTGTCTTAAAGTTAAAAATCTTTCATCATTGTAAAAATAGTCATTATAATTCTAATATTTGAAATCTTTGCTGAATAGTTTCTGTTGTGACATGTTTCTCCTGATTTTTGCTTATGGTATTTTGCTTCCTTGTATGCTTAGTGATTTTTGAATGTGAGTGCTTATTTTCCTCTCAAAAAGGATTTTTTTTTAATTCTCTGAAGTTTAATATGAACATATGCTCTTCTATGGGCTTCCCAGGTGGCACAGTGGTAAAAGAATCTGCCTGCCAATGCAGGGGACGTGGCCTCTCTGAGTCAGGAAGATGCATGAGGAGGAAATAAAATGCACTCAAGTGTTTTTGCCTGAAGAATTTCATGGACAGAGGAGCCTGGCAGGCTACAGTTCATGTTGCATAGGGTTGCAAAGAGTTGAACACTGCTAAGCACACACACATGCTCTTCTGCATAGGATTTATATGCATTTCTGTCCAGACTCTAGGAGGTTGAAGCAGTTTGAGTCCACTCTAAAAAAATTTACAGTTTGAAGTTAGTGGGCCACCCAGCTAAATGCTAACTTGAGTTGCAAATCTGCACGATGGCCAGCTTGTGGTTATAGTTTTTCAAGGATATTTTCCCCTTGTTCTTCTTGTTGAGATCCAAAATATCTTTTTCTTAAAATTCTCTGGAGTTATTTTGTATATGGTTCTCTCTTACACTAAAAACAAGAATCTCAAATTCCCCAAGTCTAGTAAATGCCCTTGGGGCAAAAGTAGTTTTCTGTGGTCAGTTTATTGGAGTTTTTCCCCCTTAGATTTTGGCCTGATAAATCCTATTGTGCTTCTCTTGGAGGTTTTTAAGATATTTTTACATTCTTTTCAAGCATAAAAGTTTTTTTTTTTTTTAACTGTCTTGATACCTAACTCCATTATTGGTATATTATTTCTCTGTGCCATTATTTTGTAGTATATATCTCAGATCATCTGAAGCAAAATCACCTAGAAATGTTTATTAGAATTTTAGGTTCTGATAGCCAACCTCAAGCTTACTGAAACCAAATCTTTAGGATGGGGTCCTAGTATCTGAATTTCTGTGAGGTTTTATAAATGATCCTAATGCATACAGAAGTTTGCTTTTATTTATACTTTTAATCTTATTTTTTTTACTGTAGGACCCTGAAATCTAAATTTATTGTTTTTTTTTTTATACTTACCCAGCATCAAGGTTAACAGCCCATTATTTTTACATCTATTTCATAGTAGTGTTAGTCACTCAGTCGTGTCCAACTCTTTGTGATCCCACAGACCATAGGAATCACCAGGCTCCTCTGTCCATAGGATTCTCCAGGTAAGAATACTGGAGTGGGTTGCCATTCCCTTCTCCAGAGGATCTTCCTAACCCAGTGATTGAACCCAGTTCTCCTGTATTGCAGTCAGATTCTTTACCATTTGAGCTACAGGGAAGACCTATCTATTTCATATTCCAACTTTTATCATATAGTAAACGTGTGTGTGTCTGTGTATGTATATCTGTATCTGGCCTTTGTATTTTGGATAATTGAGCTGCCTATTCTTTGAGCAATACCATACTGTTTTAATTATTGTATCTTCATGATATGTTTTATTATGTGATAATAAAAAATATTTTTTACTTTTTATTATTTTCTCCCACACTAAAAAGTGTACAACATTGCTATAGTTGCACTGGTTTTCTTGCTTCAACAGTCTTCAGTGACTTTGTAGAATAGTTTTTCCAAAGTTTTGAAAGTTTTTTTTTTAAACTTAACTCCTATAGTACTTTTCCCCTATGGATTTAAGAAGTCATTTAAACTGAGGTACTTAATATTGTTTTTTGTTCACAAAAATTTGTATTATAATTTTATTGCTTAGCATGGCCATTTTGCTCTAGATATATTTCTACTGCATTTTTTAAAATTGGAGTGTAGCTATTTACATTTTCTGCAGAGCCATTAGGGATACTCCCAAAGCTCAAAGAAAGTCTCTTAAGTTTGATAACAATTATTGATTATACAATTCATTTTCACTCGGTAAATCCTACTGAATCACAGACTATAAAAGCTGGAAAATACCTAAAGATATTATATTGTCTATCTCTATAATTTTACCAACAAGAAACCTGAACTCTAGGGTATAGGAATGACTTATCTGTAGTCACGTAGTGAATCAGTTCCTGAGGTAACATCAGGATGTATTTGTTGCATCTTGGAGCTTTTTCTCTTCCTGTTGTATGCTATATCATTATTGCATTATATTAAGTATTCTTTTCATTTGTTTGGGTCTGATTTGTTTTGTTTCACTAGATTGGAAGTTCCTTAAAGGCAGCACTCATTAATTTTTTTGTACAACTCAGCCCTAATATTGTGCTTGGTTCTTATTAAGCACCTAATCAGTATTGATAGATGTTGATAAAAAATTAATTGTTCCATTAAACAGATGTCAAATTGAACCTATTTCCTTGTGAGCATCACAGTTATAACTATAAGAAAAGTGGCATCTAGTGGTTGGTTTGTGTATTACAGTTTCCTTTTGTTTCTTGAACTGAGTACTGGAGTCATTTTCATAACCTGCTGCTGCTGCGTCGCTTGAGTCGTTTCCGACTGTGTGCGACCCCAGAGACGGCAGCCCACCAGGCTCCCCTGTCCCTGGGATTCTCCAGGCAAGAACACTGGAGTGGGTTGCCATTTCCTTCTCCAATGCATGAAAGTGAAAAGTGAAAGTGAAGTCGCTCAGTCCTTTTCAACTCTTAGCGACCCCATGGACTGCAGCCTACCAGGCTCCTCCGTCCATGGGATTTTCCAGGCAAGAGTACTGGAGTGGGGTGCCATTGCCACCTAGGTGCAATAAATAGAATATAAATTAAATGTTCAAATTGAATTGAAGGAGATTTTTCTGTAGCCACCAGATGTTTCAAGCAGTGACCTCTCTAAAGTATAACCACATGTTAAGTTATAAAGAAGTGCAAAATGATAAGATTATTAATTTTTAGAAAATTTTTGTATAAAATCACTTCCAAAATGGGATGCATGACTAAAGTTTTATTGTTTGTTTATAAATCTTATTACAAGTTGAAGGATATTGTTGGATACTGAAAAGTCAGAAATGCAATTATAAAGACAAGTTGCATACTATCTTCTCCATATTGATGAAATCCTATTAGGTTGTTGCTTTGAATTATTTTCAAGAACTTAGTTTATATTTTAAAAAGGTAGAACTCCTTCAATTAAAAAAAATTTAACTGTGCTATAGTTGATTTACAATATAAGTTTCAGGTGTACAACCTAGTGATGCACAATTTTAAAATTTATACTGCATTTATAGTTGTTAAAAAATATTGGCTATATTCCTTGTGTTGTTCAATATATACTGGTAGCTTATTTAGTTGATACATAATAGCTTGTACTTCTTAATCCCCATCTCTATCTCCCTTCTCCCCTCTTCTTTCCCTCCACTGGTAACTACTAATTTGTTTTCTATATCTGAGTTTATTTCCTTTTTTGCTATATATACTAGTTTGTTTTACTTTTTAGATTCCACATATAAGTGAAAATATTCAATATTATGGGCTTCCCTGGTGGCTCAGATGGTAAAGAATCTTCCTGCAATGCCAGAGACCCAAGTTTGATCCCTGAGTCAGGAAGATCCCCTGGAAAAGGAAATGACAACCCACTCCAGCACTCTTGCCTGGGAAATTCCATGGATAAAGGAGCCTGGTGGGCTACAGTCCATGGGGTCACAAAGAGTCAGACATGACTGAGCAACTAACACACACACACACACACATGCAGTATTATAAATATATACATATATAATATATAACATACAGATAATACATAAAAAGAACTGTTAATGATAGATGACAATAGAATATCACACCATCTTTTACTTACAAAACCAAAAATCTATGCAAATATATTTACATTTATAATGCAAAGTCAAAGGTTAATTCTTAGATTTACAGTCATTTTTGATTATCACTATCCTTTACTCCTCCATTAATGCATGTAATTGAATGCTCTTAATATGCACAGTCTAATTCAGTGAATATAACTACTCTCATGAATCAATAAATTCTAAAATTTTTAAGTTTTACTTTGGAATCTAGAATTCATGTTTGCACAGAACACTACTAAATATCCTAACGTCTGTTCCTGACACATTGTAATGTAATATTTATGTATGGGATTATCCTACCCATTAGAGAGCAGTGATACACTGTCTTTGTATCACTGCCTGCATCTAACATAACCAAGTGGCTGGCACATAACAGGTGATCAATATGTATTTGTTGAATTAGTTATATATGTTTGAATGAGCTGTGCCTTATTCAGTATTAACACCTAACATGTTTTCTGACTTCTTATAATGCTCAGTTTATGTTTGATGAATAAGTAAGTCTGAATAAGTCTATTTAACCTGTAATGTAGTTGATACATAACACTAAAGCCAGAGTGTATAACTTAATCACCTATGAATAATTATAGACATATAACAGTTTCATTAGAAATGTCAAATGCACATCTTTTATTGAAACAGCTTTTTGCAATGTGAGTGGGAGATTTCCCCCAATATCAAGCTATTATTATTTGCTGTTATAATTAGGAAAAGGAGTTCTGGCGTGAGAGTGACTTCTAGTTGTGGCTGAGTGTGTTAGGAGTTTTAAATAGAAGGACAAGGTTAGTACTTTGATAAGAATTGGGGAAGGTACTATGGTAATGATTGGAGTAAAGGAAAGCGTGGAATGTTGGGAAGGAGGTTACAGTACATTTTAAATCATAGCCTCCCAAGGCTGAACATTATAAACATTTATGTATTTATATCACATAAAAATTTCTTTTATTTGATGAGGAGCACAACCCCTTATTTTACATAAATGGTGAACTATCTACATATGTTAAACTAATTACTATTTGTTTTTCTAAGCAGTTCAACTTCATGCAAGAGTAAAGGATAGATCGGGATGGCAGACATCATCTGTTGTCTTCTTGTCCTAAGGTTCTTATTTTGGAGAAGGATATTTTTCTGGCTCCAGTACTTCAGTTCCTAGTATGAGAGAATGAGCTTGTTAGTAGTGGCTGTTTAAGACACCTAGGCTCTGGGAACAGCATCTGAAGTAAAGCTTGGAGGTATTAGAGACTAAGCTACTAGTGATGAAAGAGTGGAAACAATGGAAAGAAAGGTGGTAAAAGGTAGCATATATTTCATGCCCCTGATTGCTGATGAATGCTGAAAAGCAAGGGACTTTAAGTGGCAGTCATCTTTGGCAAGTTGCCAAAGACTTTGCTAACATAGATTGAGAGGTAATTTCTTACAAGTGATGTTAGGAGAAAAAAAGGAGTTCCTTAGAGCTGAAAATCATATTAAAGGGAAGTTGTATGGATTTTTTTCATTTATAAAAAGACATTTTTCACTTTATAAGTATTGTATTTTCTCATTTTAAAGAGTTCAAACAGAAATGTATACAATAAAAGATGGATGATTCCTCAGAGATAAACATTGTCTATAGTTTAGTATTTATCCTTTTAGATATTTTTATGGTAGTTGTTTTAAAAGTTTGGATTGTTGAATTCATCTGAGCCATAAGTCAGAGTCTGGTTTTTAGGTTCATATTTAATGATTTTCCTCCCTCTTTCTCTTCCTTATAGGCTTGCTATGGGTGTTCTCCAGGATCAAAGTGTGACTGTAGTGGTATAAAAGGAGAAAAGGTAAGATATGAGTTAATCCTTCAAAAATTTAGAAAACCAATAAAATACTGATTTTAATTAAAAAAATAGGACTTCCACCCCAGCATATAATTAAAATGAATATAATAAAATAAATAGATAAATATAATTAAGTAAAATGAATTTTACTATGCTTCTTATTTTAGATTACTATAGGGATTAGGCTATATCTCAGAAGTCAGCAAACACTTTCTGTAAAGAGCCAGATAGCAAATGTTTTAGGCTTTTTGAGCTACATAAGGTCTCTGTCACATGTTTTTCTCCTTTTTAAAAAATAGTCCTTTAGTAGTGTTAAAAAGATTTTTAGCTTTTAGGACTATACAAAATGGGCTTCTGACTGCATTTGGCCTGATAACTATAGTCTGCCAATCTCTGATGCATCTTGTAATCACTGACTTAATAGGCAAAAGAAAGTAAAAACAACATTAAGGAACAAAATATTTATCAGGCTACTAATCTATGCTAGACACAAGGCAATTTCATGTATTTTTATCTAGTCCATGTAAGTTAATGATTGCTGCATCTCTACTTTCATCTTACTTTTCTCATAACAGCGTCCTTACTGTGTAGATATGATGATTACAAAGTATTAGTGATGATTAAATAGCACAAATCTAGCTACTATGAATCAGTGACTGACACTGAAATTAGATGTGTTTAAAAAGGGATAGTACCTTACAAAGAATTGTACTGGGGGAAGGTGATCATACTCTAGTCTTCATTCTTTGGGACTCAATATTTTTGAATGAATAACTGAATGTTACTAATTATATAAGAAAAAGTTCAGGACAGTATCTTGAGCATATTCCGTTTAGGCATATAGAAGGTACACTAGCATATTAAAGGGGTTTAAAAGTCCTGGAGTAAAGAAACCTATTTGTTTTGCAAAGTTATTTATTTAACCCATGTTCCTTCCAACAGAACACCTATTAATAATAATTGAAGAGTGTTATACAGAACCATTATTTGAGTAACATTAGTTTGAGGGGAGTAGTTTTATGGTAAAGGTAATTTCTGTAGTGGTAAAAAGACCAAGAGGGATTCATTCTGACATTAGTGGAATGCCTTTTATCAGATTAACTCTTAAGAAGTGAACATTCTGGACAAAATATAACAACTATTTAATAGCATAGGAGAGTGACCAAAGTAGGAAAACAGTAGAGCAAATTCTGCCTCTTAAAGAAGGGAAGTACAGTGGGCATGTTTGCACTTATGTACCTTTTTATCCTGGGTATACCTTTCAGTCTGCATGGCAACGGATGGTAAGATGGCAGACAGAAAACCACAGTCCTAGTGGCTTGAGAAGTCAAGGACAGAATTGAGGATGCCAGAATGGCTATAAAATGATGGGAGATATGCTGGAATGGAGAGAGTTACAGAATGGAGAGCCCAAATATCTGCTTGCAAATGTCACCAAAATACTTGGTTGAACCTTGAACTTTATATGTATACAGGAGGATTCATTCAACCCAGCAGAAAGGAACGCTTAAAGGCCTCAATAAGGCAACACAGATTTAACTGCTGTCCATTGAAAGGAAAATGGAGTTTTAAGTGTTAATTCAGCCGAGTTAGCTATTTCCTAAAACAAATATTCAGTACTTTTCAGACAATATAAAAGAATCCAGGATGTGTGTACATATTAAGTACAATGTCCAGTATGCAATTAAAACTTGCTAGACACTAACACAGCAAGATCTGTGAAGTAACAAGTAAAAGTGACCCATAGTCAAGAAAAAGACCAATAAATGAAAACTAACTCTGCAATGACACAGATGTTAGAATTTTTAGACAACTGATTACAAAGTAAGTATTCAGTTCAGTACAGTCGCTCAGTCATGTCCAACTCTTTGCGACCCCATGAATCGCAGCACGCCAGGCCTCCCTGTCCATCACCAACTCCTGGAGTTCACTCAAACTCACATCCATTGAGTCGGTGATGCCATCCAGCCATCTCATCCTCTGTCATCCCCTTCTCCTACTGCCCCCAATCCCTCCCAGCATCAGAGTCTTTTCTAATGAGTCAACTCTTCGCATGAGGTAGCCAAAGTACTGGAGTTTCAGCTATAGCATCATTCCTTCCAAAGAAATCCCAGGGCTGATTTCCTTCAGAATGGACTGGTTGGATCTCCGTGCATTCCAAAGGACTCTCAAGAGTCTTCTCCAACACCACGTTTCAAAAGCATCAATTCTTTGGTGCTCAGCTTTCTTCACAGTCCAACTCTCACATCCATACATAACCACTGGAAAAACCATAGCCTTGACTAGACGGACCTTTGTTGGCAAAGTAATGTCTCTGCTTTTCAATATGCTGTCTAGGTTGGTCATAACTTTCCTTCCAAGTAGTAAGCGTCTTTTAATTTTATGGCTGCAGTCACCATCTGTAGTGATTTTTGAGCCCCCAAAAATAAAGTCTGACACTGTTTCCACTGTTTCCCCATTATTTCCCATGAAGTGATGAGATCAGATGGCATGATCTTTGTTTCTGAATGTTAAGCTTTAAGCCAACTTTTTCATTCTCCTCTTTCACTTTCATCAAGAGGCTCTTAAGTTCCTCTTCACTTTCTGCCGTAAGGGTGGTGTCATCTGCATATCCGAGGTTCTTGATATTTCTCCCAGCAATCTTGATTCCAGCTTGTACTTCTTCCAGCCCAGCGTTTCTTATGATGTACTCTGCATAGAAGTTAAATAAGCAGGGTGACAGTACACAGCCTTGATGTGTTCCTTTCCCTATTTGGAACCAGTCTGTTGTTCCATGTCCAGTTCTAAGACCTGCATACAGATTTCTCAAGAGGCAGGTCAGGTGGTCTGGTATTCCCATCTCTTTCAGAATTTTCCACAGTTGATTGTGATCCACACAGTCAAAGGCTTAGGCATAGTCAATAAAGCAGAAGTAGATGTTTTTCTGGAACTCTCTTGCTTTTTCGATGATCCAGTGGATGTTGGCAATTTGATCTCTGGTTCCTCTGCCTTTTCTGAAACTAGCTTGAACATCTGGAAGTTCACAGTTCATGTATTGCTGAAGCCTGGCTTGAAGAATTTTGAGCATTACTAGCATGTGAGATGAGTGCAATTGTTGCTGATGATTAAATAGTATAAACCTATGAATCAATGACTGACAGTGAAATTAAATAATTAAAAATGGAGAGTAATTTAAAGCAGATAGGATAAATATATTTGTTGGTTTAAAGGGAACTCTGCTAATAATAAGTGAACAGATAGAGAATCATAACAGAGCACTGGAAATTGTGTAAAAAGAAAGCAAGGAAAGCAAAATATGAGAAAGAACCATTTACCAGATGGGCTTTTAACAGCAGAATGAAGTAGACTGAAGAAAGATGGACAAATAACTTGAGAAACACACATTACCTAACACTAACCAACTAAGTAATTAAATGAAACAAAATATGAATAGCTCTATATCTACTAAGGAAATTTAATTATCAAACCCTTCCCACACTCACATAAAAATTCTAGTGCAGAAGTTTTCACTGAGGAATTATATGAAGCATTTATGTAAGAAACAATATCAGTCTTTCATAAACTCAGACAGTGGAGGGATAAGGACTGATGTCCAACTAATTTTATGAAACAAATACGCCCTAAAACCAAACCAAAGACAAAAGTTAAAAATCATTAAACTATAGCTCATTAATAGAGCTGAAGAAATGAAGAACAAAATTTTAGCAAATCAGATCCAGTGGTGTATAAAGCAGATAATATGTCCTTACCAAGTGGGGTTTATGCAAGTAATGCATGGTAGGTTTAATATTTGAAAATCAAAAATTATAATTCACCATGTTAAAAAACTAAATAAAAATTTTAAACATAAATAAGCCCACCATATAATTATCTCAATAGATACAAATAAAGCACTTACCAAAATTCATCATCAATTTCTGATAATCTCAGCAAACTAGAAATAGAATGGATTTCCTTAATCTTAAGGAGCATCTACCAAACCCCTATAGCCAAAATTATATTCAATGGAGAAAGACTACATCCCTTTCTTCTAAGATAGGAACATGTCTGCTCTCGCTATTTCTATTCAACATTGCCAGTGCAGTAAGACTAGAAAAGGAAAAGCATCCATACTAGAATGGAAGAATAAAACTCTCTTTTTTTGTAGATGAACAATACTAAAATGCTTATAAACTTTGTGAGTGTAGAAAGATCAGAATAAACAAACATGATAAGATCAATAAAGATCATTTATATGTATATATTGAACAATGAAAATTTGGAAATAGGAGTTATAAAAATGCCTTTTGCAAGATCACCAGAAATTTGAAATACATGGGAGCAAGTCAGACAAAAATGTGTAAGTCCAGTGCATTGAAAACTACAAAAATATTGTTGAGAGAAATGAATACCTGAATTAACATAGATATATATCATGTTTAGGTATTAAAGTGCTCAACATTACTAAGATGCCAATTCTCTCCAAATTTATATACAGATTAATAGACCTTCTTACTTTTCTTGTAGAAATTAAGCTGATTCTAAAATTCCAGTGTGGGCTTCCCTGGTGGCTCAGACATTAAAGAATCTGCCTGCAATGTGGGAGACCTGGGTTAGATCCCTGGATGGGGAAGATCCCCTGAAGGAGGGCATGGCAACCCATTCCAGTATTCTTGCTTGGGGAATCCCATGGACAGAGGAGCCTGGCGGGCTACAGTCCATAAGGTTACAAAGAGTTGGACTCGACTGAAGCTACTTAGTACACACAAAATTCAGGCGTAGGGACTTCCCTGTGGTACAGTGGTTAAGAATCTGCCTTGCAATGCAGAGTACTCAGGTTTGATCCTTGGTCAGGGAACTAAGTTCTTACCTGCTACAGAGCAACTAAGCCCACACACCACAACTAGAGTCTGTGGGCTGCAATGAAAGATCCCACATGTCAAAACTAAGACCCAACACAACAGTATAAATAAATATTTTAAAAAACTAAATAAAATCAGGTGTAAATGCTAACGTAGCTTTTTAAAAGAATGAAGCTAAAATATCTATATTACACAATTCGAAGACTTAGAATAAAACTACAGTAAACATGATAGTGTACTAATAGCAAAAAAGATAGACATATAGATGAATGGAACACAATAGGGTCCGTAACTAGACCATAGGTGCATGATAAATTGATTTATTGACAAAAGTGCAAAAACAATTCAGTGGCGAAAAGATGGTATTTACAACAAAGGGTACTGGAAGAACTGGATATGCATATTTACAAAAATGAACTTTGACTCACTGCTTGCCCTATATGCAAAAATTAATTCAAAATGGGTCATAGACCTAAATATAAAGCCTTAATCTATAAAACCTAAGTCTACAAATCTTTCAGAAGAAAACACAGGAAAAAATCCTTGTGACCTTCGATTAGGTAGATATTTCTTAGATATGACAATAAAAACATGATCTGTAAAAGAAAGACTGATAAATTGTATTTCATCAAAATAAAGAATGTATTTTTTAAAAAAAAATAAGTTTATTTATTTATTTTTGGTTGTGCTGGGTCTTTATTGCTGCACGGGCTTTCTCTAGTTGTGGTGAGCAGGGACTACACTCCAGTTGTATGCATGGGCTTCTCATTGCAATGGCTTTTCTTGGTGCCGAGCATGGGCTCTAGGGTGTACAGGCTTCAGTAGTTGGGTTCCCAGGCCCTAGAGCACAGACTCAATAGTTGTGGGGCATGAGCTTAGTTGCTTCGCAACATGTGGGATCTTTCTGGATCAGGGATCGAACCCGTGTCTCCTGCATTGGCAGGTGGATTCTTTACCACTAAGCCACCAGGGAAGCCCAAGAATGTATTCTTTTCTGAAGATACTAAGAGAATGAAAAGACAGTTCACAGACTAGGAAGAAATATTAATGAATTACCTATCTGATAAGAATCTTGGAACCAAAATATATAAAGAAATCTCAAAACTAAATAATAAACATCCCCAAGTAAAATTAAATTAAAAACAAGTTGGCAAAAGCTTTGAAGACACTTCCCAAAAGAATAGATGATGGCATCATATAGTAAACACATGAAAAGTTACTCAATATTAATAATTAGGGAAGTGTATAATAAATCTATGAGGAGATACTACTATAAACCTATAAGAATGTGTAAATATTAGAACATAACCATACCAAATACAGATCAATGTGTGGAGCAACTGAAATTATCACAGATTGCTGGTAGAGATCTGCTGCTGCTGCTACTGCTGCTAAGTCGTGTCAGTCGTGTCTGAATCTGTGCAACCCCATAGACAGAAGCCCACCAGGCTCTCCTGTCCCTGGGATTCTCCAGACAAGAACACTGGAGTGGGTTGCCATTTCCTTCTCCAATGCATGAAAGTGAAAAGTGAAAGTGAAGTCACTCAGTCGTGTCTGACTCTTAGCAGCCCCATGGACTGTAGCCTACCAGGTTCCTCTGTCCATGGGATTTCCCAGCAAGAGTACTGGAGTGTGGTGCCATTGCCTTCTCTGATCTAGAATGAAGCAAATACTTTGGAAAATAGTTTGGCAGTTTCTTAAACAGGTTAACATAAACCTGTCATATGACCCCCTCTATTCCTAGGCATTTACCCATGAGAAATGAAAGCATGTGTCTATATCATCCTTGTACATGATGTCATGGTAGCTCTATTTGTAATAGCCAGAAACAGGAATCAACTCAACTGCCTTTTAACAGGTGAATGAATCTTAGCAAATTGTAGTAGAGCTGATCCTTGAACAACATGGATTTTAACTTCATGGGTCTATGTATATTCAGATTTATTTCAATAAATACATACTACAGTAGTATACAGTCTGTAGCTGATTAGAATCCATAGTTACAGAACTGAAGATTTGGAGCACCAGCTGTAAAATTATACTCAGATTTTTAACCACACAGGGGTTGGCACTCCTGACCCTCATGTTGTTCAAGGGTGATATATATATATACATACAATGGAATGCTACTCAGCAATAGAAAGGAATGAACTATTGACACACTTCTGAATCACAAAATAATTATGCTGAGTGAAAAGTTAGACAAAATGTATATTCTGTATAATTCCATTAATAAAAAACTTTGAAAAATGCAAATTAATCTCTGGTGATGGAAAGCAAATCAGTTATTGCCTGGGGTTATGAGGAGAGGCAGGAGGAAGACATAAAGGGGGACAAGGAAATTTTTTCAATATTTATAATATTTCATTTAATATTGTTATTTTAAAAAGATTTTATTTTTTGGTGCAGTTTTAGGCTCACAGAAAAATCAAAAGAGATACAGATTTCGCGTATGTGCCCTGCCCCCACACATGCATAGCCTCCCCAGCTATACCATAGTGGCACATTTGTTACAGTTGATGAACCTACATTGATATGTCATTATCACCCCAAATTTAAATTTTACCTTAGCGTTTACTCTTGGTGTTATACATTCTGTGTGTTTGGAAAAATGTATAATGACAGGCATCCATATTAAATTATCATACAGAGTATTTTCACTGACCTAAAAAAAAACTCTGCTCCCTCTATTGATCTCCCCAACCTACACCCACTGGCAACCACTGATATTTTTACTGTTGGTATAATTTTACCTTTTCCAGAATGTCATATAGTTAGAATTACATGGTATGCAGCCTTTTCAGATAAGCTCCTTTCAATTAATGATATGCATTTAAATTTCCTTCATGTCTTTTCATGGTGTGATAGCTTGTTTCTTTCTGGACTGATATTAATAATATTCCTTTGTCTGAATGCACCACATTTTATCTGTTCACCTACTGAAAAACATCTTGGTTGCTTCCAGGTTTGGCAATTATGAATAAAACTGCTATAAACATTCAATGCAGGTTTTTGTGTGGAAATAAATTTTCAACTCCTGTGGGTTAATACCAAGGAACACGATTGCTAGATCATATGATAAAAGTATGTTTAGTTTTGTAAGAAACTGCCAAAGTGTCTTCCAAAGTGGCTGCACCATTTTGCATTCCACCAGTAATGAATGAGAGTTCCTGTTGCTTCATATCCTTGTCAGCATTTGGTATTGTCAATACCCTGGATTTTGGCCAATTTAATGGGTGTGTAAAGGTATCTCATTGTTACTTTTTAATTTCCATTTCCCTGATGACATATGATGTGGAGCATTTTTTTCATATGCTTACTTGCCATCTGTATATCTTTTTCAGTGAGGTATCAGTTAAAGTTTTTGTGAGTGAGTCTCTGTCTCTTAGTTGTGTCTCTTTGCGATCCCATTGACTGTAACCCTCCAGGCTCCTCTGACCATGGAATTCTCCAGGCAAGGATACTGGAGTGGGTAGCCATTCCCTTTTCCAGGGGATCTTCCTGACCCAAGGATCTATCCGGGGTGTCCTGTACTGCAGAGCGATTCTTTACAGTCTGAGCCACCAGGGGAGCCCCATAGAGTCTTTGACCCATTTTTAAATCAGGTTGTTTTCTTATTGTTGAGTTTTTAAGAATTCTTTGTCTACTTGGATAACAGTCCTTTATTAGATGTATCTTTTGAAAATATTTTTCCCAGTCTGTGATTTGTCTTCTCATTCTCTTGACATTGTTTCCTGCAGAGCAGAAGCTTTTCATTTTCTTGAAGTCCAGTTTATCAATTGTTTCTTTTGTGGATTGTGCCCTTGTTGTGGCATCTAAAATGTCACCACCACATCCAAGGTCACCTAGGTTTTCTCCCATGTTATTTTCTAGGAGTTTTATGTTTTGCATTTAAGTCTCTGATCCATTTTGAGTTATTTTTATGAAGGTGTAAGGTCTGTGTCTAGAATTTTTTTTTCTGGGAATGTCCAGTTTTTCTAGGACCATTTGTTGAAAAGACAAGGAAATTTTTATGAGTGATAGATATGTTCATTATTTTGGTTGTCACATATATGACAAAAATTTTCAAATTGTGTACTTTAAGTGAAATTTATTGTATATTAATTTTACTTCAATAAAACTGCTTTTAAAAAATAAGTTTAACACAGAAGCATGTACATTCTGCCAAAGGAATGTGTTACTGCTAAAAACAAAATTCACCAGACTGCTAATGAGAACAAGAAATCAATCAATTGACATCCCAAAATTCATGTCATAGTCAAATATTATCTAAATAAAGTGTGCCCCTCTACCAGTTGCATCAGCATTTACTGGGAGCTTGTTAGAAATGCAGATTCTTAGGCTCCATAGCAGACCTACTGAATCTAATTCTGAGGCAGGACCAGGTAACCTTGTTTCAACAAGCTGTCCAAGTGGTTCTGATGCAAGCTAAAATTTGAGATCTTCTGACCTAGATTATTTCCATTTTGACAGTTCCTAAAGATCCATGTTCTTGTTGTAATTACTTCAAATATTTCTTTATGCTATATAATTACAAAGACAATAGAAATTAAACAAAAGAAGACACAGTTGCCCATAATTTATATAATTATAAAACCATTATAATTGCATTACCTAATTAAATCATTGTTGCCATTTGTCTGTTAAGGGTATTGCTTTGTCCATAGGTTTATATAATTTTTACTTTTTACAATAGTATAATCTTCAAATAATTTTAATTATAATTGTCATTGTGACAGTTTGTCCTAATTTTTATTTTTCCTATCCTCAGAAATCCAATATTTTTCCTGTTAATTGTGTACCTGTTTTGAGAAACTGTTTTTTTCTTTTAAATTTTGTATTTATTTTTACATTTGGCTGTGCTGGGTCTTCATTTTTACACTCAGACTTTCTCTAATTGCAGTGAATGACGGCTACTCTCTAGTTGCAGTGCGGGACCTGCTCATTGTGGTGGCTTCACATGTTGTGGACTGTGGGCTCTAGGGTTTGTGGGCTTCAGTAGTTGCAGCTCGCAGGCTCTAGAGTGCAAACTCAGTAGTTGTGGCACACAGGCTTAGTTGCTCCATGGCATGTGGAATCCTCCTGCACCAGGGATCAATCTGGTGTCCCATGATTGCAAGGTGGATTCTGAACCACTGTACCACCAGGGAAGCCCCAAGAAACTATTCTTAGAATTTATTTTTTATTTCCATGATCACATAACTTTCTTCTTGTGATTATAAAGTGCCCTTCCTATAACATTTTTATGTGTACGTCTTACTCACAAAGTAGGTCCTACTTCAAAATTAAAAGACGCTTACTCCATGGAAGGAAAGTTGTGACCAACCTAGACAGCATATTAGAAAGCAGAGACATTACTTTGCCAACAAAGGTCTGTCTAGTCAAGTTTATGGTTTTTCCAGTAGTCATGTATGGATGTGAGAGATGGACTATAAAGAAAGCTGAGCGCTGAAGAATTGATGCTTTGGAACTGTGGTGTTGGAGAAGACTCTTGAGAGTCCCTTGGACTGCAAGGAGGTCCAACCAGTCCATCCTAAAGGAGATTAGTCCTGAATATTCATTGGAAGGACTAATGTTGAAGCTGAAACTCCAATACTTTGGCCACCTGATGCGAAGAGCTGACTCATTTGAAAAGATTCTGATGCTGGGAAAGATTGAAGGTGGGAGGAGAAGGGGACGACAGAGGATGAGCTGCTTGGATGGCCTCACTAACTCAATGGACATGAGTTTGAGTAGACTCCTGGAGCTGGTGATGGACAGGGAGGCCTGGCATGCTTCAGTCCATGGGGTCGCAAAGAGTCGGACACAACTGAGTGACTGAACTGAACTGAAATTAGTTTATTATCCTTCTCTTAAATTCTAGCTTGTATGTAAGCCAGCTTTATTGCAAATAAAAGTCATCTTATGTATAATTTCCCCTAATCCTAGCTCTTATTTTTTTCTGAATCTTTGAGGAAAGCATGTGCCATAAATGAGTTTGAGTAAACTCCAGGAGTTGGCGATGGACACGGGGGCCTGGCGTGCTCAGTCCATGGGGTCACAAAGAGTTGGACACGACTGAGCAACTGAACTGAACTGAAGGAAGTTCATTCATTGAATGAATATTTACTGCATATTTGTTCTGTTGGGCACTAAGAATACAATGATGAACATAGCATAATTGGTTAGATGAAGGGAAAATGGAGAGAATGGAATTGAGATTATTATAAATTTCTGGCCAAGGTAGCTGGATTGTGTTATTTCCTGAAATAAATAAGATGGCTGAAAGATAATGATTTCAATGTTCTTTATGTTAAATTTGCTTTTGAGAAAATTATTCAACTTCTCTTTGCTTTAATTCTTCATCTATAAAGTGAAAATAATAATAGTATTTACCTAATATTGTCATTGGGATGATTAAATAAGATGAAACATGGAAAGAATTAAGAATGAACTCTGGCACATAGAAAGCGTTCAATACGCATTTGCTATTGTTATTGTTGAGTGTTAGGTGCCTGTGTGATATTCAAGAGATGTTTAAGACATTTGGCCCTGTGAACCCAGCTTTTAGGAAAAAATATGTTGATATTTGAGATATCCCAGAGAAAGGGTCAAAAAAGGGCATTCAATGTAATACCAATATTTAAAGGACAGGCAGAGAGAGAAGACTATTATTCCACAAAGAAAAATTAGAATAATATTTTTTATCCAAATGTGGGCAGACAGCACAAACCAGGTTTAAGTTTAACCTTCAGAAATAGGTGCACCACATCATTTTCTATGTTAGTGAGTGGTATTAGCAGATTACAGTAAAATCTAGGTAGCTATAAGGATTAAATAATTGCCTGACAACCAGTAGAAAGGGTAGGCATGCAACAAATGTCAGCCTTCCCTACTTCCTGTATTAGGAATTAGGTTAGAGGACCCTCTTGCACCCTCTCCTCATGGAAGCCTTTTATAGTTTCTACTGCAGGAACCTTTCTACCTTTTGAAGACTGGGGGTTGCTATTGCAATTTTTCTGCTACTTTCCTCCAGTAGCTGCCATTCTGTCTTTCTTGGGATGATACTGCTCTGTCAGCTAGATAGGACTACAACATTATTTGACTATTGTGTGAGGAAATTTCAGGATAGGAATCTGGTATAGGTATATGATTTTTATTAATACAAGTGTAGTTAAGCTTTTTAGCACTCTCTACTTTCAGTTTCTAGTTTATTCCTCTATTATCTGTAGCTCAGTAGCAATTTGGCTTCTGAAACTATATAGCTCTCTTCAAGCATTAGCCTCAAGTTTTGGCAGAGATATGCTCTAAATATCAGCAGAGATCCTAAAACATAGCTGTGTTTTCCACTTATGGAAATCTATTCCAACTAGATTATTTTATTTCATTCTAGCTTCCTTTCTGACTGGCACTTTTGATTAGATTTCTGTTACCAGCTCTGCTAGAAATGGGCTATGTAGTGAACTGAGGCAATCCAAGTCTAAAAATTTTTAATCTTCTATTTCTCTTTTCTTGTTCTGTTTTCTTCAAAATAGTGGAGTTGAGATTCTGTGTGTGTATGTGTATGTATGTTTGTCGCTCAGTCGTGTCTGACTCTTTGCGACCCCATGGACTGTAGCCCACAAGGTTCTTCTGTCCATGGACTTCTCCAGGCAAGAATACTGGAGTGGGTTGCCATTTCCTTCTCCAGGGCATCTTCCCAACCCAGGGATCGAACCTGGGTCTCCCACATTGCAGACAGATTCTTTACCATCTAAGCCACCAGGGAAGCCCTTTGGATGCTAAATTATCACAATCCTATGAGTAATTAAAACAACAGAGAGATATATTTATTGAAAATAGAAAATACAGTAATATGTCAATAATGATAATTATTGTCAATGCTACAGGAATGTTGAGACCTAACATTAATTGGGTAACATTTGCTTCATTGGTTTTGAAGTAATAAGTGAAAACTGACCAGAAGTAGCCTTTTCAAAGTTCTTATATTTATTATAGTATGATTCAACATAAAAAGAAAGTATTCAGTACAAGATTATCTAAGCTATCCAGGCTAAACTTAGTACTTAACACACACACACACACACACACACACACACACAGATACACATGCCCACTGGGATTGTGAATGAAAGTCTGTTGTCCCTTAACCTCCAGGGGTATATGCCTCTTATGGGCCATTAGTCAGTTGCCTTGTAGATATAGATGCTTCGTCTTTCTCACGTGCTGCCTAGGCTGTCACTGTGGATAGAATCTGGGGAGAGGGGTTTACAGAAAAAGGTCCAGAGCCTTTGGCCAGAGACTCAACCTTCAAGCCTTAGAAAAGTAGAGAACTGCGTACAGCCAAGCAGTTGAAAGCTCATGCCTTGGAACTATGAGCCCTTGGGGTTCTTAAATGTAATAGTGGTGAATTTGCTGTCTGTGATTGGACCCCCTGGAGATGTTGGGGTTCACACTCAGCATAATTGACTGTATGCAAGTTAACTAACTCTAATATGTCTAATGGTATGTTAGTACACACGGTGGCTCTGTAGCCCCTACCTGTCTGGTTGTAGAGATTTACACATCAGGCAACCTTTGTTGATAGATGCTGATAAGATGTGGTGGATCCTCACTAGTAGGTAGGCAGCCCTCCTGTGCTGGTGTTGATAAGTGCATGGTCAGAACTGGGACTTGAGTCATAATTAGTGGTGATTTTTTTCTTTTTTTCCAGAACAAACATGGATTCCTTTTTTTATTTAATTTTACAATTAAATATATAAAGATCTTGATATTATCAAGCCCTTTTCTAGCTAACTTGTCACTGACCAGTTAATTAATTTCCATTATTAATAATCCTACAATTCTGTGCTCTACTACAAACCTGAAATCTTCTCTGATGTTCTTTTAGCCTTCTTCATCTGTGTACCATACTTATTTCATTGTAACCCCTTCAGACCTAGTTTCCTGAATTTATTGCCATCTTCCCTGTTAAATTCTTCATGTCAGTATGTTTCAACTTTATTTCATCTCTGATAAGCCTTTAAATTTTATGAGAAAGCAAGAGATTACATTACCAAATACAATATTAGATATATCTAATAAGATATTAGAGTGGTTTGTGTTTTTCTACTCATATCATACTATTTTCTCCATGTTAGTAGATACTCTGAATTTAGCATAAATAAATTAATCTTCTCTAGTCATTTGATGTTTTTGAATCTCATCCATGCTTCTGCTTGAAAATTGACAAGTGACCTTATCTTTCTTTCTTATTCAATTGCAGGGGGAGAGAGGATTTCCAGGTTTGGAAGGCCACCCAGGTTTGCCTGGATTTCCAGGTCCAGAAGGGCCCCCAGGGCCTCGGGGACAAAAGGTACGTGCCAAGTTGCCAGTCAGTAATACCAAAGAAATGAAGCCATCTTAATATGGAATAAGTGTCAGATGAATTAAAAACTTACTGAATTACAGCCAAAAACTAATATTTAAATAAAACATTAGAATGGCCAAGAATTTATACTTCATTGTTGGTTTTTGTAAAAGGCTAAATATTACTGCTGTATTCAAATGCTTTTGGAAGATACTGTTAATGGTGTGTGGTTATTGGGATCCTGAACAAAAATTAAGTCCTGTCAGGAGCTCAGCTGAACTGGAGAGAGCTGAACTGCCAGGTGTCAGAGTACTGGTTAAGACAACAAGCCAAAAGGAAAGTAACAGTCAAGCCTTTAGTCACTTACTGTGACAGTGTGATAAGCAAAACATAAACAGAGAAAGTGTGGATTTCCCCACTGTTCCATTATTCCTCATGGAAAAGTGCCAGTGAGGGTCAAATGCTTCAGCATGGGGAATTGTTTCATTGCTCCGGAAGCTTGGAGGGAAAAAACTGCTGTTTTTTAGTATACCAGAGGGCTGGATGGATGCAGGGAGAGAGGGAAGAGCTAAGAGTGGAAAAGTACAGAGAACAGAAACAAATGTCAAGGTCCCCATCCTGCACTCAATAAAGAGGTCTTCACCAAGCCTCCATATAAAGAGGTCTTTCAATGCAGATGTGAATAAGAGCATGACCAGCCAGGAGGACTGATACCTTAACTACAACTCCCTTCAGAGACTGACATGCATTGGCTGTGCACTAATTCTGGTGTGGGATGGGCCACTTTCCTATATGAGGCTTTCTGGCATGGGATGGGCCACTTTCCTATATGAGGCTTTCTGGCATGGAATGGGCCGCTTTCCTATATGAGGCTTTCTGGCATGGGATGGGCCGCTTTCCTATATGAGGCTTTCTGGCATGGGATGGGCAGCTTTTCTATATGAGGTTTACCATGAGGTCTTTGTAACTGCCTGTTGTTGGGTCTGAAAAATCACACGTAGGTCTTTAGCCAGGAGCCAGACTCCTCAATTTCATCTCTTGATTTTTTAAGACCCAAATGAGAAACATAGGTCACTCCAACATGGACTTGGATGGGTCGGACTTTGAGGAGTTATGTCACAATATAATTAGTATGAGGCTACAGTGGATCATGGTCATGATCAAAATTACTCCAAGTAGGATGATCAGGCCTGCCTGGAGGAGTGAGTCTAACCATCAGCCCCAACCATTGGGATTCCCTGGTGGCTCAGACAGTTATCAAACCAGGAATAGATGGCCCACAGCCCATCTGATCAAATTTAGAGAGCCAGAAGACTTTTTTCTTAAGTTTAGTGATAGACTGCTCTACCTTGCCAGTTTTAGTGATGTAGGTACATCATGAAGTTCTGGCAATAGCAAGACCATTCCTTTGTTGGCCAGCAGGAAGTTGAAGACTAGGCTGTTAATCCAGTACTATTCAGGCCAGGTTGGTGAGGCTGGTCTGTTGTGCTTCCAAAGCTGAAATGGTATCATTAATGACTTTAGGAGAGGTCAAGGACAAGTTGGGGCTTCCCTGGTAACTCAGCTGGTAAAGAATCCGCCTGCAATGCAAGAGACCCCAGTTCGATTCCTGGGTCGGGAAGATCCCATGGAGAAGGAATAGGCTACCCACTCCAGTATTCTTGGGCTTCCCTGGTGGCTCAGCTGGTAAAGAGTCCACTAGCATGTGGGAGACCTTGGTTTGATCCCTGGATTGGGAAGACACCCTGGAGAAGGAAACAGTTACCCACTCCAGTATTCTGGCCAAGAATTCCATGGACTGTATAGTCTATGGGGTCGCAAAGAGTCAGACACAACTGAGCAACTTTCACTTTCACTTCACTTTCAAGGACACGTTGCACACAACTTTTCCTAATGAATGGCCCTGACAGTGGGAAAAGTTGCCAGGAACATAAACATGAGTAGACTATTCTCTTGAGTAACCACAATCTACCTTGAGTTCCACTGTTACTCTGTTTTACTGTGATGTGCTCAGTGGGAGAGGCTGTTTTGAATATTTAGAAGTCTCTTGTCCATGCCTCCACTATGCACATTGGTCAGAAAGTCAAAGGCCTGACTTTTACAAAAGAAATATCCCAAGGTGGGGTGCACACAGTGATGGGAGGGTAAAAGTCATTGATAATCAGGAACCAAACAGCCAGAAGTCCCTCCTGGCGGGTAGAGTCCTTGAGTGGAATTGCAAAATTGTATAAGGTAGAGGAATGTATGGGGGAGAAGGCCACCACTACTGATGTCAAAATAGCTCCAGTGGCAAATTCCATATCCCTTTTCCCAGATGCCTCAGTTAATCCCAGCTTAGGAAAAAGTTGACATCTGAAGAGGTGTTTTATTTCTGTAGCATCAGAGTCCAACTGTGGCAACACATCAGTGTAACAAGGTTGGGATATCTGAGGTACTAAGAATTTCCATGTTTAGAGAAATACCCATTTGTTGTATTCAGGGACACAGCAGACATTTATCTGCAGGGTTGGGTGATGGGTGACATGTCTACCAGTTTGTCAAATTGAGTGGTCACTATCTGAGACAAATGTATCAATGAATCTAGTGAGGAGGAAGTCACGTAGGCTTTTCTATGAGAGAGAAAGAAGAGAGGGTAGATACATGCACCCTCTCTCTTTGAGCGTGTAGATCCAAAGATGCTGCCATCCTGTCAGTTGGTAATACTTTTCCCCATTGACTTCTGTGTGGGCAGTCTCTCCTATATCATGAGCAAGGATAACATCTTATTGCATGTTAAGATATGGAATGGGAAGAGATAATAGTGAATTTTAAGATTGGGAGAAGTTTTTTAATGGCTCTTTTGGCTCATTCTCCTTTATTATCTGTATTAGACTGATTAACTGATAGGTGAAAGGGCTAGTTGTGTTCATTTTCCTGGAAAAGAAAACCGGTTTAAAACCCCTTTTTTTCCCCTAATTTTATTTCATGGAATAGTGGTACATCATGCCATTAGAGCATGAAGGGAATCAAATGGATACTTAACCAAGTGGTTTTCTTAGTAAAGGGGGAAAATTAACTTAAATACATAATACTTTTTAACACTTACTATACCATAGCATAGATTACGGGAATAGGTTTGTGCATAATCTCTGAGGAGGTGGCAGTTCACCAAGGAGTTTTGTTAGATTAAAGAATAGACAGGACTTGTATAAATTTCCTGAATAGAGAAGTTTTACACTGAGGAAAAAGCAAAACTCCAAATGAAGGCATAAAATTTAAGTAGGTGGGATATACGACAGAATTTTCTAGTCTAATGAGGTATAAAACATCAGAATGTTTCTTGTACACCCAAGGGCAACACAGAAATAACAGAAAGATCTGAGTCAAGTGGGTATAATTGAGCACTAGGTGCTTAGTTGCTCAGTCGTGTCCAGCTCTTTGCGACCCTATGGATTGTAGTTCTCCATGCTCCTCTGTCCATGGGATTCTCCAGGCAAGAATACTGGAGTGAGGTGTCATTTCCTGCTCCAGGGGAATCTTGCTGACCCAGGGGTTGAATCGAGGTCTCCTGCATTGAAGGTGGATTCTTTACCATTGGAGCCACCAAGGAAGCCCAGTGAGTGAAAGTCTCTCAGTCATGTCCGACTCTTTGCGACCCCTTGAACTATACAGTCCATGGAATTCTCCAGGCCAGAATACTGGAGTGGGTAGCCATCCTCTTCACCAGGGGATCTTCCCAACCCAGGGATCAAACCCAGGTCTCCCACATTGCAGGCTGAGGTGAGCCACCAGGTAAGCCCAGAATTGGGCACTAACTCAGCAGTAACCCACGCACACTGTTGGCAAAGGACATCTCGATGAATTTGAGTTTGTACTGTCCCACCCCCTTAACACCTTGAAACTACTTAAGCTCTCCATAACTTAGGTGTGGCCTTGTGAAAATGAGGTGGGAAGTCCAGCCAACTGAGGTTAAATTTCAGCGATGTTAGTGAAATGGGTCCTTAGTAATTAAGTTGAACCATAAAAAAATAAAGTTACATTTGCTGTATCTGAGTTTACCTGGTATTAGGTGCTGAGTTTTCTTGCACACCATGCTCACTGAGTGGTTTCAGTTTTAATAAAATTTATGTCAAATTATTGAAAACTAACTACATTAGGTTTTTTGAAATAATTTACAATTAATTGGGACTATTGTACAGCAGTATGATAATTTTTAAATGTGCAGTTGTGTGCAGTTTAAATTAAGAAAGCAATTCAATCTTTTGCTGTGATTCCATTTCTGTATCCATAAAATGAGAAGGTTTCACTGCTTTCTAAGCTCTGGGCTTTTTAATTGGAAGCACTTTGTGCTTCAGTCTCCACTATGACTTCATACTTCCCAATATAGCTGAATTTATACTTTTTATGTGATTGGATGTTTGGACACGTGTATATATTAACGTACATACCAAGTCAAAAATTTTGTAGGATTATTCTTTAATCTATATACATTTGTATATGAAAGTAAAAGTATAGAAAACAAATATATATATATATATATTAATAACAAATATATATAGGAGTGTATATATAAAAATTTCCAAAGTATTGCTTTTATTCTTAAAAACAATTGATTTTTCCGTAGATAGTGTATTCATTTTGTTCAAAATAAATTAACATAAAAGGTATACAGTGAAAAATACCTCCTTTCCACTGTGTCCATTAGCCACTGAGGTCTATACATTCGTAATGAATACTCATGTTATTTTCTTATGAAAATTGAGCATCTTTTCATTTCCGTGAACTGTGTGTTTACATAATTTGCCCACTTTTCTACTGGATTGTTGGTGTCTTCATATTTCAGTGAGCTATTTATATTTCAGGGAGATTGCCCTTTATCTATGTATGTGTATATTTATGTGCCTCTGTGTTTATCGAAGGTCTTTTATGGCTTTGGGTTTTGAATAGGAAACGCCTTCCCCACTGTAAGATTGTAAAATAATTCTCACATGTTTTATTCCAGTATATTAATAGTTTCACTTTTTTCATATAAATATTATATCAATTTCTAATTCACCCTGGTATGGTTTGTGATATAAATTCTACTTTTATTTTCTAGATGTCCTCACAAGTGTGCCCCAATATAATTTTCTGCTCTGACTTGTAATGCATTTTCATTATATACCAAATTCACATGATTATATGGACCTGTTTCTGGACTTCTGGAAAATCCCATGGACAGAGGAGCCTGGTGGGCTGCAGTCCATGGGGTCGCTAAGAGTTGGACATGACTGAGCGACTTCACTTTCACTTTTCCCTTTCATGCATTGGAGCAGGAAATGGCAACCCACTCCAGTGTTCTTGCCTGGAGAATCCCAGGGACGGGGGAGCCTGGAGGCTGCCATCTATGGGGTCGCACAGAGTCGGACACGACTGACGCGACTTAGCAGCAGCAGCATACTCTTCCAGTGGTCTGCTTATTCAGATATGAGAACCAAACTATTTTAATGATTGACTTGTTATATTTTATCTGACCCTGCTAGTGTCCCCTCATTTGTCTTTTTATTCTTCAGAATTTTTCTCAGTGTTATTGCTTACTTATTTTTCCACATAAACATTAGTCACCTTGAAATCTTCTACATCTTATTCAGTTTGATGCTAAGTATTTTATCTTTTTCTGCATGTTTTCTTCCATTATGTTTTCTAACAGGTAGTTGTTGGTATATAAGAAAGCTATTGATTTCTTCATATTATTTTTATATACAGCTACCTTACTGAATTATTTTATTGATTATAGTAAGTTTTCATTTAATTAACTTGGATTTCCCATGCATACAAACATATTATTTACAAATAATTTGTTTTGCCTCATTTTCCCCAATTTTTATACCTCTAATTTCTTTTATTTAGCCATGTTGCTTAGTATGTCCAATATAGTATTAAGGCATCCTTGTCTTATCTCTGCCTTCAGTGGGAAGACATAAAATGATTCACTGAGCAATCAATCTTCTAGTTTTAAAATATATTTAGATTTACTTTAATTTCCTTAAAGATGCATCTCTTGTGAAAAGAGTAGATTATTAAGCTTGTTTTTAAGCAGAGTATGGTAGGCAGATTAATATCCACTTCCTAATTGTGCTTAGTCATTCAGTTGTGTCCAACTCTTTGCAACCCCATGGACTGTAGCCCACCAGGCTCCTCTGTCCATGGGGATTTTTCAGGCAAGAATACTGGAGTGGGTTGCCATGCTCTCCTCCAGGGGATCTTTCCAGTCCAGGGATCGAACCCAGGTCTCCCACATTGCAGGTGGATTCTTTACCATCTGAGTACCAGGAAGCCAAAGATATCCATAACTAATCCCCAGAACCTGTGAATATGTTAGGTTATAAAAGTAAGTGAAATTAAGATTACAGGTGGAATTAAAGCTGCTAGTCAACTGGTTTTAAACTAGGGTAATTTTTCTGGTTGCTCTGAGTAGACCCAGTATAATCATAAGGGTCCTTTAAATGTGGAAGAGGGAGGCAGAAGAATCAGTGTCAGAGTGATGCAATGTTAGAAAAACTCATTCAGCTGTCACTGACTGTGAAGATTGAAGAGAGCCATGAGCAGAGGGATGCTGGTAGCTCTCGAAGCTGGAGAAAGAAAATAAATGAAATCTCAACCCTCCAAAAAGTAACACAGCTCTTCCACTGAGACTTCCAGAACTGTATGTAATATTGTTTTGTTTTATTTTTTAGCCCACTAAGTTTGTGGTAATTTGTAAGAGCAGCATAAGAAACTAATACATCAGGTAACATTTTCTCCAAATAAAATTTTCATGGAAACCCCAAATAAAAATGATAAAAACAGAGCTTTACTGATTGAAGAGGGGCTGTGACATGGGCATAAAGGAATCTACAAGGGAATCTCTAGGATTGTAAGTAGAGTAGTTTGGAAGCTTGTATAAAGCAAGATATCCCAAGTTAGTAAAACTATCTAAAGCCTCAGATGGTGACATACTAACTGTATGTTCCACTGAAAATATTGCCTATTGGAGCAGGATTAGGTTTTCTTTATTCCTTTAAAAAAAAAAAAAAAAAACTACTTAGGAAAACTTAGTGAGGCAAGACTTTAAATTCTCAGCAATGCAGTTGTAACTAGAAATGGGTAAATAGATTAACAATCCTGTGGGCAGCCTCTTTTGCATGGAGTCTGCAGCAGAAGCTTGAAAGGAAAGTCTGTGGTTCTTTCTTACTCCTTCTTAGCTCTGACAGTAGGAAGTGCCTGTATAAAATGTAGCAAAGCTTTAAAACAGCAAACTCATGAACAACTCATATTGAGGTTCAGAGGTGATGCTGTTTATTAGCAGCATGGTAAGCAGATTGACACAATATAGAAACTGTTCAGGTTTTCAGCTCTAATTTTGTTTATGCATAAATGATTTGGGGCTTCCCCGGTGGCCCAGTGGTAAAGATTCCACCTGCAATGCAGGAGATGCAGGAGACATGCATTCGATCCCTGGGTCAGGGAGATCCCCTGGAAGAGGAAATGGCAACCCACTCCAGGATTCTTGCCTGGATAATCCATGGACAAGGATAATCCTTGGTGGGCTATGGTCTATGGGGTCCCAAAGAGTCAGACATGACTGAGCGACTGATCATGCACACACGCACAAATGATTTGAAGGATATCTGTACCACTATTTCATCTTTATTTTCTTGACATTATTCATAACTAACTTTACAGGTATAAAGTTTCTTCTGCCTGTCAACAGTTTTCTTCTTAGTAAATAAAGGCCTTTCTTACTTTTTAGCTTTTGACTTATCTTAGTGCTTTTAGTCTCAATAATAAATACTTCTTCCTTGGGTATGTAAATTTATCACTAACTTCCACAAAGGCTCACAAAAATTTGTCTCAGTTTACAATATAAAGTTAGTTATTCGAGGGCTCTTTTTGAAGGAAACATAACTAAATATGTTGTATTTTTCAGGGTGATGATGGAACTCCAGGGCCACCAGGACCAAAAGGGATCAGAGTAAGTGATATTTGCTGTATCAAATGTTTTGTTGGTCAAACGAAGAAGCTACTGAAGTGTTATAAGGCAACTGGAAAAAGACTCATATAGAAATTCAGGAAGAGAAGTGAAATCTTTTAATGTTTCAGAATTTATATGTCTATAATTAGCCTTTCTTTAGTATTTTGGTAGTTGTCTTTATATATCCAGATGTCTATTTAAACTAATATAAGAAGACTTTAAAGTAGCTTATGGTTGAGAAATGTGAAAGTGTTAAATTTCAATAATTTTTCAAATTCTTAAAAATATACATCACACAAGTGGTTTAAAGCAGAACTACCCAACCAGGGTGATCATCTCAGAGTTCAGAGAACTGATCACCTCAGGTCATTGTACCCTCCCTGGGAACCAGGTACAAATAGTATAACTTTATTTGTGTGTCTTGAAGAGAGTAAGTTTGGGAAGCCTCTAGTTGAAGCCATTGTGTTAAAGAATAACTATTTTTGAAAAAGGAGGTCGGTTCCATAAAGTTTTACTGCCTATACCACCATGTAACTACATGATAGCAAAATATTAAAAAAAAAGAATAACTATTTTTGGAAAAATACAGTATTTTATCAGTTCTGAGATGTATGATTATTCAAGTTTTAATGTTCTGGAATTCAAGATGTGTTTGAAAATTTAAGTGCACATTTAGTGTAATTTTTCTGAATAGCTTTTAAGTAGACATATACTTTTCAGTGTGTTTTAGATTGGGAGGAAACTATAGTTTATAAATAGTACTGGCTTTTGGAAAATCAGATTTAACTTTTCTGAGCCTCAGTTTCTTCATTTGTTATATTAGAAAGTCAAACAAGAATATCCCCATGGTCTCTTTTAGCTCTGTAATTCTGTGTTCATAGATTGACAAGGTCCCTGAATTTGAATATAGAATATATGGGTGGTGGCTTAGATATTTATGTGTATTACAAAGAAAAACATTCTGATCCTCTGATCTCCAGAAATTTAGTAGATGTATACATTTTACATAAATGTTTAAAATATTCTGTTTGCTATATACATCTTAACAACACATAGCTTGCCTTATGTGCTACTTTTGACTAGTGTACGTAGAGCAGTGGAAAAGCAGCAAAGAAACTCAAAACCCTTAACATTTTTTTAGCAGACATGCTTCTGTGTTTTTCTATCATAACTGAATATCAATATACTATTAAAGCTGTTCATAATAATCATAACATATATCTTAATAGCTATAGCTACCATTAACTATGTCCTAAGTACAAAAAAGATCTTCATGACCCAGATAATCACGATGGTGTGATCACTCACCTAGAGCCATATATCCTGGAATGTGAAGTCAAGTGGGCCTTAGAAAGCATCACTACGAACCAAGCTAGTGGAGGTGATGGAATTCCAGTTGAGCTATTTCAAATCCTGAAAGATGATGTTGTGAAAGTGCTGCACTCAATGTGCCAGCACATTTGGAAAACTCAGCAGTGGCCACAGGACTGGAAAAGGTCAGTTTTCATTCCAATCCCAAAGAAAGGCAATGCCAAAGATGCTCAAACTACTGCACAATTGCACTCATCTCACACGCTAGTAAAGTAATGCTTAAAATTCTCCAAGCCAGGCTTCAGCAATACGTGAGCCGTGAACTTCCAGATGTTCAAGCTGGTTTTAGAAAAGGCAGAGGAACCAGAGATCAAATTGCCAACATCTGCTGGATCATCAAAAAAACGAGAGAGTTCCATAAAAACATCCTTTTCTGCTTTATTGACTATGCCAAAGCCTTTGACTGTGTGGATCACAATAAACTGTGGAAAATTCTGAAAGAGATGAGAATACCAGACCACCTGACCTGCATCTTGAGAAACCTATATGCAGGTCAGGAAGCAACAGTTAGAACTGGACATGGAACAACAGGCTGGTTCCAAATAGGAAAAGGAGTACGTCAAGGCTGTATATTGTCACCCTGCTTATTTAACTTCTGTGCAGAGTACATCATGAGAAACTCTGGGCTGGAAGAATCACAAGCTGGAATCAAGATTGCCGGGAGAAATATCAATTACCTCAGATATGCAGATGACACTACCCTTTATGGCAGAAAGTGAAGAGGAACTAAAAAGCCTCTTGATGAAGGTGAAAGAGGAGAGTGAAAAAGTTGGCTTAAAACTCAACATTCAGAAAACGAAGATCATGGCATCTGGTCCCATCACTTCATGGGAAATAGATGGGGAAACAGTGGAAACAGTGTCAGACTTTATTTTTGGGGGCTCCAAAATCACTGCAGATGGTGACTGCAGCCATGAAATTAAAAGGTGCTTATTCCTTGGAAGAAAAGTTATGACCAACCTAGATAGCATATTGAAAAGCAGAGACATTACTTTGCCAACAAAGGTCCGTCTAGTCAAGGCTATGGTTTTTCCAGTGGTCATGTATAGATGTGAGAGTTGGACTGTGAAGAAATTTGAGCGCCAAAGAATTGATGCTTTTGAACTTTGGTGTTGGAGAAGACTCTTGAGAGTCCCTTGGACTGCAAGGAGATCCAACCAGTCCATTCTGAAGGAGATCAGCCCTGGGATTTCTTTGGAAGGAATGATGCTAAAAGCTGAAACTCCAGTACTTTGGCCACCTCATGTGAAGAGTTGACTCATTGGAAAAGACTCTGATGCTGGGAGGGATTGGGGGCAGGAGGAGAAGGGGATGGCAGAGGATGAGATGGCTGGATGGCATCACTGACTTGATGGACATGAGTCTGAGTGAACTCCGGGAGTTGGTGATGTACAGGGAGGCCTGGCGTGCTGCGACTCATGGGGTCGCAAAGAGTCGGACACGACTGAGCGACTGAACTGAACTGAACTGTAGTATTGCTGAGACTAAGAAAATCTGTCCACTCTATCACTTCCCACTTTCAAGTGTCTGAGAGTGCTTAGAACTTGGTGGCCTAATAGTTCCTGCATCCTCAGATCTCAGCTCACAGGCAGCTGTTGGCATGCAGATTTTAAAAGACTTATTATGGAAAATTTAAAGCATACACAGATTTACAGAGAATATATTAATATTACAATGACATCCCCCATGAAGTCATTACTTGGCTTCAAAAACTATCAACATTTTGACAGCTTTGTTTCTATACCTCACCACTATTGCCTGTAATATTTTAAAGTAAATCCCTCACATCATCATTCCACCAATAAATACTATGTTTCTTGAACTTATCACCACATTATGCCGTTATTACACCTCAAAAACTTAGCAAAAACTTTTCAATATCCTTTAAAACTCAGTCCATATTCAGATTTTCTCAATTGTCCCAAAGATTTCTTTTTGCAATTGGTTTGTTCAAACCAGGATCCAGGCAAGTTCCACATATTGCATTGGCTTGATGTATTTCTTAAGCCTCTTCTATTATGCCGTTGAAGAAACTGCATCATGGCGTTGTACTGTGTTCCACAATCTGGATCTGCCTGACTGTTTCCTCATGATGTCATTTAACTTATTTCTCTGCCCCCCATGTTTCCTGCAACTTTGAGGTTGCCTTAGAAGAGGCACTAGAGAACTTTCTAGGAAAAAAGAAAAACCTGTACATTTAAGATGTGTGCATTTTACTATATATAAACTATACTGATTAAAAAATGAAAGAAAATTGAAAAACAATACTTTATAGGTACTGCTGTATATTTACTATTGAATTACATCTCATGGCACAAACGTCTGTCTATCCCACTTTTTTGATGCTAGATTTGGTCAATGGTCTCAAATGTATGAGCCTGACTCTGCCACCAGAATTTCCCTATCAACTTTCACATAGTGGTTTAGCATCCATCCATGATCATTGGTTAGATCCAAGTTTTTGTTTTTTGTTTTATTTTTTTCGTTTGGAGTTGCAAAATGATAAGTTTCAAAAGTCTATTAGTCCTTCATTGAATAGCTTGAATTCTAATTCATTAACTTGAATTCTGATTTATCAGCTGAATTCTAGTGGGGTAATGAGTTTGTACACTGGCAACTTCGAGTGATGATCAAAGAAGGTTTTCTTTAATTTATCATTAGAAACATGGAATTTCTGTGTTTCAATCACTTGTACTCATTATTCTTTTTGAAGCTCAAATTATTTCATCTTTGTCTATGGGAGCCTCTTCAAGTTGGCCCCTGTGATTTGTCCTATTGACAAAACCCTATTGATCTTTGATAATTTCTTTGCTTTCTGACATAAGACCCTTCAGGCTCAACTTATGCATGTCCTCTCTAGATCTGGAATTGACCATGTCTCTGATTACAGATTCTTTCAGTGATTTAGATTCCACAGTCTGAATATAAGGAGTGTTCATTGCTACTAGTTTTGTCACTATTTTGATGCATTTTAAGTGGACAGAGTTAAGAAATATGTATTTTTTAAAGAGAAAAAATGAGTTCATATTATTATTTCCAACTGAACTTTAATATAAATTTTTTTATACTTGTTGTCTCCCCTGCCACCTTTCTCTCTCTAACATGAAAATCTTCATTTCCCAATTATATTAATATAATTAATTCCTTTGTCCTACACTATAGCTATAATGACTTCAAAATAACAATATATAAATAAACAAAATAAACATTTCAATTTTAAAAGCAATAGTAGAAATCTTAACTGCCACTAATTATTTCTTTGCTGAATTGACTCATTTCAGTCAAAAGTAGTTTTCTTCTATGTATGGTCACTGTCCATAGTTTGATATACATTAGGTTCATTGGTTCCAGCTTGCTTTCAATTGTTGATGATTTCCTTTTTACCTTTTTTTTTAATTTTTTCATTATTTTTTTAATTTTATTTTATTTTTAAACTTTACAATATCGTATTAGTTTTGCCAAATATCGAAATGAATCCGCCACAGGTAAGACTAGGTATAGTCAGAGATGCTTCCCATCCTTCTTTACCATCTCCCCATTCTCTTTCCTCTTTCCCCCAGAGGTAATCATTTTTCATTTGCTGTTTATCTTTTCATTGTTTAGTATCACTACCTTTGTTATAAAAAGGTAGTATATTATATACAGTACTTAAACTTTGTTTCTTTTACTTAACATTCTGTCCTGGAGATCAGTATGTATTTCAGTGTACAGAGATCTTCCACATTCTTTTTTAAAGCTGTGTGGTTTCTTATTATGCAGATATACCATAGTTTATTTATTCATGTCCCTATTTGTTCTCTGGAGAAGGAAATGGCAGCCCACTCCAGTATTCTTGCCTGGACAATTCCATGAACAGAGGAGCCTGGTGGGCTACAGTCCAAGGGGTCACAAAGAGCTGGACGTGACTGAGCACACATGCATGCCTTATTTCTAACCTTCAGCTATAATTCTGGTTATATGTCCATTTCTAAACTTCAGCTACAATAATTCTGTCAGTAACCTTGGCTTTCATGTTTTATAATTTCTTATGTGCCTTTGGGATAGATTTCTTGAAATGAGTTGCTTCAAAGAGTAAATAAATACATGTGTAATTTTGTTAGATATTTCCAAATTTCTCTCTATGGTGTTTAAATTCCACTAGCAGTTGTATGAAAGTACCTTTTCTTCTTGGCCTTACCTACAGAGAATTTTGTCAAACTTGTATTTTTTGTCAATCCTGACAGGGATATTTGATTAAGATTTTGGGGGTGATCACATTGATGTTCTCAGAGGCAGATATGTCAGTATTTGCCACTTATCCATACCCTGCTGTATTCAGGATTCATCACAAACCTTGGATAATCACTTTGTCTTTTAGAACAGACATTTCATCCACTAATTTGCCTGCTCCTACATCACCAAAAACTGGAAAATTCTTAAAGAAATCGGAATACCAGACCACCTGACCTGCCTCTTGAGAAACCTGTATGCAGGTCAGGAAGCAACAGTTAGAACTGGACATGGAACAACAGACTGGTTCCAAATAGGTAAAGGAGTACATCAAGGCTGTATATTGTCACCCTGCTTATTTAACTTCTGTGCAGAGTACATCATGAGAAACGCTGGGCTGGAAGAAGCACAAGCTGGAATCAAGACTGCCAGGAGAAATATCAATAACCTCAGATATGCAGATGACACCACCCTTATGGCAGAAAGTGAAGAGGAACTTAAGAGCCTCTTGATGAAAGTGAAGAGGAGAGTGAAAAAGTTGGCTTAAAGCTCAACATACAGAAAACTAAGATCATTGCATCTGGTCCCATCACTTCATGGCAGATAGATGGATAGATGGGAAAACAGTGGAAACAATGACAGACTTCATTTTCTGGGCTCCAAAATCACTGGAGATGGTGACTGCAGCCATGAAATTAAAAGACGCTTACTTCTTGGAAGAAAAGTTATGACCAACCTAGACAGCATATTAAAAAGCAGAGACATTACTTTGCCAACAAATGTCCATCTAGTCAAGGCTATGGTTTTTCCAGTAGTCATGTATGGATGTGAGAGTTGGACTGTAAAGAAAGCTGAGCACCAAAGAACTGATGCTTTTGAACTTTGGTGTTGGAGAAGACTCTTGAGAGTCCCTTGGACTGCAAGGAGATCCAACCAGTCCATCCTAAAGGAAATCAGTCCTCAATATTTATTTGAAGGACTAATGTTGAAGCTGAAACTCCAATACTTTGGCCACCTGATGCAAAGAACTGACTCATTTGAAAAGACCCTGATGCTCGGAAAGATTGAAGGCAGGAGGAGAAGGGGATGACAGAGGATGAGATGGTTGGATGGCATCACTGACTCAATGGACATGAGTTTGAATAAACTCCAAGAGTTGGTGATGGACAGGGAAGCCTGGCATGCTGCAATCCATGGGGTCACAAAGAGTCGAACATGACTGAGTGACTGAACTGAACTGAACTTAGGACAATTAAAACAATTCTATCAAATAGGAGTATCTTCTATAGGTTTCTATAAATGAGATTTTAAACATGTATAGTTTCTTCTGTAGTGTTTAAAAAAGAATGAGTGGTAATAATCAATGAGACACATTTTGTCTGTTGCTGTCTAAATGTAGTTTTCTTAATTCCCTTAGGTTGGATATTATTTTATTGTCATTGGTTGTTATTTGGTTATTTATTTCTTTTTATAGGGTCCTCCTGGACTTCCTGGATTTCCAGGGACACCAGGTCTTCCTGTAAGTAGAATTTGGCTTCTTATTTTTAAAATCTCTTAAAACAGTAATCTAAGAAATATTATACATGTGGTATATCTCCTTTCAAAGGGAATGCCAGGCCATGATGGGGCCCCAGGACCTCAAGGTATCCCTGGATGCAATGGAACCAAGGTGAGATTTATTTGACTTAATCTTAGGCAATATGCTTGATAATGGACTAAACATTTCAAGGAATCAATATCGAGAATGTCAAATAAGAGATATAGTAGCTTCATGTCTAGGACAAACATAGGGTATGTTCTGAGTTAGCATTTTCAATATACTGAAACATCAGTAATTCTTTAAGCCTGTATAATTAGTTGGGATATTGCATTGAGTTGAAGATTACCTACCAAATCCCTTTTGTGTTTTAGTGTTAAGTAGAATGAGAGTTTTTGCCATACATTGACATGAATCAGCCATGGGTGTACATGTGTTCCCCATCCTGAACCCTCCTCCCTTCTCCCTCCCAATCCCATCCCTCAGGGTCATCCCAGGGCACCAGCCCTGAACACCCTGTCTCATGCATCAAACCTGGACTGGCAATCTATCTCACATATGATAATATACATGTTTCAGTGAATGAAATGAGAGTTAAATGAGAGTTAAAAAGGAATTAGGATATATCAGTTCAGTTCAGTCGCTCAGTCGTGTCCGACTCTTTGCAACCCCATGAATTGCAGCACGCCAGGCCTCCCTGTCCATCACCAGCTCCCGGAGTTCACTCAAACTCATGTCCATCAAGTCGGTGATGTCATCCAGCCATCTCATCTTCTGTCGTCCCCTTCTCCTCCTGCCCCCAATCCCTCCCAGCATCAGAGTCTTTTCCAATGAGTCAACTCTTCACACAAGGTGGCCAAAGTACTGGAGTTTCAGCTTTAGCATCATTCCTTCCAAAGAACACCCAGGACTGATCTCCTTCAGAATGGACTGGTTGGATCTCCTTGCAGTCCAAGGGACTCTCAAGAGTCTTATCCAACACCACAGTACATGTTTGTACATATAAACACACATATATATGTATGTGTATGTATATATATATATACACACACACGCACAAACACATCTATATTATCAGTTTTTAAGAGTAATACTTATGAATGTCATTCATTAACTTTGATTTTTTTAAACTAGGTACACTTAAAATTTTCAAATCTTTCATATTTTTTTTTTAAATTAAATTTATTTATTTTAATTAGAGGCTGATTACTTTACAATATTGTATTGGTTTTGCCATACATTAACATGAATCTGCCACGGGTGTACACATGTTCCCAATCCTGAACCCCCCTCCCACCTCCCTCCATATTAAACCTTTTTTATCTTGCCTAATAACTTCCTGAAGAAAAATCCTAAGAATCTATATGTAATACACCACATCAGTTTTTACTATGAACTATTAGTATGAAACCTGAAACTTCTCCATCGTAGAAAATAATGAATTTAACAAGTGAGAAAATAAAGTATCATATGCTACAAACAATGTTTCCTGGCCCTCTTTTCTTTAGTCAAGACTAAATCCAACTATTTGGATTAAGTATAAAGTGAGAACAAGAAAAAAACAGAGGAAAATTTGCTCTTTTTAAAAGCTTACAAGTATTTGTTTCCATTTCTTATTCCCTCACTTTTCTCCTTATATAGGTTAATGAAATATTGTTTTCTGTGTATCCTTTTGATATTTCAATATTGCACATAATACTCTGTGAAACTATTCTGAAATACCGCAAATCTTTCTAATTAATGACATTTGTCATATTTTATATTAGGGCATAATATTTAAAATAACTTGAACAAACTATTTTGTATTATGCAGGCCATCACATTTTATGATAATCATTGTAGTGTATACTTGTAGGCAATAAAGTTATTGTTACCTCCAATATTTCTCCAAGTCAGTGTCATCCTTGCCACTAATAATAATATTCTGATTTTGGATTTGTGAGGCTTACTTGTGTTTTTCAATTTTGCTTGGGGCAACCTTACAGTGATAGGACCAACATGGAGTTAGCTTGCATGGCATATTGCTTGTTAAAGCAGGCTACATTCATGTGCCTATTATGGTAATTTGATTGTTTTTTGCTAGCATGTCTTGAGCAACAAACAGACTACTAGTCAAAGTTTTAATAAGACCAGATATATCTACAATGAGTATAGTATGCTATGTGATTAAAGGTATCTTTTTCTTTTTTTGTTAAAGCAACACCTTAGCAGATCTCATGATTAGTTGCATTTGAGTCCCCTCCAATTATGTAAGCAACAAAAAAATTTTAAAAACATTATGTGCACCTGCAGATTAAATGGAATCTTATATTTCTAACTATGTAACTGGGCTTCCCTTGTGGATCAGCTGGTAAAGAGTCTGCCTGCAATGCGGGAGACCTGGGTTCGATCCCTGGGTTGAGAAGATCCCCTAGAGAAGGGAAAGGCTACCCACTCCAGAATACCGGCCTGAAAAAAGCATTATGTGTACCTGCAGATTAAATGGATTCTTATATTTCTAACTAAGTAACTAATTGAATGAACCCTAGAGATGGAGTCAAAATATATGGATTCTTTTGCTCTCTGTTTTCTAAACTCGATGTATAGGCCACTTCCTTTCTGTTTGGGCTTATTTTTTCCATGTATAAAAAGTGGTGGAGAAAGGGATATTGGACAATAAGTGAAAGGTACATAGCTGTATCATTTACTCTTTTAAGCCTCTGACGAGGATGTTTCTAGAAGTATTACAGCACATGGGTATTTGAAAGGAGGTTGCAATGGGGTTCTTCTACAGCCATTTTAGCCTTTGTTTTCTAAACCAAATGTCCATATTAGTACTTTACAATAGGGAGTGAGAAAGACTGGATGCCTAGAGAACATAATGACCTGCAATTGCTAAAACTATTGCTGTGATTATACTCTTGGTGATATTAATGGCATTCTTTCTAACCATCTTTTCCTCTTTATAAAAATAATTTGAAATAGTTTACAATAAAAGAAAAAAGCAATGGGGGCAGTTAAAATATGAATCTATATAATACATGGGCAGGAAATTGGGGCAGATCATTAACTATTAAATGTGATGATAGCCAGGAATCTGTGATATGATTCTCTCAAAATGGATTTGTCAGAAGAAAATGACTAAAGTAGAAGATTTTTTTCCTTTATTTCTGATTGGGATTCATGAGTGGAGATAAAAGTATCTTAAAAAGTTGAATTGATATGGATAGTTGATATAAGGTAATTGAAAAGTGAAGGCTAATGAATTTTTGACAATCTGGCATGTTTCAAAATGACTTGCAGAAATTTTTTTCAGTAAGTCATTGTTTGTTGGTATAATGATGCTTTTTTTTTTGTTCCTCCATGCTTTTTATTTTTAACTCCTTCTAGGGAGAACGTGGATTTCCAGGCAGTCCCGGTTTTCCTGGTTTACAGGGTCCTCCAGTAAGTTATAAAATTCGAAATTATAATGAACACAGGAATTAACATAAGCAGAAGTGTACAAAGTGAGCTCAGTGCATTTGTATGGAACAAAATAGTACTTTTCAAAGCAATAAAGTAAAAGGATTTTTTAAAAATAGAAGTTAGTAGTGCATAGAGCTTTCTGCTGGGTAAAAGCAAAGATTCTGTAGTGCATATTTAATATAAATGTCATCTCTAAGTATCTTAAGATACCTTTTCCTCAGAATGATCTTATAGCAATCTATTCAATTTTGCTTGCTCCTTCTCCTCTCATTCATATAATTCCTTTTCTTTTTAATAATAGGGACCTCCTGGGATCCCAGGTATGAAGGTAAGTATCTCATGTTGGAAAGGTAAGCATTTTAAAGTATTTGGAAAGCCTGCATCTTCAGTCAGATAATGTGTCTGACTTCTGTGTTAAAATGGATGCTTCTAGAAGTTGCACAGGTGCACATTTATGAGCTCTCCTTAAGTATTCTCCTTTGTTCTTGTGACTTTAAGTACCTTTTATGGGCTGGTATGCTTGCAAATGTGTATATCAGCCTCACAGTTCTTTTTGATACCTTCCTTATTACATTTTGATTCAGTTGACCACCTGCTCCCTCTGGAAATATTCTTTCTCTCTGGCTTCTGCAAGGGAATATTCTGGGAATATTCTTTCCCTTTTCCTAATCTTTCTTCTGCATCTCCAGTCATTCTGCAGTCTTCTGTGCAAGCTCATGTTGTTCTGTCTAGCAGGCATCAAGACACAGTCCTGATCCCTTCTTCCCTTCTATGCCTAGCAATATCATTATTGCTCATGGTATTGATTGCTGTCTAGTTATGGAACACCTACATTCCTGTCTCTAAAACAGAATTTTCTTCTGAGTTATATGCATGCATTAAACTGCTTCCCTGACATCCCTCTGACTTATCTCCCAGACATTCAAATTAATGTCCTCAGAGTTAACCCAGACCCCCAAATAAACCTTTGCCTCCTTCTGTTCTCCTCATCTCTAAAATTTGCATCACTATATACCATGTACACTTTTACATGTACCAAAACCTGAGAGTTAGTATTTGCATTTTCTATTCCTTCACACATCTCCTCATTGCATACTATGTCTAAATACTGTTAATTTTGCCTGTAAGTATATATATTAAAATTCATCTACTTTTTCTTCATTTCCACTGCCAGCACACTAACCATAATGCCTCATCTGGATTAGTGTAGTAGCCTCTTAACTAGTTTCTTTTTCGTCCCCCTCACCTCCCAGCATGATTTATTCTATACAAAGCAGCCAAGAATGATCTTTTAAAAATATGAATCAGTAATTTAAATGTCTCCTTATAAACCTTCAAGGGTTTCCCACTGCATCCAAGATAAATCCACATTTTTTTCTATGGCCTGTAAGATCTGCATATTCTGGTCCTTGCCCCACATTTCCAGCCTCATCCCTAAGCTGCTTTTCCTTGGGCTCCCTGATCACACCAGTCTGCACTAAGTTATTTGAATGTGCCAGATTCTTCCCTTTCTGGGTCCTTTGTCCATGCTGCTTACATTGCCTAATGCTCTTCCCCCATCTTCACCTGGCTGACTCACGATCCTTTAGATTTCAGCCTGAATGTTGCCTTTATAGATTGCCCTTCTTTACTGCCCAAACAAATTTTCTCCACTATTTCTTTTTTTTAAATTGAAATATATTTGATATATAACATTGTGTAAATTTAAGGTGTACATGTTAATTATATATTGTAATATGATCTCCATTATAACGATAGTTAGCCCCTCTAGGACATCACATAATTATCATTTCTGTGATTGTTCTCCACCATTTCTTTATCATGTACCATGTAGTTTTCCTTTATAGTCCTAAACAGAAAATTTTATCATCTTATTTGTTTACATGTTATGATATGAATTTCTCCAGTATATTACTAGCACAGTGAGAACAGGTGTCTTGTTTTATCTTCTTTGCTACAAAGCATCCAAAGCCTAACACAATTCTTGGCAAATATTAATATTTAATGTTTTTCATGAATGAGTAACCAAAGGTATGACAGGTTCTTAACAAATTGAGTGGACTTCCATGTACTCTACCCACTTCCTCATTTTCCTTTGAAGAGTAAATGTATTCATTTAACCACTGAGGTCGCCTAAATCTTTGAGGACACTTATGTGACAAATTGAACGCCTAGTTCATTTTTTGTATTCTGGCCAGCTTTGCTGTATCATAACTATTACTTACAATTGCCACTTATGGTTTCTTTCAGGGAGAACCGGGTAGTATAATTATGTCATCCCTGCCAGGACCAAAGGGTAATCCAGGCTATCCAGGTCCTCCTGGAATTCAAGTAAGCATCTGCTGACTTTCTACTTGGCCCTATTGATTAAATCAGGTCACAGCATCAGTTTTTTTAATCCTCAGCCTTTAGTATTCTCTATTTTCATTATAGAAATTAGCATCTAAGGTTTGATAGATATGGCAGGTATGTTGTATGTGAAAATAAAAGCAGTCTTGACCAGGGAGCTTTTTAAGAAGTGTGGCTTGTTCTTTTACCTTTCAAATCCAGTTTCCATGGAAATTTTTGTTTCAGAGTTTTGCAGTGGAAACAGCCTTCTATATAGTCTTATTTCTGTGCTGTGGGAATCAATAGGGTAGTAGGAGTAAATGGTCTGATAAAAATTTCAGGTTTCCCATTCAAGGTATTTGAAGAATTCATTTATAACATTATTAGTTATGCATAATGTATGAACATATTTTGAAGGCTGAAAGAATAAAATATATGTATCATGAACATCAAGTGTAATCTTTAGAAAAATTATCATGTTAGCCTACACATAACATACACAGAGATGACAACTTTTGGGGATTTATTGATTAGGGAATTAATTTTTTTAAGGTTTATATTTCATGACGATTGCTCTCTTTACCAAAAATAAAAATCAGTTCTTTCTAATATTTGATCACTAAGATACAATGTCAGGGACTTTTTTCATTAATCATCTAAATACATACTTGATATCACCCATCCATATGTTAAGTATTACCAATCTTTTCTAAATTTTACTGTATTATATTTGAAAATATAGCAGAATACATGCAAAGTATATGTAGGTTATAAAGCAAAATGACCAAATGAGCACTCATGAACACAATGCAGTATTTAAGAACTAGAACACTGTAATTTTCAATCAACCTTTCTTGGCAGTCACATCCTTCTGCATTCTCCCAAGATGTAGCTACCATCCTGGGTTTTCCATTTCTTCTTAAAAATAGTTTTATTACCTGCACATATATCATTTAGTATTTAGTTTTTAGAGTAATATGAAATATGTGTGTAGTTTTCTGCAACTTTTTCTATTTGATATGTTAAGATTCACCCATATTATTGTATATGACCATAGTTAATTCAGTTTCACTTCCATGTTACACTCCATTGTTTGATATACTAGATTTTGTTTCTCTAATCTCCTGTTGTTGGATTTTGGGGTTGTTTTGAGATTTTTTAAATTATAAAATAATCCATAATTTATATCTAGATATAAAATTGCTAGATTTCAAGGCAGTCAAATTTTCAACTTATTAAGATGCCTAATTTTGCTCCACAACCATTACATCATTCCTTTATCTTTTGTCCCAGTTTTTCTGACTTCCCTCTTTGTGTTTAATTTTATGTATTTTTATTTTAAAATTGGGGAAGCCACCTTGAAACTAGTAGGCTTTCCCTTCCCATTTCTAGCATAAAAGCTTCACTAAATGCCCATCTTTATTGCTTCATATTTTAAAACTTCCGTACTATACATTTGTCCCATATTTATTGTATACCACTGTAAAACAAGTTCTCTAAAAACTGCATTCATTCTGTTTAGTTGAATTTCTTTATAGTCATTCAGTCCTTTTGTTCTTCTACATTTTAAAATTCTGCTTATAGTACTTCAGAATTATAGAATTGTAGAACAGAATTCTGGCAACTAAACTTAAATTTCATCCATTTAGTTCTTTATACAAGTTTTTTCTTATCCTTTTCTTTACTTTCTTTATAACAGGGCCCAGCTGGTCCCCCTGGTATACCAGGGCCAATTGGTCCCCCAGGACCACCAGGTTTGATGGTGAGCTTGCTTCTGTAATTTCATTTCTCCTCCTTTTCTTTCATTTTAAAAATATTAATATTATTTGTATTACTTGAAAGTATAATGAATTTGATCTATAGTTTTCTTAAATTTTCTTATATAGGAGATTCTATAGTGTTATGGTGAATAATATATATGCTAAATAATAGCTCCATTTTATAGATGGAAAGAATGAGGTACACAAAAGGAAAGATTTCAAATAAAGTATCTTGGTGGTTAACTCTTGATGTGTCAGGTTTGAAGTCACTTCTGGGGCCATCTTATGAAGACTTCTAAGGCAATTCTTAAGTCACTTGATGAAACGTGTTTCTTCAAGATGCAGTTTTCTGTTAAAAAGGAATAAAAATAGATATTCATACACAAAAAAGTATCGGCTCTCATTTCTTAAGGACCTGTGACAGAACGGTAGGATTGGTGAGGGTAGTGAATCACTGTGAAATGGGATAAGGATTTTTATTCCCCAGGAAAGAAGCAAAAACTTACAAAGACCCTGAATGTGCAACCAGTTCTCTTACTTTACTACCTGTATCGTCACTTATATTTCTACTCTAATAAATTGTAAGTACTTTTACCCCTGAAATACTTAAATTTCATTTAAGTCATATTTTAAACTTAGAACTTTACTGTTGCCCTGTTAAAAGGGCAAGAAAATTGTACTTCAAAGTAATTTCTCATGTGCCACTCTATCTCTCATCTATCATATATTTAAAGGACAGTTTTCATTATACCTTTATAGATTATACATTTTTCCTTGTGACCATTGGTCCTCTATTCATGAATGAAAGGAATAATGAAATAATGTTTGATAAATACTAGAAGATCTACCAGGAAAAGTTTGTGATTTCTGCTTTTTTAGGAATCTTTAGGAGAGGATTAGAAAACCTCTTTGTTTAATTTGTTTTAGTTGTAAATATCTTGCAAAACATGAGACTCTGGAGCATGGCACTTTTTCCGAACTCTTACAACTTTGGCCTACCCTAGGTGTATTGTTACACCTTGAATTTCCTTAATTCTTGTGACCACATAATACATTCACTCTGTTCTTAATGTCCCTGCAATTAACCTTGATTCAAAGGATGAAGCAAAGTCTTAGAAATGCTACCAAGGTATAATATGTAAATAAACAGATCAGTTGACATCAGGAGGTGATCTCTCTGGACAGACAAATGCCAATTTAACTTTTCAAACCTTAAAACATTCTCAAATATACAAAATCATATAAAATCAAATTGCACTAAAAAAGTAAACACGTACCTTTTAGAACTGGACAGTTAATTGTCTAATGGTACCTAAGTTCAACCCATAATTCTGATATGATAAGTTTGATATTTGTTGGGATTAATTTTTGTATTGATTTTTGGCATGAGTGCTACCCCATGGCCTCTACCCATCCTTGCATTTCTTCCCTCACCCATCTGTAGCCTGTCAAGAGAAGTCACCACTATTATCTAGTTTCTCTAAATCAATTTAAATATGTGTCTCTGATGAGAAAACAATGAGAAAAAAAACTCAGGAAATATTATTTTAAAGGACTTTTTTCAGTCCTTCTATGAAACCAACTTATTTTTAATATACTCATTAATATAACTCTTTTTCCTTTTTCTGTGTCTTTCACTCTTAGGGCCCTCCTGGCCCACCAGGACTTCCAGGACCAAAGGTAATTTTCTTTCTTCTTTTAGCATCTTTTATTTGGTGTGGATTTTTTTTGTCGTTGTTGTTATTGTCAATGAGGTTTTTAGTTTAATTTGTTTATTTTTTAATTGGAGGAAAATTGCTTTACAATGTTGTGTTGGTTTCTGCCATAGTCAACGAGGTTTTAAATTCAAATCTCTCTCTTCAGGGGAATATGGGCTTAAATTTCCAGGGACCCAAGGGTGAGAAGGTGAGTAGAGAAAAAAGTTGATTATTCAACCCTCAGTTTTTTTCTTTCACAGTTATTTGAACTTGTCTTTTTGCTTCTTGCAACTAAATTAGCTTGCATGTTATATTATATTATTGTCTGTTTAAACTATGAAATATTACTTACTTATTTTATCTTGCAAACAGGGTGAGCAAGGTCTTCAGGGCCCCCCTGGGCCACCTGGGCAGATCAGTGAACAAAAAAGACCAATCGATGTAGAGTTTCAGAAAGGAGATCAGGTGAGTATGTAGGGAGGAAATCAATGAATATCTTGCTATGAAAGTGGCATTCCATTAAAATGCAGTACAAGCTGGAATAAGGTTATTTGTGATAGTCTTTTTGAAATAACAAGGGTTAGAGATAATTAAAATTTTAAAATATCTTGACTGAGATATACTCTGTATACTATAAAATTCACCCATTTCAAGTGTACAATTACATCTATTTAATATATTCACAAGATAGTCAAACAATCACTGCAGTCTGATTTTAGAACATTTTCATGAGCCCCCTGAACAAAACCCCACACCTATTAGTTATCACTTAATATTTTTCCCTACACTTTCAAGCCCTGAAAGTTTAATTAAATGAAACCACTAATTTAATTCTTGGCTCCAAAGATTTGCCTATTTTTGGACATTTTATATAAATGGAATCATATAATATATGATATTCTCCGGTTTCTTTTTTTATTATAATCTTTTCAAGTTCATCTGTGTTGTAGTGTGTATTAGTATTTTGTTCCTTTTTATGGCTGAGTTAATAGTCCTTTGCATGTATATTCCCCATTTTGTTTATTAATTCATTAGTTGATGGACACTTGACTTTTTCCCCATTTTTGGCTATTATAAATAATGCCTTTATGTACAAAATTAAGTCATTGTAAGATTGTCACTGTTTTACATGACCATGTTCTCTATAATTCACTGATATTCAGGGAGAAAGATGGTATTACTGATAAATTTTCTCTTCGGCAGCACATATACTAAAATTGGAATGATACAGAGAAGATTAGCATGGCCCCTACTCAAGGATGTCATGCAAATTTGTGAAGTGTTCCATATTTGCAGGGGGGCTCCCCAGGTGGCACTAGTGGTAAAGAACTTGCCTGCTAATATAGGAGGTTAAGGGATCCTGGCTTGATCCCTGGGTCGGGAAGATTCCCTTGGCAACCCACTCCAGTGTTCATATCTGGAGAATCCCAGTGACAGAGGAGCCTGGCAGGCTACAGTCCATGGGGTCACAAAGAGTTGGACATGACTGATGCGACTTAGCATACATGCACTAGAGTAGATGAGGGGATCAAATTATATTATACAAAATATTTTATAAGAATAAAAAAATCATTAGTACTTTAATTTGAAGTGCTTTCTTGCTCTTTACCTCAAAACTTGGCTTGTACATACACTAAAAATTAACTGAAATAAGCAAAGATGGCCCTAGATTTTTTTGCGTAGTAGATTTCAACTTTGAATTTGAAACATCTTTGGTTATAGTACATGAGTCTGTAGTTCAGCTAGTTAAAATTGTTCCTAACAGTACTAACAGTTTTAATATTGCTTTCCTTTTCCCTACCACTGCATAGGGACTTCCTGGTGACCGAGGGCCTCCTGGACCCCCAGGGATACGTGGTCCTCCAGTAAGTAACCTAAAATTCTTTAGCAAAATTTAATGTAAATTGATAATCTCACATAGTACTGCATGAACCAATGTAAAATTACTTTTGTGTGTATAGGGTCCTCCAGGTGGTGTGAAAGGTGAGAAGGGTGAGCAAGGAGAGCCTGGCAAAAGAGTAAGTGTTATGGCTTCTAATAAACTTTACAAAAATTTTTAAACATGTCTTTGAGCACGTACTCATGCACTGTGCATGTGTGTAATTTTATTTTTTCCTCTTAAATCCTGCCTTGATTCCCTCAAAATGGCATGAATGACATATTTATTTATTTATTATAACATTAAAGTCCAGAAAGTCTACTGAAGAGAGTCCCAGGCTGGAAGAAAGCTTGTTATATCCTTTAACCTTATATTTCTAAATAACTAATTTATATTATTACATTTCCTTGAATCCTAAATAGGGTAAACCAGGCAAAGATGGAGAGAATGGCCAACCAGGAATTCCAGTAAGTATTTAAAACCCACCCTCCCCTCCGAATAGCAACATTTGTACATGTTGGTAAAGAAGCAGGATGGCAAAGAGGCTTGGGTTTGAAAATAGTTTAAATGAATAGAAACTATCCTTTCCATCTCTTTTAAATATGAATTTAAAAAGTCTCTGCTTTTCAAGATAGATTTTTAAGTCAGATTTATTGAGATATAATTTGTATACAGTAAAATGAACCATTTTGGTGCACAGTTCTGTGTGTTTTGACAAACACATAAGTTGTGTAACAATCTCCATAATAAAAAACAGTTCCATCTCTCTCAAAAGTTCTCTCATGATCTTTCATAGTTATTCCCTCCCCTCCCCTCACCCAGTGTCTATTGAAACAACTGATCTGTTCTCCATCTCTGTAATGTCGCTTACTCCAGAGTGTCATAAAAATGGAGTCATAGCGTATACAGCTTTTTGAATCAGAATTCTTTCACATAGTATAACACACTGTATTGTATATCAGTAGTTCATTCACTTTTAATTGCTGACCGGTATATGACTATGTGGAGTACCAAGGTTTATACATTTACTCATTGAAGGGTATTTTGGTTGTTTCTGGTTTTTTACCATCATGAATAAACTGCTAAAAACCTTCACGTACTCTGTTTGGTGTGAACGTAAGTTTTCTTTTTCCAGTTAAAGTTTTGACATATAATTCTAATTACTACCAAAAAAGAGGCAAGTAAAAATATGGAAGTCCAGGAACATTATTTCAGGCAGCCTTAGTATCAGGAGTATCCACCATAGATGTTAAAAGATGTTTTCAAGGACAGATAGAAAATTTGATGAAATTTGGAGACTACTCTGCAGGAAAGGGAGCATTCTTAATAAGACTGGAAGTTGTAAAGTAATATTCAATAGAATCAGATAAATTGATTTCTAAATAATTTTGCTAAACAGGCAGTCCTCAACTTACAAACTGTAGCTTCACCAATGGCTTAAACATATAACATGGCATAAGTGAAAGTGAAAGTCACTCAGTCGTGTCCAACTCTTTGCAACCCCATGGACTATACTGTCCGTGGAATTCTTGGGGCCAGAATACTGGAGTGGGTAACCTTTCCCTTCTCCAGAGTGGGGGTTCCAATTCAGGACCTCAGTTCCTGTCTTCTTTTGAAACAATGATTTATGCAGTCATGATGTTCAACAATTGCCTCTGTTTTTGACAGATATCCCTAGGGAAAAGGCTTTTCTCTCTTTGCACTGGGAGAAGTAAAATTAGGTCAGGTAATGGGATCTTTCTGGGAACCACCAGAAATGACAATTCTGTGGGGATGGGGCTTTGAAGAAGCTTCAGCCTGGTTCTTTCCCTTCCGGTTGCTGCTATGCTGCTGGTCTTTACCTTGATTGTGAGTTGTTGGTTTTCAAGGCTGCTGTAAAACTGAGGAAGGGTGATGAGAACAGAGCCACAAACCACTTTGTTCTAACAAAGATTCAGTCTTTTTTTCCCCCAAAAAATACATTTCCTGGATTGCTGCAAACCCTTGCTTAATTTCTAGAGTTCTAAAAAGATTGACCATTTTTGTCAATGTCTTTGGTGCTTTTATGGAGGAGAGGGATTTTGGAGGTTCTTATTCCACCATTTTTGCTGATGTTGCTGTCTTCTATGTTTTTAAAGGGTTTGCCTGGTGATCCTGGTTACCCTGGTGAACCAGGAAGAGATGGAGAAAAGGTAAGAATTTTAGAACGCCTAGGGAACTGCTTTTATTCTGATTAGCACAATTCTTTTCATCCCAGTTATAAATGAAAAATTTCTAAGTGACTAGATTTTGTATTCAAACTACACCTTCTTTATCCATCTTTTGATAGTATTCCCTTTTCTCTTATACCAATTCCCTAAATTTTATTCACTATCCTGAATCACAGTCCATCTGATAGAAACACATGGAGAATTGTTTAACTTTAGCATTTCCATTGTTAAAAGCTGATGCCTTTACTTTGAGCATGTATTGGCAAAACTTTTGTTCTCCAGAAGGAGGATTCAGCACTATTTTAGTGAGGCCCTCATACTAAAAAAGGCTTATAGCTGTGAATTTAGAATGTTGGCACTAAACATTTCCATTCTCTAGGCAATTATTGTCTGGAAGCCGGTGGCTAATCCTTGTTGTTGTTTTTTGTTATTGTTGTTGTTGGCTGTTGTTTTTTCATTTGGCCATGCAGCCTGACTGAAGTTATTTATTTAGTTCCCTATTTTAAAAGTGACTTTGAAAAAAATGTATGAAGCCCACAATTTCCATATTTATAGCAGATCACAAAACATCCATTTTTCCAACCTCTGGTCTTTAATTGCTTTCTATGAAAAGCTTTGTTTTTCAGGGACAGGAACGTGTGAGAAACTTGAATGTACCCAGAGGGCACATGTTTTAATGATGATTTTATCTCTAAACTAGATCCAAGTTCTAGACTGGCTTAAGAGGCACAACTAGAATAAAGGAAGATAATAAATAGTCAAAGAATAAAATTTTGTTTTTCTAGTTGTATGTGAAGTTATAGGACAGAGTATCTCCTTCAACTAAAAGAAGCTTATAGATAGATGAAAGGTTTCTATGAATAAGTCTAGAATGAGAGTAGAGATGTGAGAGGTACACCTATTCTTGGATCTTGGCCAGTGGAGTAACAGTTGAATACTGTGATCTTCACCTGTTGTATCTACTGGTTAAGGGTAATAGTTTTGTCTAAATTTGTCTTTCAGTACAGTCTAAGAGCAAAGTCACAAACCAATTATGATTTATTAGCTATTCCTGGTGATAGTTAACTCCATCAGCTTTAAAATATGTGTTACTAATGGAAATGACACTAAATTTATGCCCCTGACAAGTTTTTTGAAAAAAACATGGCTAAATGTAAGAAAAGGGTAAAGATTTTAGCTGATTCTAGTAATACCAATTTTTAAATTCAGTGTCTTTTCTATGTTACAGCTAGAAATACTTTAGAAGTCTGGTCTATATATAAGGCAAAGAAGTTAATTGATTTGGTCAGCATCATATAGCTTGTAAATCTGACGTAACAGCACAGGCTTTCCTAGGCTTAGCTAAGTAGTGTTTTATTAACTCATTTTGTATTTCTCTTTGACATTTTTTATTATGGATTTCTGGGTCTTTATGAAACTTAATTATCAGTTATATTTTTGAGGAAATTGATGTTTTCATGTGATTTTTACTAATCTATTGTATAATTGTATTGAACAGGGTCAAAAAGGTGACACTGGCCTACCTGGGCCTCCTGGACTTGTAAGTTTTTTTTTCTCTCAGTTTTTATTTATTAAATTTATTAGTGCATTTTAAATTTTGTGTCTTAATTATACTCCGTACCTTTTCCTCATAGAACACAAAATTCCAAGTCTTTATCAACTCCTCCTGTCTTAAAAGTCTTTACATCTAAAACTTCAGTGAGGTTGACCTCAAAGTCTTTGTATTGGTCTGCCTGTGTATTATTTCTCCATAATAAAGCTCCAAAATTATGGTATTAGGTTTTTTTGCATAATGATTGCCAAATCATTTCTCAAGTAACCAGCAGGTGGTGCAAGTGTTGCTTACAAAGATTCAAAAAATGAAACTTGGGGAACTAGGGATTGGTCCTTTCCCCTGCAGGGCTCAGAAGAAAGATGGATTTGGTCTTAATAGCTTTTCTTAATTTGTAATTGTCTGATTCACACCTCTTTCTTCCTGGAGTGTGTGCTTTTAGGGGCTCTTCATAACAAATGCAGGAAACTATTCTATGAAAGAATACTTGAGGGGTTTACAACTTTTCTGTCATATTTGTATTTACCATGAAATTCTAGTCACATATGTTTTCATTCTTATTAAGAATAAAATATCTCTGTTGCAGTTGACATATTGGTTTTCCTTTCATTGAAATTTGCTAAGACTCCTGGCTTTAGACTTCACTAAAGTTGCAAAGGGGCAAGTGCCATAAACCCTATATGATAAGACATTTGAATAATGTTTATTTAATTATTTTTGTCCATAGTGGGTCTCAGATATTGATACTTGGTACTTTATCAAATCCAATGATGAGGGTGTGTTATATTTAAAGAAGATCTTAAGATAATTTTTATTTGCTTTCATTTTAAAATCAGAATTTTACTTTTCTAACAAATATTTTTTCTAAAAAATGAGATGATACAATTTTGATGAGCTTGAGAAGAAATGGAAATTTTGAGAGTGTGTCCTGTTCAATAGCTCACTTCCCCTTTGAACTACTATCCCAATTCTAGGTCCGACAAATGGCCATTTGTCTGAATATTTCTTGTATCCAAAAGAGCCAGGATGAATATTGCCAGTAGGTGATAATTTCTGTCTCAGACTGATAGTTGCTTAAAAGTAAAGCTTACTTTACCTTTATAACTCTATGAAGTTAACCTCTTTATATTAGATTATTTAATATAAAATTCTTTAGGCATGAGGTTCTAAGAAGATAGAAAGGGAATTATTAGCTAGTTGATTTTAATTAATAAAGCCCTCCTGGAAGAATGACTTTTCTTTTTCTTTTTAAGAAGAAGAAAAAAAAATATGAGTTGACAAAGAGAAAGATTATGGGAAGGCATCCTTAGAATGGCATATTTAAAGGAAAAAGCAGGAATGTGCAAGATGCATGAAGTGGTTACAATCAGACTTCGCTCTCCTAAAAAGTCATTGCTAGAACTAACAGGACATGAAACAGATGAGAGAGGTATTGGGAGTGAGAAGTATGTTTAGAGTCCAGGCTATAAAGTGACATAATATATAGTGAGAAGTAATGAACAATTATGAGTGCTCTAACAGGAAGCGTAACACAGAAAAATTGCTTTTTGAGGAAGTATATCCTAGTAGTAGATTTGGATTTAAAGGGAAAAGCTCAGAGTTGTTTCTGTTAGTCCAAGTGTGAGGTAAGGATAGAAGGTGTCACAGAAAAGAAGGGGACAAATTGGAGAGACTATTTTAACAAAGAATTATAAGGCTTAGGTGATTGGAATGAATTGAATGTAAATGATAAGAGACATCAAACATAATTCTAACTCTGTAAGCCTGGGGCTCAAGTGGATGGTAATATTGATACTGACATTGAACATTTTCTAATCTGTTGAAGTGTGCTGCTCACAATCTATGTAAGGTAGTCTTGATGATTTTGCATCTGAACACTTTGTGAAAACGATGCATTGTAATCATATGGACCTACCAGGTTATTTTCAGAAAAACAAGTCTCTTCCTCTTTGAATTCCTTTATTTTTTCTTTCATAATAAAGGTAATACCTAGGCCTGGGACTGGTGTAACTGTAGGAGAAAAAGGAAACATTGGGTTACCTGGCTTGCCTGGAGATAAAGGAGATCGAGGATTTCCTGGAATACAAGGTCCACCCGGCCTTCCTGGACCTCCAGGTAAATGAGACTGTACTGTACTTAATACACTTGTGTTTATAGTATCTTTACTAATCCATGTATATAATATTATCATACTATTTCCAGGGTGAGCATGGCACTAGAAGATATAAGTATTTTTTAATTGATAGGAACGCCTCAGCTCTTAACTATAACCTTTCCAAGTTCCTCATGTATACTTAAAAAAAAATCAGAATTACTTGAATAGTGTTGTCTTACAATAAAAAATATCGTTTCTATCTTTTGTTATTAATAAATTACACCAAACATTACTGTGAGCCAAATATTAATCATTGTACCTTTCATGCTGTTATGGTAGGAAACATTGTACTAATGATGCCTAGTTATGTAAGATTTACTGTATTTTTATGTAGTAAACAGCACTATCCACTTAGAATGCCAGAAACATCTACCTAGAAATCCCCATGGCGATTTTGCTGTGCAGTAAAATCTTGGAGCTCAGTACCAATTTTATATCACTTCCTTATTGAAGATACACAGTACAGTAGAGCACTTCTAATTTGGCTGCTAATTGAGCAGTGCTCTTGTTTAGCATGTTTATTTGGATGTTCTCTGAAATGAGGTGATAGTATGCCTCTCATGTAAAATTTGAAAAAAAAATCTGGTACAGTATCTGTCACACATAAGTATTTAATAAATTATGGTTACTTTTCCATAAAAAATATTTGCCTAATGAAATGTTAACATGATAAGATGAGTGCTGCTCAGTGTTTCTGCCAAGAAGAAAGAGAATAAGTTGTGGGTCCCATTTTGTTCAAAGTGTATATAAAGTATATACACTTTATATACTTTATATACTATATATACACTTTATATACTATATATACACTTTATATACTATATATACACTTTATATACTTTATATACTATATATACACTTTATATACTTTATATACTATATATACACTTTATATACTTTATATACTATATATACACTTTATATACTTTATATACTATATATACACTTTATATACTATATATACACTTTTATATACTATATATACACTTTATATACTTTATATACTATATATACACTTTATATACTATATATACACTTTATATACTATATATACACTTTATATACTTTATATACTATATATACACTTTATATACTACATATACTTTTTATATACTATATATACACTTTTATATACTTTATATACTATATATACACTTTATATACTACATATACACTTTATATACTATATATACACTTTATATACTTTATATACTATATATACACTTTATATACTACATATACACTTTATATACTATATATACACTTTATATACTTTATATACTATATATACACTTTATATACTACATATACACTTTATATACTATATATACACTTTATATACTTTATATACTATATATACACTTTATATACTACATATACACTTTTATATACTATATATACACTTTATATACTTTATATATATATATATATACTTTTATATACTATATATACACTTTATATACTATATATACACTTTATATACTATATATACACTTTATATACTTTATATACTATATATATACTTTTATATACTATATATACACTTTATATACTATATATACACTTTATATACTTTATATACTATATATACACTTTATATACTTTATATACTATATATACACTTTATATACTTTTATATACTATATATACACTTTTTATATACTTTATATATACTATATATATATACTTTATATACTATATATACATTTTATATACTATATATACACTTTATATACTATATATACACTTTATATACTTTATATACTATATATACACTTTTATAATTTTTATATACTATATATACACTTTATATACTTTATATACTATATATACACTTTATATACTTTATATACTATATATACACTTTATATACTATATATACTATATATATATACTTTTTATATACTTTATATACTATATATACACTTTATATACTTTTATATACACTTTATATACTATATATACACTTTATACTTTTTATATACTATATATACACTTTATATACTACATATACACTTTATATACTATATATACACTTTATATACTTTATATACTATATATACACTTTATATACTACATATACACTTTATATACTATATATACACTTTATATACTTTATATACTATATATACACTTTATATACTATATATATAATTTTATATACTTTATATACTATATATACACTTTATATACTATATATACTATATATACACTTTATATACTTTATATACTATATATACACTTTATATACTATATATACACTTTATATACTTTATATACTATATATACACTTTATATACTATATATACACTTTATATACTTTATATACTATATATACACTTTATATACTTTATATACTATATATACACTTTATATACTTTATATAAAGTATACCCTTTGGATTTCTATCTTCAGGGTAGTGGACTAAAGATATAACTGTGTCTGGCAAATTCAGATAAGGAATTCTCCAGGGATATAGCAAAAAATTTAAAGTGTTGGATAGTATGAAATAAAATGTAAGACACACAAAGGATAAACCTAGATGTGCCAAAATCCAACATGAAGGAGTTCAAAAAGAGAATAGGACAAGAAGCAATATTCGAAAAATTAATGGTTAAAACTTCTAGCTATTTAAAAAAGGCATATTTCCCTGTAAAAAGGCTTATGAATTACAAAGCAAAAGTAATAATACAAAATTAATACAGAATACATACCTAAACACATTGTAAGGACATTTTAGAATTTAAGGATAAAAAGAAGTTCTTAAAAACTGTCTGTGACCCAAAGCATATCACTTACGAATCAGTGAGAGTCAGATGAAGATAATGGGGCAAATTTTCAAAATATATAGGAAAAATAACTATGAATTTGAGATCCTATATTACATCAAACTGTCATCCTAAGGTGAAGATGAGGACCTCCAGATCTCTGAAATAGTTACTGGAGCTTTTACTCCAAGAAGAAGGAAATGAATTCAGGATGAAGTTGGGAGTAGGGGTGGGTAACACAGAAGAAACAATGGTTAAGAAAGATGTTAATAAAGCATTTTAAGTCTAAATAAGTATTGATCATAAAAAATAACAAATATTTTGAGTAACAATATGGAAGTATAATTGTACATACTACTAACATAGAATGTAGAGATACAGAGAGAATGGGGAAGTGAATTATATGGTTTATTGTCTTGTTAGAGGGAGAGAATATAAACACTACTAACTATATAAGGTTTTCAAAAAATACATATTTTAGTTCCTAGGTTAAACATTTTAATAGTAACCACTAGAAAATAATTAAAATAATATATATTACTTACTTGTTGAAGAAAGAAGATGACCAAAATCTTGACCTATGTAATACAAGTTAGGTTTGGGACAAAACAGACACAGATAAACCTGGATAAATAAAAAAACATAAACTGACAAGAAGTTAAAAACAAATCAGTAACTTCAATAAATGTGAAAGGACTAAACACTGATTAATAAACAAAACCTAAAATAAAATTGGAATAAAATCTATATGCTGTGCACAGTAGAGACATCTAAAGTAAAAGAATGTAGAAAATATGAAATTTAAGCAATGAGAGAATGTTAAGCAAATGCTACCCCAAAAAAGCTGGTTTAGCAATTCTAATATAGTATGAAATAGAATTAAATGCAAAAATGCATTACAAAGAGATATTTCATATGGATAAATAGACAAATTATACCACAACTATATAAAAGTCATGACATTTACTCATCTAAAATTATAGCTTTGAATATGTGAAGTGAAAACTGATAAACAACAAGGGATAAATTGGAAATTCCCCAGTATATCAAGGAAGTAAAATATAAATATGGATATAAATGATTTGAGTAACACAATCAAGCTGTATTTTTGAGAGAGAGAGAAAAATTTTGTGCAGCAGAGAATGTACATTCATTTCAAACACACATGAAGCATTTGTGATGTGTAGCTTTGAAATTGTGTAGTCAAGAAATTGACTCTATTAGACCAGAAAAAATCTTTTAAAAGTGTATGCAGGATACTGTACACAGAAAACCCTAAAGATATTATCAGAAAATTGCTAGAGCTAATCAGTGAATTTAGCAAAGTTGCAGAATACAAATCAATACACAGAACTCACTTGCATTTCTATATATTAACAATGAAAAATCAGAAAGAGCAGTTAAGGAATCAATCCCATTCACCATTACAACAAAAAGAATTAAATATATAGGAATAAACTTACCTAAGGAGACAGAAGAACTGTACACAGAAAATTATAAGACATTAATGAAAGAAATCAAAGGTGACATAAACAGATGGAGGGATATTCCATGTTCCTGGGTAGGAAGAATCAATATTGTGAAAATGACCACAGTACCAAAAGCGATCCCTATCGAATTACCAATGGCATTTCCACAGAACTAGAACAAAAAATTTCACAATTCATATGGAAACACAAAAGACCCCAAATAGCCAAAGCAATTTGAGAAAGAAGAATGCAGCTAGAGGAATCAAGCTTCTTGACTTCAGGTTATATTTTTAGATGAGTAAGTTTCATGACTTTTATATCATTGTGGTATAATTTGTCTATTTATCCATATGAAATATCTGTTTTTAATGAATTTTTGCATTTAATTCTATTTCATACTGTATTAGAATTGCTAAACCAGCTTTCTTTTTGGTAGCATTTCCTCCCCTGGAGGAGGAACCCACTCCAGTATTCTTGCCTGGAGAATCCCACGGACAGAGGAGCCTGGTGGGCTACAGTCCATGGGGTCACAAAGAGTCGGACACGACTAAAGTGACTTAGCACACAACATAGCCTGCACACAAAGCTACAGTCATCAAGACAGTATGGTACTGGCACAAAAACAGAAATATAGACCAATGGAACAAGATAGAAAGCCCAGAAATAAACCCATGCACCTATGGGTACCTTATTTTGGCAAAGGAGACAAGAATATACAATGGGGCAAAGACAGCTTCTTCAATAAATGGTGCTGGGAAAACTGGACAGCTACGTGCAAAAGAATGAAATTAGAACACTTCCTAATACAATACACAAAGATAAACTCAACATGGATTAAAGACATAAATGTAAGACCAGAAACTATAAAACTCTTAGAGGAAAACATAGGCAGAACACTCGATGACATAAATCAAAGCAAGATCCTCTATGACCCACCTCCTAGAGTAATGGAAATAAAAACAAAAGTAAACAAGTGGGACCTGATTAAACTTAAGAGCTTTTGCACAGCAAAGGAAACTATAAGCAAGGTGAAAAGAAAACCCTCAGAATGGGAGAAAATAATAGCAAATGAAACAACTGACAAAGGACTCATTTCCAAAATATACAAGCAGCTCATACAACTCAATGCCAGAAAAACAAACAACCCAATCTAAAAGTGTGGAAAAGACCTAAAGAGACATTCTCCAAAGATGACATACAGATGGCTAACAAACACATGAAAAGATGCTCAACATCACTCATTATTAGAGAAATGCAAATCAAAACCACAATGAGATATCACCTCACACAGGTCAGAATAGCCATCATCAAAAAGTCTACAAATAATAAATGCTGGAGAGGGTGTGGAGAAAAGGGAACCCTTTTGCACTGTTGGTGGGAATGTAAATTGATACAGCCACTATGAAAGACGGTATGGAGACTCCTTAAAAAACTAGGAATAAAACCACCATATGTCCCAGCAATTCCACTCCTGGGCGTATACCCTGAGGAACCCCAAATTGAAAGAGACACGTGTATCCCATTGCTCATTGCAGCACTATTTACAGTAGCTAGAACATGGAAGCTTCCCTGGTGGCTCAGAGGTTAAAAGCGTCTGCCTGCAATGCGAGAGACCTGGGTTCAATCCCTGGGTCAGGAAGATCCCCTGGAGAAGGAAATGGCAACCCACTCCAGTATTCTTGCCTGGAGAATCCCATGGATGGAGGAGCCTGGTGGGCTACAGTCCACGGGGTCGCAAAGAGTCGGACACAAGTGAGCGACTTCACTTTCACTTTCAGAACATGGAAGCAACCTAGATGTTCATCGACAGGTGAATGGATAAAGAAGTTGTGGTACATATACATAAGGGAATATTACTCAGCCATAAAAAGGAATGCATTTGAGTCAGTTCTAATGAGGTGGGTGAACCTAGAACCTATTATACAGAGTGAAGTGTCAGAAAAAGAAAGATGAATACTATTTTCTAACACACATATATGGAATCTAGTAAAATGGTACTGAAGAATTTATTTACAGGGCAGCAATGGAGAAACAGACATAGAGAATAGACTTATGGACATGGGGAGAGGGGAGGAGAGAGTAAGATGTACGGAAAGAGTAACATGGAAACTTACATTACTATATGTAAAATAGATAGCCAACGGGAACTTGCTGTATGGCTCAGGAAACTCAAACAGGGGCTCTGAATCAACCTAGAGGGGTGGGATGGGGAGGGAGATAGGAGGGAGTTTCAAAAGGGAGGTGATATATGTATACCTATGGCTGATTCATGTTGAGGTTTGACAGAAAACAGCAAAATTCTGTAAAGCAAGTATCCTTCAATAAAAAATTAATTTAAAAAAAAGTATATGCAGGCCATACTCTGTGACCACAGTAAAATGAAGTTAGAAATTAACAACAAAAACCACCAAATATTTTTATATTAAAGTACACATTTGTAAATAGCTCTATAGGTAAAGAAGATACAGAAATGGAGATGCTGCTGCTGCTGCTAAGTCACTTCAGTCGTGTCTGACTCTGTGTGACCCCAGAGATGGCAGCCCACCAGGCTCCCCCGTCCCTGGGATTCTCCAGGCAAAAGAACACTGGAGTGGGTTGCCATTTCCTTCTCCAGTGCATGAAAGTGAAAAGTGAAAGTGAAGTCGCTCAGTTATGTCAGACTCTTAGCAACTGCATGGATTGCAGCCTACCAGGCTTCTCCGTCCATGGGATTTTCCAGGCAAGAGTACTGGAGTGGGGTGCCATTGCCTTCTCCAGAAATGGAGATGATGAACTACTAAATGCTAAACAATTTCATATCAAAATTCATTAAATATAGCCAAAAGTCTTACACTTAATTGATCACAAAATTAGAGATCCTAAACTTAAATGAGCTAAGTTGTAAAAATAGTAAGAAATAAAACAAGCACATGCCATTTGAAACAACATGGATGGACCTAGATATTGTCATATTAAGTGAAGTCAGAGAAAGATATCATGTGATGCTGCTTATATCTGGAATCTAAAAAAGTACAAATGAACTTATCTACAAACAGAAATAGAAGAACACATGTAGAAAGCAAACATATGGATATGGGGGGGGGCGGGATTGGAAGATTGGGATTGACATAGCACACTACTGTATATGGACAGAGGAGCCTGGCAGGCTACAGTCCATGGCATCTCAAAAAGCTGGTCACAACAGAGACGTAGCACATGCATGCATGCACACACACGTATAAAAATAGATAACTAGTAAGAACCTACTGTATAGCACAGGGAACTCTACTCATATGGAAAAATAATCTAAAAAAGAGTGGATATATGTTTATGTATAACTGACTTACTTTGCTGTATACCAGAAACTAACACAACACTGTAAGTCAACTATATGCCAATAAAATTTTTAGAACAGAAGCATAAACAAAATAGATGGAAAACTGATAAAGGTAAAAATAAAGTAAGATCAAGATAAAGGCAGGAAAAGACTCAAAATCAGTAAAGAAAAAAAGATACCATAAAATACAATTCAAATTCTTGAATTATAAGAAAGCTATAAAATTGTCAATATTTTTGAAATTCTATATGAAATATACATTCTTCATGAAACAGAAAACATAATTTAATAAAAATTTTCCTGAGAAAGTAGGACACCTAAGTAGATCAATTGCCATAGAAGATTTTGGAAGGTTAAAGGTCTCCCTGAAAAAGTATTAGTTTTGTGGGTTGGTTTTATGAATGAATTTTACCAAGTTCCTGAGCAGGCAATTCTCATAGTTTAAAAACTGTTCCAGAACACTTTTTTAAAAAGGAAATTCAATTTAACAATTGATACCAAACTATGAATGTTTGGTATGATACCAACTTATGAATGTAGGAGTAACAATCTTAAATATTATCAATTCAGAAGTATATTAAATAATGTATTTGTAACTGAATAGTATTTACACTAAGATTACATGGATGGTTCAACATTACTTTAATTGACTACATTGACATATTGAAAAAGAATAGGACAATAGATAAAAAGAAAACAGTCAAAATTTAATACCTATTTATTTTAAAAAGGAAAAAAATTCTTTTTTATAATTTTTTTTTTTTACCTTACAATATTGTATTGGTTTTGCCATACATCAACATGCATCCTAAGACTGGAAGGGAACTATCTCAATTTGATGAAGCAGTCTACTTCATACAGGAAGTATAGGACTGTGCAGGAAATATACTTTGTGGTGAAACATCAGGAGTATTCCCATTCAAGTCAAGAATAAAATAAAGATGGTCACCAGTGGTCACCAATGTTATTTGTTCTTAAACTAAAGATCCCAGCCAGTAAGTCTGGAAGAAGAAAAAGAGGTATATGGATGGAAAACAAACCCCCCCCCCCACATTTTGGTTATTCAAAAGCCATGTGATTATCTACTCAGAGAACCTAAAAGAATCAAATGACGAATTATCAGAACTTAATGTTTGCAAGGCATCCAAATATGAATTGAAAATTTAAATGATTTGCTTTAAACCAGCAAGAAATGATTAAACATACAAGAGGGGAAAAAATCAGTTAACAATAGAAACAACAATAAAATTCACATTAGCAATCAAATTTACCCATGAATAAACCTAACAAAAGATGTATAAGATCTCTTTGCATAACTTTATAAAATATTATTAAATAATATAAAATTAATGAATAAATGGAAAGATACATGTAATTATTACTTGATGTGGGAATTCAGTATTATATACAAGTGATTCACCAAAATTTAATCTTTAAATTCAAATTAATCTCATTCAAAATACCAGTGATTTTTTTTTAAATGTAACTGATAAGCTGGTTCTGAAATTTATTTAGAAGAATAAATTTGTAAGTGTAGTGAAGATGGTTTTAAACAGAACAAAGATAGTTTTAAAAAGAACAAAGATGAGTATATTTTCCTTGCCAGTTTTGAAAATATTATAAAGCTGCAGTAATGAAAAAATGTGTTAGTGATGCAGGAAGAGACAGCAGAACAGAAGAATGTCCAGAAACAGAGCCATGTTTACCTGAAAACTTTGAGGTGCCTCTTCTCTTGTCAGTGGCTTTCTAGTATTTCAGAGATTAAGAGATCGTAGTGTCAAAGTGTAGAGAGTTAGTTACTAGTACGTTTCCAAAAGTAATGTGAGTGTTAGTTGCTCAGTCGTGTCTACCTCTTTGCAACCCCATGACTGAGGCCCTCCAGGCTCTTCTGTTCATTGGATTCTCCAGGCAAGAATGCTAGAGTAGGTTGCCATTTCCTTCTCCCGACCCAGGGGATCTTCCCGACCCAGGGATCAAACCTGGGTCTCCCACATTGTGGGCAGATTTTTTTTTTTTTTTTTTTTTTTGACCACCTGAGCCACCAGGAAAGCCCTCCAAAAGTAATAAAACTACTTTATTCTTTCTTATATTCAAACTGGTACTTACATTATTGGGACTTTTCATCTTTTCTCTACATGTTGATTCTCATAGAAAAAAATAAGAACATAGCTCGTATTATACATAGAAAAAAATAAGACCATAACTGATATTAATACATTAAAGAAAGATTTTATCATTACTTAATGTCTCATTGAGACCCAAAGTAATATGTCTGAAATAAGATCATTTTGATCACTTTAATGGGTATTTGTTTTTATCTTAGGACCTGCAGTTATAGGTCCTCCTGGACCCCCTGGCTTTCCTGGGGAAAGGGGCCAGAAAGGTGATGAAGGCCCACCTGGAATTTCCATTCCTGGATCTCCTGGACTTGATGGACAGCCTGGGGCTCCTGGTCCTCCTGGCCCCCCTGGCCCTCCCGGCCCTCACATCCCTCCTAGTAAGCTATATACTTTTCTCCTACTAAGTTCTGTTGTTGTATTTGTTTTATCTTCATTTATAAGTGAATCTGATGGTTTGCATCATTCTTGTATTTCTGATAAATAAGAGTCTTCTGCTGCTTCTACTTTTTATTTATGGTGATTATTTGATATTTAAATTTGTTCTTCAAATTGTCATTAATATCATAGAAACAACCGAAAATAAATCTTTGTTTTTCTAGCCTATCAGACTTTCTTTTTGTTGAGTCTTCTGGATATTTTACAATTGGCTTGCTATTATTGCTTTATCTTATCTCAGGTGATAAGATATGTGAAGCAGGCCCTCCTGGCCCTCCAGGATCTCCAGGTGATAGAGGACTCCAAGGAGAACAAGGAATGAAAGGTTTGATCCCCATATTCCTTCATTCTTTCAAGTCATTAGCAAAATTCCCTATATCCTCCACCCTTCCTCAGCCACTCATTCCCATGGTCAGACCCCAAGACCATACATTACCAATAGTGAACACTTCCAAATTGTGATTTCCTGACCACTATATCCTATCTATCTAGCTCACTACCTCTAATAACCTGACTCCAACATTACTTCAAACTCAGTGAAACCTGCCAACCTTTATTATCCCTCAGCCTTTTGAAGTCTTTTCTTATCTCTTAACCCAGCTTAAATTCCATGATCAATCCTTGTAGTCAATCCCATGCATAAACTTTTGACTTCTTTGCCCTCCTCTCCTGCCATTGGAACCAAAACATAGCCCTGGTAATTCAATAATTGTGGGAAATAGTGAAGGACAGGAAAGCCTGGCATGCTGCAGTCCATGGGGTTGCTAAGAGTTGGGCAGGACTAAGTGACTGAAGAACAACAAATTCCAAATTACCACCTCTTCTGAGCCTGCACCTGGTTTTCCCTTTTCAAACTTCTAACACATCCTCTTCTATTCTTATTTTAGGATTCTGACTTAGCTTCCTCCTCCACAGACCAGTTGAAGCAATAACAAGAGAACTTTCACAAATTGCCACCACCACCACATTTATTCTGCCTCCTGCTGATCATTGTTACTGCTCCTATCTAAAACAGTTCTTCTTTGTACAGTAGATTCCATTTCCTCTTGTTTCCCTCAAAGATTCATTTGAGAAATTCTTATCTCTCCCATATCATCAATTTTCCCCTTTCACTGGATCATTCCTAGCAGTATACAAATAAGTCTTTGTTTACCCATCTAAAAAATATCTTATAATAATCTCACTTCAGCTGCTAGATACTACTCTATTCCTGTTCTTTCATTTGCAGCAAAACTCTTCAATAATTTTCTACTCACTGTCTCTAGATAACTCTCCTCTCCTCTCATTTTCTGTTAGTGAAATGAAAGTCGCTCAGTCGTGTCCGACTCTTTGCAACCCCATGGACTATATAGTCCATGGAATTCTCCAGGCAAGAATACTGGAGACGGTAGCTTTTCGCTTCTCCAGGGGACCTTCTCAGCCCAGGGATTGAACCCAGGTCTCCCACATTGCAGGTGGATTCTTTACCAGCTGAGCCACCAGGGAAGCCCAAGAATATTGGAGTGGGTAGCCTATCCCTTCTCCAGTGGATCTTCCTGACCCAGGAATTGAACTTGGGTCTCCTGCATTGCAGGCGGATTCTTTATAAGCTGAGCTATTAGGAAAGCCCATCGTTTTCTGTTAAACGTACTCCAATCAGGACTCGCCCCCCCCCCAAACACACACACACTCGCATCACTCCATAAATGCTGTTTTTGTCAAAGTCACCAGTAGCCTGTGTGTGTTAAGTCGCTTCAGTGTTGTGACTGTATGGGCTATAGCCCACCAGGCTCCTCTGTCCATGGGATTATTCACTACCAATTCAAATATTGTCTCAGTCCTTATTTTACTTGATTTTTGCATTCTTTAAACAGTTTATTCACTTGGTTTTCAATAAATAACCTGCTCTGTTTTTATTCCTTCCTCCCTGGCATATATGTGAAAGGGAGCCATTGTGATTGGAGTAGACTGAGCCTAGGTCAGGGTGCATGGCAGGGCTGGGAGGAGAACCGTAGAATATGATGTAATATCATTTGAGGGGGGGCAGTCTGTGGCAGATCATACAGGACCTTGTAAGACACTGTGATGATTTTATCTTCTATGTGGAAAGTGTTGAAAGTGAAAGTGTTATTCTCTCAGTCGTGTCCAACTCTTTGTGACCCCATGAACTGTAGCCCGCCAGGCTCCTCTGTCCATGGGATTCTCCAGGCAAGAATACTGGTGTGGATTGCCATTTTCTTCTCCAGGGGATCCTCCTGACCCAGGGATCGAACCCGGGTCTCCTGCATTGCAGGCAGACTCTTTACCAACTGAGCTACACACACACACACACACACACACACACACACACACACACACACATATAGTAGATATGTCTCTATCTATATAGATATGTCTCTCCCTATATACACTCTGTCTCTATATGTGTATCTCTATATGTGTGTCTATCATCTCATATGTAACTGCTATCTAAATCAAAATATAGAACTTAACCAGAATTCTAGAAGACTCTCTTGTGCATCCTAATCAGCACTTGCAAAGGTAACCACTGTTTTGTCCTCTATCAGTTTGCCTTGAACTTTGTAGAAATGGAATCATATAGGCCCTTTTATGTCTTAATATTTTATCTGGTTTGTTTTGCTTAATATTATATGTATTAAATATTCCTAAATATCCATTCTAATGTTAATGGGCATTTGGTCTGGGGCTATTATGAATAAAGCTGCCATGAACATTCATATATATATTATGTCATATATACATATATGTGTGTGTATATACATATATATACATATATATATATGTATGTATTATAGGATATAAGCATTCATTCCTGTTGTGTAAACCTTATCGGAGAAGGCAATGGCACCCCACTCCAGTACTCTTGCCTGGAAAATCCCACGGATGGAGAAGCCTGGTAGGCTGCAGTCCATGGTGTCGCTAAGAGTCAGGCACGACTGAACGACTTCACTTTCACTTTTTACTTTCACGCTTTGGAGAAGGAAATGGCAACCCACTACAGTATTCTTGCCTGGAGAATCCCAGGGACAGGGGAGCCTGGCGGGCTGCCATCTATGGGGTCGCACAGAGTCGGACACGACTGAAGCGACTTAGCAGCAGCAGCAGCAGGATAGGTATAGATTTTGATTCTATAGATATCACCAAACCATTTGACAAAGAGAATTTAGTTTCCACTTCTCTCACAATTATTGATGCTGAGCCTCTTGTATAGTTTGTACATTCTCTTTGTAAAGTACTTATTTTTTTCTGTGTTTAATTGGGTTGTTGGATATATATATCACAAATATATTCTCCCGTTCTGTGACTTGATTTTTTACTCATGTCTTTTCTTGAAGAGAGGTTGTTAATTAACAGAAATCAAATTATAAATGTCCTCTTTTATGATTAGTGCTATTTCTGTTCTATTTTAGAAATCTTTGCTTACCCCAAGGACCTGATGATATTCCTCTGTTTTCTTCTAAAAGCTTTATTGTTTTCCTTTTTATTTTGATTTTTGATGTATATTGACGTCATCTTTGATTCCCCCCTTCTTTTGCATTCTTTATGTGATCCATGAGAAAATCCCATTGGCTCTACCTTCCAATATGTCCAGAATCTAACCAATTCTCATCATGTTCATTGCCGTCACTCTGGAATGAGCTTCCATCTCTCCTAGATCACTTCAGCAGTAGCTACTTACATAGTTAATATGTTTCCATCCTTGTACTTAGATCACATTCTTAACATAGCAACCAGACTCCTCCTTTTAAAACTTGTCATATCATGTTGCTTTTCTGTTGAATTTCTTCTCCTAGATTCTTATTTTACTCACAGTAAAAGCCACAGTCTTCATGGTGGCCTATATGATATTTTATGATATACCACTTGTTGTAACCTGTTAATGGTCTGAGCTGGTTTCCCTTCCTCACTCTATTCCAGTAATCTCTTCTCCTTGATGTTCTTTCTGTGTGCTAGAAGACATAGCTACTCTTTCTGCCTGGACTGCTCTACAGTTGTTGCACACATGCCATGTCCTTTAAGTTTTTATTTTTATCATATGTCATCTTCTCAATGATTTCTATCCTGACTATCTTATTCAAAATTGCAACCTGCCACCCATCCCTAAGTATATCCAGTTTGACTTACTCAGCCAATGGTAGAATGTGAGCACCATGAATGTATGGATTTTGTCTGTTTTGTTTATCATGTATTATAGACTCCTCTAATAGTGCTTGGCACATAGTAGGTGCTCAGTAAATATATATCAAATGAATTGATTCTAAATATAAGCTTCTCTAACTACACTGTTGCATGGGAATATTGTCCTTTAGTGCAAACTTCCTTGTGTTCAGTCACTCAGTCATGTCCAACTTTTTGCAACCCCATGGACTGTAGCCCGTCAGGCTTTTCTGTCCATGGGATTTTCCAGGCAAGAATACTAGAGTGGGTTGCCGTTTCCTCTTCCAGGGGATCTTCCCAACCCAGGGATTGAACTGGCTTGTCCTGCATTTGCTGGGGTATTGTTTACCATAGATCCCCCTGGGAATCCCCGCTAAGTTCTTTAGAACCTGTCTAAAGAAAATATATGTAACCCTTGAAGTAAAATTTGTTTTTTATTATGGTTTTCTCTAGGTGACAAAGGTGACACCTGCTTCAACTGTATTGGAACTGGTGTTTCAGGGCCTCCAGGTCAGCCTGGTTTGCCAGGTCTTCCAGGTCCCCCAGGTAAAACATTCTGCCTTGGGACAACCTTTAAAATATTTCTTGCTAGATACTGGTGAGCTTATAGCTTTAGAATGATGCCAGATTTTCCTTTTATAGCTAGTCATTCATATTCATAAATAATTGAATATGAAATATCAGTATCTGCTATGAAATAAATTATGCTCTTGCTTTCTGTACCTGAAGCTACCCACATTTTCTATTAAAGCATTTCAACAATATTATTCCAGGAAAAATATCGTCCTTATTTTCCATATGGTGAAGAAAATAACTTAAACAGAGTCAGACTTTTTTATTCCAGAAAACTGGGGAAAATATTCATAATGCTTGACCCCTGAATATAATTTCCAGTGTCAGATTCTAGTCATTGGGATGTATCATATGTTATCATTGAGAAATGGGGTTTTTACTAGATTTTGGAAATCAACTGCCAATATCCCTCTTTATTTATTTTAATTTAAAAACCGTTCCTCTTTTTTTGTAATTTTCATTGGAGTACTGTTGATTTATAATGTGTTAATTTCTGCAGTGCAAAATAAATCAGACACATATACATACATAGATCCACCCTTTTCTAGATTCTTTTCCCATATAAGCCATCACAAAGTATTGAGTAGAGTTCCCTGTGCAGAAGGTCCTGATTGATAAATTATCTATTTTATGTATAGTGGTGTGTATGTGTCAATCCCAGTCTCCCAATTTATCCCCCACTTACTCCCAGGTAGCCATAAATTTGTTTTCTACATCTGTGACTCTACTTCTACTTTGTAGATAGGTTCATTTGTACCCTTTTTTTTTAGAGTCCACATGTAACCAGTATCATATGATATTTGTCTTCCTCTTTCTATATATATAACTCCTTCCCCATTTCCAAGCAGAACTGTATTTGATATCCATCAGACCCACAACACTTTCACTTAGCTGCTTCTTGGAATACCCCAATATTCTCTTGAAATCACACTTTATGTCTGAGTCAGTCAGGGCTGAGAATAGACACCAGATCTCTTACCTTTCTGTCTAGTGTATCTCCCTAGTGAACCATTTCATTTGGTGCTTGGAAATAGATTTTCAGCAAGTCTAATAGCTGCCCCTGGAAGTTCATCATCTAGCCTTGTACTTCTGGTCTAGTGATTTTCAAGCTTGGGAGTGCATCAGAATTATTTGGAGGGCTTGTTAAAACCCATATTGCTGGGTCCCACCCCCCAAATTTTTGATTCAGTAGACCTGAGATGGAGGGCCCAAGAATTAGCATTTCTAGCCAGTACCCAGGTGGTGCAAATGCATCTGTTTCAGGGAACCATTTTGAAAACACTGCTTTAGTAGTAGTTCCTCTAGTCTTTGAGCACCAATCCTTTTTCATAAAGTAAATTTTAGGGAGTGATAAACCAAATAAAGAACTGGTAGGAATCTAGGAAAATTGTTCAAGTAAGAACAGAGAAAAATATGCAGACTTTGTCCTTATCTCATTCTGCCTTTGACAATGGGATGCTTATAGAAGCCGAGTACTTCTATGCATAGTACTTGGTAGCTACAAGCTTTGAGACACTTTGGAATTGGAAATACACTGCAGATGGTGATTGTAACCATGAAATTAAAACACACTTACTCCTTGGAAGGAAAGTTATGACCAACCTAGATAGCATATTGAAAAGCAGAGATATTACTTTGCCAACAAAGGTCCGTCTAGTCAAGGCTATGGTTTTTCCAGTGGTCATGTATGGATGTGAGAGTTGGACTGTGAAGAAAGCTGAGCACCGAAGAATTGACGCTTTTGAACTGTGATGTTGGAGAAGACTCTTGAGAGTCCCTTGGACTGCAAGGAGATCGAACCAGTCCATCCTAAAGGAGATCAGTCCTGGGTGTTCATTGGAAGGATTGATGCTGAAGCTGAAACTCCAATACTTTGGCCACCTCATGCGAAGAGTTGACTCATTGGAAAAGACCCTGATGCTGGGAGGGATTAGGGCAGGAGGGGAAGGGGACGACAGAAGATGAGATGGCTGGATGGCATCACTGACTCGATGGACATGAGTTTGAGTGAACTCTGGGAGTGGTGATGTACAGGGAGGCCTGGTGTGCTGCAATTCATGGGGTCGCAAAGAGTTGGACATGACTGAGCGACTGAACTGAACTGAACTGAAGGATACAATGTTGTGTATACCATGAAAGGTTAGATCTACCTAAAAGAAGGGATTATCTCTGTATCTTGAGAACATAAAATAGAGAAATCAACATGTGACTTGTCAAATGAGATTGAATGATATTCTTACTTTAAGACTTGACTTCCTGACTTGCTGATGTTTATATAAGCTTTATCAAAATTTCAAGCCCAAAGCTCATTTGACTCTCTCTCTCTCCTCTCTCTCTCTCTCTCTCTGTGTGTGTGTGTGTGTGTGTGTGTGTGTGTGTGTATGTGTGTGTATTAGGATCTCTTGGTTTCCCTGGACAGAAGGGCGAAAAAGGACATGCTGGTGCAACTGGTCCCAAAGGATTATCAGTAAGTTTTGAGTATATTATAGAGCAAAAGAAGTAGAAGAAACCCATTTACACCTTGAGTTTTCACTTGTGGATATATATAAAGGAAATGTAGTTTTTATATTATGATTTATTTCTTTTACTCTTGCTGGCTCATATGTCTCATTTGACTCATAGCTTTGTATACTAAATGTTATTGGGCAGGTTGATTGGATAAACTGGAGAACATATTAGAAAAAAAGAAAGAAACTGATTTTCTTCTCTCTCCTCTTTTTTTCCTCTTTTATTTCTTTTTTAACCCCTCAGGGCATACCAGGAGCTCCAGGTGCTCCAGGCTTTCCTGGACCTAAAGGTGAACCCGGTGACATCCTCACATTTCCAGGAATGAAGGGTGACAAAGGAGATTTGGGTTCCCCTGGAGCTCCAGGGCTTCCTGGTTTACCTGGCACCCCTGGACAGGATGGATTGCCAGGACTTCCTGGCCCCAAAGGAGAACCTGTAAGTTGGCTTGATATTCTTGATTTTGTGGTGTCAAATTGTTAGTGATGTTTTCTAGGATGGGCCTGGTGCTGAGATGAACATCTAATCAATGCTTAAAAGAATGTGATTATATGTACTAATGGCACATTGTTATTGACTATGTAGAGTTTCTTTATAATTCTTTTCTCTAAGTGGTTTTGTTAATTCTTTCTGCTTAACCCACTATTATGTTGAGTACTGTTTGCTATGACCAAATAGGCAGAAGGTTAAGATGCCTGTAGATCAGTGTAAGTTCCCCATTTTCTTATCCTATATAGCCTTGTGTGGTTTTGTTTAGACCTGACAATAAAGGTCTAATTTGGTTTATATACAGTAAGCTTAGAGATTAGTGTGAGTAGATGGCTGTGTTAAATGTGCCATGGAGCCTAAAGATTGAACATAAATGAGTAGAGCCTTATTTTGTGCGCAACACACAGCCTAGGATATTTAGGTAGAAAGTGATACTTTATGAAATGTTAACTAGCCTGTAAACTTCTTGACTTAACACTAGAATGTAAGCTTAATGAACATAGAGACTTTAGTCTATTTTTATTCTTTGCTCTATCACCAGTTCCTGGCACATAGTAGGAACTCACAAAATATTTGTTGAATGAAAGAATGTATAAATAGAGTGATCACACATACCATCCCATAGTAACACACACTCAGTTTTTAAGAAGAACTATTCTGGCTGTATCATTTCTCTAGCTGTACTAAGTAATACCAACCTACAGATAGCTGTTATATCTATGTATTTCTGTATTAAACTTTTCCCTTTCAGGGTGGAATGGCTTTTAAGGGTGAAAGAGGTCCCCCTGGGAACCCAGGTTTGCCAGGTCTCCCAGGAAATAGGGGGCCTATGGGCCCTGTTGGTTTTGGTCCTCCTGGTCCAGTAGGTGAAAAAGGCGTCCAAGGTGGGGCAGGAAATCCAGGCCAACCAGGAATACCAGGTGAGTTTGCTATGGCTGTTTCATTTTTAGTTTGGTGCTTACAAACAGAAATGCATTATCTTTTGACCATTTTGGGTTCCTTTCATGAGAGGTGTTTTTCCCTGGCTATTTATATTTGGGCTTTCCAGAGCTCCTTAGCAAGGAAACACAAATGCATATGTGCATGTGTGTGCATGTGTGTGTATGTTTTAAGAATGCCTTCTCTTTAAAGTTTCTCTGACTGTATTTATTGTTCCTGTTGTTGTTTTTAAGTGCATGATACGTAATGCAAAGTTTAACAAATAATTATAATCGAAACACACACGTAACTACCACATGTGCCAAGAAATATACATTGCCAGTATTCTGGAAACCTATGCTCCCCTCTCTGTCTTTTCCTGATAAAAATCTTCTTCCATTTCTCCAGAGGTAAACACTGCCTTCACTTTTGCATAATTTTCTTCCATAAATAGGTTTATCACCTAGATATATATTCCTAAATAAAGTACTTTATGCTTCTTTTTGAACTTTATGTTAATCATAGGGTAAGTATTCTTTATGTTAACTTTGTATATGGATATAGCATTTTTATTGCTGTACAGTGTCCCACTATGTGTGTGTCACCATTGATTTATGCATTCTATTGTTAATGGGCAATTGGATTATTTATTGTTCGGGCCTGGTATTATAATGCTTCTATGTGCATTCTCTTATATATTCTTGTGCTCTGTGGCAAGGATCAGCAAACTACAGTTCATAAATCAAATCTGACCCTCCACATTGTCATAAATAAAAGTTTTATTTGAACAGATTCACACCCATTTGCTATTGTTATGCTTGCTTTTGCACTACTGCTGCAGAGGTAAGTTGTTGCTACAAAGACCATGTATGGCCCACAAAGCCTAAAGTATATGCTGTCTAGTCCTTTACAGAAAACAATTGCCAGTCACTGGGTTAGGGTATATATTTAAGATTTGCATTTTTGAGGCACAGAATAAATACATCTTCAGTTTTACCAGATAATTCCAAACCATGTCCAAAGCAGTTGTATCAATTCATACTCCCACCAGCAGTATTAGAAATTTATTGTTGGTCTGTATCTTCAAAAACATTTTGTATTGCTGCTTTTACACTTTTGCCAGTCTGTTGAGTGTGATATATAGGGTGGCAGATTTATTTTATATTTCTCTGATATATAAATGAATAAAAATGAATATGCAATATCCATACACAAAGTTAACATGAAGAATACTTACCCCATGATTCCATTAACATAAAGTTCAAACATTAATATTTTCATATGTTTGTTGACCATTTGAATTTTCCATTTGTGACATTTCTATTCAAGTGTTTTGACCATTTTTTCTTTGGGATTGTTTTTCTTACTGATTTGGAGGGGTGTGTGTGTGTGTGTGTGGATTCTGTGTATTAGTTCTTTCTTAGCTATTTATTTTGCAAAATTTTCATTCACTGTGACTTGCCCTTTTCACTCTCTTTATGGTGTCTTTAATGAACAGAAATCAGTTTGAGTGTAGCCAAATTTACCAGTCTTTTCTCTCATGGTTAGTGCTTTTTATGCCATGATTAAGAAATCCATCTTTATCCTCAACCTTTTTCAAAGTCTTATTTCAATTAATGAGTAGTATGTGTACTTGGACTTTGCACACATAAAACCTTAAAGTACCAGTAGTTAACCAAAAAGAAATATTTTTCTTTTGAGCTGCATTTAGAAAATATTTTTACAGATGCCTAATATTTTTATAGATGCTATCTTCATGAAAATTCTTAAAACTGTAATATACTTTTCTCTTTGAAATTTCATTCTTCTGTTTAGTATCTTCCTTGAAAATATATATAAGATTGTTTTTCTCTTGAATTTTTATTAGTTTGCATTTTCAAAAGATTATAAATATTTTTTTGTTTTAATTAATGGAGGTCTTTAGTCAAGTGAACACTTCCTATTCACTATTAATTCCCACATAGGTCCTAAAGGTGATCCAGGTCAGACCATAACCCAACCAGGGAAGCCTGGCCTGCCTGGTCACCCAGGCAGAGACGGTGAAGTAGGTCTTCCAGGTATGTGAGGAATTTATTTGACCATGTCCTCAACATTTGTTGGCTTCTTTCTTTGGCTACTTCCAGAAAAAAACTGCTGTTTCTCCATAGGTGAACCTGGACTCCCAGGCCAGCCAGGCTTGCCAGGAATACCTGGTAGCAAAGGAGAACCGGGTATCCCTGGAATCGGGCTTCCTGGACCACCTGGTCCCAAAGGTATGTAGGACTGGGTAGCAGCCAAGGTAGGTTAACTGCTTAAAGTGATATTATTCTGTGATATAGTTTACACAATAGATAAAATATATTAGTTTTAACTTTTTCTATGTGTAGTTTGCTCAGTGCTCAGTCACGTCTGACTCTTTACTATCGTTTGGACTGTAACCCACCAGTTTCCTGTGTCCATGGAATTTTTCAGGCAAGAATACTGGAGTGGGTTGTCATTTCCTCCTCCAAGGGATCTTCCCAACCAGGGATTAAATGCATGTCTCCTGCATTGCAGGCAGATTCTTTTATCTGCTGAGCCATTAAGGAAGACCCTTTGTGTAATAAAAAGTTTTAAATGAAAAGTCACAGAATGTGTGCGCTAAAGTTTTGTTGTCTTTATCTAAAACTTTCCAGACAAGGAAACATCTAAATCCTAGATACGCAAAAATGATATATAAACTTTAAAAATCACAGTAATGTGTCTTTTGTGTTCACCATTATATTTTAAGGACTCAAAAGAGTTTTTGGCACATAGTAAGCACTCAGTAGATATTTGTTAAATGAATGGATTATATTAAACAGAAAACTGATTTATTGCACACATTTATCCAAGTAATGTTTTATCCTTAAGTCATATTCTCATGATTCACTGAAACTTCTAGGGCTGTTGCTTCAGTTCTGCTTTATTCTTCACAGAACTTTTTCTCATGAACTGCAAGCATATGTCTTAATCTGAGAACAGTGCTTAAACGTGTCCTTAATCATTTATACTAAATGACATCAAAAGAGTCAGATTTGATTTTATGTGTATATATGTGTATAACATCTGCGTTGTTTTTAGCTCATTTCCAGAATTATGTGGTAGGCCTTTTATCATACTATATCAAGATGTAAGCAGAATAAAAGTTTCTCTGCATTTTTGTGTGGAATTCATCTCTTAAGTTTAGTTCTTCTATCTCACTGGTAATAGCTTTTACTTTCTTTTAGAAGAGCATTAGCCACAAATGCTATTTAGCCCTGTATGAAAATAATAGGACCACAAGGTGATTGAGAGAGAATATCAGGTATTTGTAAGGCTTGGTCTGAAATAGTCATCTAGAATGTCATTGTGCTTTTAACATCTTACTGTAGTCACTAAGCATGATATAATAGGGTGAAATGTGGGTTTAGGAGTTTGGGTATCTTTCTTACAGTGTCTTCTCTTTGGGGATTAAAAATGACTTCTAATTTACAGGTTTTCCTGGAATTCCAGGACCTCCAGGAGCACCTGGATCACCTGGAAGAATTGGTCTAGAAGGTCCTTCTGGGCCACCAGGCTTTCCAGGACCAAAGGTCTGAGACATTTTACTTCCTTCTTTCTTCTTTTTCTATTCCGCCTACCTTTCTTGTGTTGTGCTTAGTTGCTCAGTTGTGTCCGATTCTTTGCAACCCCGTGGACTGTAGCCCACCAGCCTCCTCTGTCCATGGGATTCTCCAGGCAAGAATACTGGAGTGGGTTGCCATTCCCTTCTCCAGGGGATCTTCCCAACCCAGGGATCGAACCCACATCTCCTGCATTGCAGGTGGATTCATTACCATCTGAGCCACCAGGGAAGCCTTTCCTTCCCTTAGCTTTCTCTATTTTGACTTAGACATCATCCCAAGTCTGTACTATATAAATAGAACTTAACTTACTGTATTTTTATTTAAAAATATTTAACTCCAAACACTTTTTTAATAGTCCAAGAGGTCGAATTTGAAGCAAAATTAAAAAAAAATTCTGAACTTGTTTTAGAATGACTGGTTATTTGATGAGAATGAGAGAATACAATCGTCAGCTTCCTCTGTGCTTTACTGTAGTATCGCTATTCCACTTAATCTCTGCCCATGTCTGTATGGTGGTTGGTTGAAATGGTGTTGAATATCACAAGTGGGCTTCACTGGTAGCTCAAGCAGTAACGAAACCGCTTGCAATGTAAGAGACCTGAGTTTGATCCGTGGGTCGGGAAGATCCCCTGGAGAAGGGAATGGCAACCCACTCCAGTATTTTTGCCTGGGAAAATCCCATGGACAGAGGAGTCTGGCATGCTACAGTCCTTGGGATCACAAAGAGTTGGATATGACTAAGTGACTAACACACACACACACACATCATGTCAAGCACGTCTCATACTTTTTCCCTCTGTTCCATCCCAGATACATAATTCAAATCACTGCTATTGACTTAGTAATAATAATACTGTGTTTAAGTTGGTTTCCTCTCCTCTTATAATATTTTATCTGATCTAAAATTTTCCTTAGTCAGTCTTTAGCAAACTATTGTAGTACATAATTATCCTAACTGTTCCTGTATTTTCTCCGTGCTTAATTAATTTAAATTTCCTGTGTTTTTATCATTACTACCTTTTTTCCCATGGAAAGAAACATTGATCATGACCACAGTTCTCATGAGAAATCACTTCTCTAGTAATTGTTTTTATTTTATTATAAACCTTTTCAAATGAACACAAAACTGCAAGGAATAATAACAATGAACTTTCATATACCTGTCACTCAGATGCCAAATTATCAAGATTTTATCATATTTGCTTCATCTACTCTTTTTTTTTTTCCTTGCTGAAGGATTTTAACCTAAATCTCAATATTGTGTCATTTCACATATAAATATATATGTTTTTCTCACTCAGTCATGTCTGACTCTTGTGACCTCATGGACTGTAACCCGCCAGGCTCCTCTGTCCATGGGATTTTTCAGGCTAGAATACTAGAGTGGGTTGCCATTTCCTCCTGTAGGGGATCTTCCCTACCCAGAGGTTGAACTCATGTCTCCCGTGTCTCCTGCACCGGCAAGCAGATTGTTTACCACTGAGCCACCTGGGAGGCCCATAAATACATATAATACTTCAGTATTCACCTCTAAGTAAATGGACATTTTATACAAAACCCACAATCCCATTATCATTCTTAGTCAAATGTAAAATAATCACCTAATCTGTAATCTGGAGAAGGCAGTGGCAACCCACTCTAGTACTCTTGCCTGGAAAATCCCATGGACGGAGGAGCCTGGTGGGCTGCAGTCGATGGGGTCACGAAGAGTCAGACACAACTGAATGACTTCACTTTCACTTTTCACTTTCATGCATTGGAGAAGGAAATGGCAACCCACTCCAGTGTTCTTACCTGGAGAATCCCAGGAATGGCAGAACCTGGTGGGCTCCCGTCTATGGGGTTGCACAGAGTCGGACACGACTGAAGCGACTTAGCAGCAGCAATCTGTAATCACATTTCCTCACTTGGGTTCTTTAGTCTCATGCTCTCTCAGATATTTCTTTCTTGTCCTGAAACAAGACCAAATAATTCAATTTGTTTTACTAAGCCGTTTCCTGTCCTTCCAGATGTTCTGTACTGCGTACCAATTACTTTTCATTTATTTATCCTATTCCCTGTATCATAGCAGGGGGGAATATTACCTTGTGTTGTCTGCTTTAAATTCTCTATAGTAAACAGTAAACACCAAGAAAGTCATGAAAATTTTGTTGTGTTTTATCATGTGTATGCTCTAGGGAGAACCAGGATTTGGGCTACCTGGGCCACCTGGGCCTCCAGGACTCCCAGGTTTCAAAGGAATACTTGGTCCAAAAGGGGATCGTGGTTTCCCAGGACCTCAAGGTCCTCCAGGACAAGCTGGCTTGGATGGGCTACCTGGACCAAAAGGTATGGAGGCATTTACTGCTTCTTAATTTGCTTTTAACTTTTGAAGAAATTGAAACTGTTGGTAAAGTTTATGGGTGATAAATCAAATTAACTAGAAAGCCCATGTTACTCCCCATCATGGCTTTTTAAAAATCCTCCATTGATATTTTTGTGTTTTATTTCATTGTATAGGTGATATATATGTATTGAAGTAACACTTTTATAAGAAGTTTTCCCTTTATCTCATCTCCATCTACTATGTTCCTCCACATCACATGTATAGATATTTTTTAGTTATTTATCCTTCTGGTGTTCCTTCATACAAATACAAGTCAATAGGAATATATATATATACACACACACACACACACACACACACACACACACACATATATATGTATATATATTTCCTACCTTTCTCGAAAAAAAAATAGAGCACTACCTTTTGACTCTTTGCATTTTACTTATTTCATTTAACTTTATATTCTAGAGATCCCTCCATATTAGTGTATAGAGATCATGATTTAAAAAAAAATAATTGCCTAGTATTGAATTGCTTGGGTATACCACAGTTTGTTCTACCAGTTGCTGGTTGCTAGATTGGGATTTTAGCAATCTTCTTATTAGAAATAATGCTGCAGTGAATAATCTTGCATACATGTAATTTCATACGTATAATGTTAGAATAGAACAATAAAAATGGATTTTCTGAATGGAAAGACAAATGCATTTCTATATATTGAGAGATTCCTCTCCATTTGTACCCCTTTACATTCCCAGCAAAAATGTATGAGTGTGCTTGTTTCCCCACAGCCTTGCTAAATGAGTATGTTGATGACCTCTTGGATTTTTTGCCAAACTGTTGGAAACAAGTAGGTATCTCAGTATAGTTTTCTAAACATTTTATTGTGAGAAGTTTCAAACACACATAAAATACTAACAATAATTGTACAGGGAAAATCCATATATCTACCACCTAGATTCTACACTAGTATTTTTTCTCTCTTCCAACATTTAATTTTTAAAAATTGTATTTATACAACAAAGTAGAAAGAATTTGATAGTTACTACTTTATACCCACCATTGATATGCTACTATCAACATTTTACTATGTAAGATTTGCCAAATATTTGTCCATCCCTTTCTCCTTTCATTGACTTATTTTTAATGCAACTCAAAGTAAACTACAACAGCAATAACTTCTTCAGTAGTGCTGCATGCTTGTCATTCATTGCAATTCTATGGTGGTTCTTTTTCTTTGATACAAAATTCACAGTAAATGAAATGTGCAAATCTTAAGGGTACATTTTCTGGATTTTAGCAGATACGTAATTCTGTGTCACCAAACCCCTATCAACATATAATGCTAGAAATTTCCCTTTTGCCCCTTTCCTCAGTTCTTACCCTAGCATCCACAATGGCAACCATACTGTAATGATTTTTTATCATAAATTAATTCTGCCTATTTTAGAAATCCATTTGGAATTATACAGCATGTACTTTCTTTGTAAGGCTTCTTTCGCTCAGACTATTGTTTTTGAAATCCATTCACGTTGTTGTGTTTATCAGTGGTTCTTTATTTTTTTTTATTGAGCGTTTTGTTGTACAAGTATATCAAAGTTTGTCTATCCATTCAGTGTTGATGGATACCTGGACTGTGACAAGTTTTGTATTATTATGAGGAAAATTCTTAAGAACATTATTTTACAAATTTTTAATGGGTATATGCTTTCATTATGCTTGATTAAGTAGCTGAGAGTAGAAATGTTGGGTCATAAGAAAAATGTGTGTTTGTTGTATGAGAAACTACTAGACGTTTCTCAGGGAAGTCTTGTACTCTATTGGTAGGAACATAAATTGGTATAGCCACTATGGAAAACAGTATGGAAGTTTCTCAAAAAACTAAAAATAGAACTACCATATTGATCCAGCAAATCCCACTCCTGGGCATATATCCAGAGAAAACTATAATTCAAAAAGACACATGCCTCCTAATATTCACTGCAGTGTGTGCATGCTAAATCGCTTCAGGTATCCAACTCTGTGCGACCCTATGGACTATAGCCCACCAGGCTCTTCTGTCCATGGGATTATACAGGCAAGAATACTGGAGTAGACTGCTATGCCCTCCTCCGGGGGAATCTTACTGACCCAGAAATTGAACACGGTGTCTCTTACATCTCCTGTATTGGCAGGCAGGTTCTTTACACTAGCACCACCTGGGGAGCCCATTCATGGCAGTACTATTCACAACAGGGCTTCCCAGGTGACACAGTGGTAAAGAGTCTGCCTGCCATTTTAGGAGACTCAAGAGACACTCTGGAGGAGGAAACAGCAACCCACTTCAGTATTCTGCCCTGGGAAATCCCATGGACAGGGGAGCCTGGTGGGCTACATTCCATGGGGTTGCAAAGAGTCATGACTGAGCACACGTGCACACACAGTAAAAAAAAAAAAAAAAAAAAAAGGCAAAATGAAGTTTTGCCATTTCCAACAACATGAATGGACTTGGAGGATATTATGCTTAGTGAAACAAATCAGACAGAAAAAGACAAATACTGTATGATAGGGCTTATATGTAGAATCTTAAAAAAAAAAAAAAAACTGGTGAATATAACAAAGAGGGAACAGACTCTTAGATATAGAAAACAATCTAGTGGTTATCAGTGGGGAGGGGTAAGATAGGGTAAGGGATTAAGAGGTAGAAACTATGTATAAAATAAGCTACAAGGACATACTGTACAGTACCAGAAATATAGCCAGTATTTTTATAATAGCTATAAATGGACTATATAACTTTTAAAATTGTGAATCACAGTACAGTTGTTCTGTAATACTGACTATAGTATTACAGAAACCCACACAAAATTATAAAGCAGCTTTCTACCACTTAAAAAATAAATAAAATTTTTAAATAAATAAAAATTGAAAAAAAATTGTGAATCACTATGTTGTACACCTGAAACTTATATAATACTGTAAATCACCTATACCTAGTAGTAAAAAAAGAAACTAATAGACCATTTCCCAAAATGATTGTATCATTTTCTAACCAATACAGTATGAAAGTTTCAGTTATTCTGCATTCTCTCCAGCATTTGCTGTTATTGATCTTTTCATTTTTGAATTTTAGTAGGTATGTTGGTAATGTGTTTTGGTTTCAGTTTGCATTTCCCTGATGACTATTGATGTTGAGCTCTTTTGCATGTATGTGCAGATTAGTTACACATTCAGATATTTCTCCCACTTTGAAATATGGTTTGTTCCCCCTTTTTATTCATAAGTTGGAAGTGACCTTTACATATCCTGCATGCTGGTTCTTTGTCAAATATATGTTTATGAGTATTTTATTCCTGTCTGGCTTGCCTATTCATTTTATTATCAGTGTATTTTGATGAGCAAAAGTTTTAATTTTATTGATTTTTCATTTATCAGTTTTTTTGTTGTATGATTATTATTTTCTGCGTTTTGCCCAAGAAAACTTTCCCTGTTCCAAAGTTACAAATATATTCTGTTTTATTTTTATAAGTTTTACAGTTTTAGCTTTTATATTGGAGACTGTCATCCATTTTAAATGATTTTTGCTTAGCATCATTTATTTAAAATAGCTCTCTCCCCATTGGATTATGTTGGTGCCTGTGTCAAAAATCAAATAATTTTTATGTGTAGGTGTATTTCTGTGCTCTCAATTCTACCTATTTTACTATCCTAAGTCAGTACCAACTGTTTACATTACAGTATTTTTATAGTATGACTTGATGTCAGGTAAGGTAAGTTCTCCAACTTTGTTCTTTTAAAAAAATTTCTTTGGATATACTAGGTCCTTTGCCTTTACTTTCAGGGTAATTTAAATTTATAGTGAAAATAATGGTATTTCCATTATTATGAGTGAAATAGACCATCTTTTCATATGTTTAAAGGATATATATTTTTCATGTAACTGGCTCATGTCCTTTGTTCATTTCTTTATTGGTTTCTTCTATCCCCTTGATTTTGATTTCCCTAATTATATATATGAATAGAATTCATCTTAACTGGTTTGGCAATTGTTTCTTTTTTCCTTTCTGGCTTGCAAGGAACTAGACTCTCCTGGTAAACAGTTTCGCCCCCCAAGAAAAGTCTAAACAACCCCATGCTCCTGAAAAAAGTTGGATTGATTCTGATTAAAGCAACAGAACAGCAGAACAAAATTTAACCAGGCTATATTTTGCCAGCAAAGGCCCCAAACTGAACCAATACAAATTCTTCTCAGATAAGCACTTTTAAAAATACCTTCCTGGCAGTCCTAAGATGGTGGAGGAATAGTACGGGGAGACCGCTTTCTCCCTCACAAATTCATTGAAAGAACATTTGAACACTGAGCAAATTCTACAAAACAACTTTTGAATGCTGGCAGATGATATCAGGCACCCAGAAAGGCAGCCCATTGTCTTCGAAAGGAGATGAAGAAGTCTTGAGGCTACTGTAAGAATAAGACTGAAAACCAGAGGCAGGAGGCCAAGTCCAAATCCTGAGAACAACAGAGAACTCCTGACTCCAGGGAACATTAATTGATAAGAGCTCATCAAAAACTTCCATACCTACACTGAAACCAAGTACCACCCAAGGGCCAACAAGTTCCAGAGCAAGACATACCACGCAAATTCTCCAGCAACACAGGAACATAGCCCTGAGCTTTGATATACAGGCTGCCCAAAGTCACACCAAACCCATTGACATCTCAGAACTCACCACTGGACACTTCATTGCAATCCAGAGAGAAGAAATCCAGCTCTACCCACCAGAACACCGACACAAGCTTCACTAACCAGGAAACCTTGACAAGCCACCCATTCAACCCCACCCACAGTGAGGAACCTCCACAATTAAGAGGAACCACAAATGCTAGAATATGGAAAGGCCACCCCAAACACAGCAATCTAAAGATGAAAAGGCAGAGAAATACCTAGTAGGTAAAGGAACAGGATAAAGGCCCAGCAAACCAAACCAAAGAGGAAGAGATAGGGAATCTACCTGATAAAGAATTCCAAATAATGATGGTGAAAATGATTCAAAATCTTGAAAACAAAATGGAGTAACAGATAAATAGCCTGGAGACGAGGATTGAGAAGATGCAAGAAATGTTTAACAAGGTCCTAGAAGAAATAAAAAAGAGTCAATATATAACGAATAATGCAATAAATGAGATAAAAAAAACACTCTGGAGGGAACCAACAGTAGAATAACAGAGGCAGAAGATAGGATAAGTGAGGTAGAAGATAGAATGGTAGAAATAAGTGAATCAGAGAGGAAAAAAGAATTAAAAGAAATGAGGACAACCTCAGAGACCTCTGGGATGATGTTAAATGCTGCAACATTCGAATCATAGGAGTCCCAGAAGAAGAAGACAAAAAGAAAGACCATGAGAAAATACTTCAGGAGATAATAATTGAAAACTTACCTAAAATGGGGAAGGAAATAGTCACGCAGGTCCAAGAAACCCAGAGAGTCCCAAACAGGATAAACCCAAGGTGAAACACCCCAAGACACATATTAATCAAATTAACAAAGATCAAACACAAAGAACAAATATTAAAAGCAGCAAGGGAAAAACAACAAAGAACACACAAGGGGATTCCCATAAGGATAACAGCTGATCTTTCAATAGAGACTCTTCAGGCAAGGAGGGAATGGCAGAACATACTTAAAGTGATGAAAGAGAAAAACCTACAACCCAGATTACTGTACCCAGCAAGGATCTCAATCAAATATGAAGGAGAAATCAAAAGCTTTACAGACAAGCAAAAGCTGAGAAAATTCAGCACCACCAAATCAGCTCTTCAACAAATGCTAAATGATCTTCTCTAGACAGGAAACACAGAAAGGGTGTATAAACTCGAACCCAAAACAACAAAGTAAATGGCAACAGGATCATGCTTATCAATAATTACCTTAAATGTAAATGTGTTGAATGCCCCAATCAAAAGACAAAGACTGGCTGAATGGATACAAAAACAAACCCCCTATATATGCTGTCTACAAGAGACCCACCTCAAAACAAGGGACACATACAGACTGAAAGTGAAGGGCTGGAGAAAGATATTCCACACAAATAGAGACCAAAAGAAAGCAGGAGTAGCAATACTCATATCAGATAAAATAGACTTTAAAATAAAGGCTGTGAAAAGAGACAAAAAAGGATACTACATAATGATCAAAGGATCAATCCAAGAAGAAGATATAACAATTATAATATATATGCACCCAACATAGGAGCACCACAATATGTAAGACAAATGCTAACAAGTATGAAAGGGGAAATTAACAATAACACAATAATCAGATCAGATCAGATCAGTCGCTCAGTCGTGTCTGAGTCTTTGTGACCCCGTGAATCACAGCACGCCAGGCCTCCCTGTCCATCACCAACTCCTGGAGTTCACCCAGACTCACGTCCATCGAGTCGGTGATGCCATCCAGCCATCTCATCCTCTGTCGTCCCCTTGTCCTCCTGCCCCCAATCCCTCCCAGCATCAGAGTCTTTTCCAATGAATCAACTCTTCGCATGAGGTGGCCAAAGTACTGGAGTTTCAGCTTTAGCATCATTCCTTCCAAAGAAATCCCAGGGCTGATCTCCTTCAGAATGGACTGGTTGGATCTCCTTGCAGTCCAAGGGACTCTCAAGAGTCTTCTCCAATGCCACAGTTCAAAAGCATCAATTCTTCGGCACTCAGCCTTCTTCACAGTCCAAGTCTCACATCCATACATGACCACAGGAAAAACCATAGCCTTGACTAGTGGGAGACTTTAATACCCTACTCACACCTATGGATAGATCAACTAAACAGAAAATTAAGAAGGAAATACAAACTTTAAATGATACAATAGACCAGTTAGACCTAATTGATATCTATAGGACATTTCACCCCAAAACAATGAATTTCACCTTTTTCTCAAGTGCACATGGAACCTTCTCCAGGATGGATCACTTCCTGGGCCATAAATCTAGCCTCGGTAAATTCAAAGAAATTGAAATCATTTCAAGCATCTTTTCTGATCACAATACAGTAAGATTAGATGTCAATTACAGGAGAAAAACTATTAAAAATTCCAACATATGGAAGCTGAACAATGCGCTGCTGAATAACCAACAAATCACAGAAGAAATTAAAAAAGAAATCAAAATATGCGTAGAAACAAATGAAAATGAAAACACAACAACCCAAAACCTATGGAACACTGTAAAAGCAGTGCTAAGGGGAAGGTTCATAGCAATACAGGTTTACCTCAGGAAACAAGAAAAAAAAAGTCAAATAAATAACCTAACTCTACACCTAGGGCAACTAGAAAAGGAAGAAATGAAGAACCCGGGGGTTAGTAGAAGGAAACAAATCTTAAAAATTAGGGCAGAAATAAATGCAAAAGAAACAAAAGAGACTATAGCAAAAATCAACAAAGCCAAAAGCTGATTCTTTGAGAAGTTAAATAAAATTAACAAACTATTAGCCAGATTCATTAAAAAACAAAGGGAGAAGAATCAAATCAATAAAATTAGAAATAAAAATGGACAGATCACAACAGACAACACAGAAATACAAAGGATCATAAGAGACTATTATCAGCACCTATATGCCAATAAAATGGACAACTTGGAAGAAATAGACAAGTTATTAGAAAAGTGCAACTTTCCAAAACTGAACCAGGAAGAAATAGAAAATCTTAACAGACCCATCACAAGCATGGAAATTCAAACTCTAATCAGAAATCTAGCAAACAAAAGCCCAGGACCAGATAGCTCCACAGCTGAATTCTACCAAAAATTTAGAGAAGACCTAAGACCTATCCTCAAACTCTTCCAGAAAATTGCAGAGGAAAGTAAACTTCCAAACTCATTCTATGAGGCCACCATCACGCTAATACCAAAACCAGACAAGGTGCCACAAAAAAAGAAAACTACAGGCCAATATCACTGATCAACATAGATGCAAAAATCCTTAACAAAATTCTAGCAAGCAGAATCCAAAAACTATTAAAAAGATCATACATCATGACCAAGTGGGCTTTATCCCAGGGATGCAAGGATTCTTCAATATCTGCAAATCAGTCAATGTAATACCCCACATTAACAAATTGAAAGATAAAAGCCACATGATTATCTCAATAGATGCAGAGAAAGCCTTTGATAAAATTCAATATCCACTTATGATAAAAAACCTCCAGAAAGCAGGAATAGAAGGAACATACGTCAACATAATAAAAGTATGACAAACCCACAGCAAACATTGTCCTTAATGGTGAAAAATTGAAAGCATTTCCCCTAAAGTCAGGAACAAGCCAGGGGTGCCCACTCTCACTACTACTATTCAACATAGTTTTGGAAGTTTTGGCCTCAGCAATCAGAGCAGAAAAATAAATAAAAGGAATCCAGATGGGAAAAGAAGAAGTACAACTCTCACTGTTTGCAGATGACATGATCCTCTACATAGAAAGCCTGAAAGACTCCACCAGAAAATTACTAGAGCTAATCAATAAATATAGTAAAGTTGCAGGATATAAAATTAACACACAGAAATACCTTGCATTCCTATACACTAATAAAGAGAAAATAGAGAAATTAAGGAACCAAGCCCATTCACGATTGCAATGAAAATAATAAAACCTTAGAAATATATCTACCTAAAGAAACAAAAGACCTATATATAGAAAACTATAAAACACTGGTGAAAGAAATCAAAGAGGACACAAATAGATGGAGAAATATACCATGTTCATGGATTGGAAGAATCAGTTTAGTGAAAATGAGTATAACCCAAAGCACTCTATAGAGTCAATGCAATCCCTATCAAGCTACCAATGGTATTTTTCAGAGAAGTAGAACAAATAATTTCATAATTTGTATGGAAACACAAAAACCTCAAATAGCCAAAGCAATCTTGAGAAAGAAGAATGGAACTGGAGGAATCAACCTGCCTGACTCCAGGCTCTACTACAAAGCTACAGTCATCAAAACAGTATGGTACTGGAACAAAGACAGAAATATAGATCAATGGAACAAAATAGAAAGCCCAGAGATAAATCCACACACCTATGGACACCTTATCTTTGACAAAGGAGGCAAGAATATACAATGGAGAAAAGACAATCTCTTTAACAAGTGTTGCTGGGAAAACTGGTCAACCACTTGTAAAAGAATGAAACTAGAACATTTTCTAATGCCGTACACAAAAATAAACTCAAAATGGATTAAATCTAAACATAAGACCAGAAACTAACTATAAAACTCCCAGAGGAAAACATAGGCAAAAAACTCTCAGACATATATCACAGCAGGATCCTCTATGACCCATCTCCCAGAATAATGGAAATAAAAGCAAAAATAAACAAATGGGACCTAGTTAAACTTAAAAGTTTTTGCAAAAAAAGGAAACTATAAGCAAGGTGAAAAGACAGCCTTCAAAATGGGAGATAATAATATCAAATGAAACAACTGACGAAGAATTAATCTCAAAAATATACAAGCAACTCCTACAGCTCAATTCCAGAAAAATAAACGACCCAATCAATAAATGGGCCAAAGAACTAAACAGACATTTCTCCAAAGAAGACATACAGATGGCTAACAAACACATGAAAAGGTGCTCAACATCACTCATTATCAGAGAAATGCAAATCAAAACCACAATGAGGTACCATTTCACGCCAGTCAGAATGGCTGCTATCCAAAAGTCCAGAAGCAATACATGCTGAAGAGGGTGTGGAGAAAAGGGAACCCTTTTACACTGTTGGTGGGAATGCAAACTAGTACAGCCACTATGGAGAACAGTGTGGAGATTCCTTAAAAAACTGGAGATAGAACTGCCATATGACCTAGCAATCCCACTGCTGGACATACACACCGAGGAAACCAGAATTGAAAGAGACACGTGTACCCCAATATTCATCGTAGCACTGTTTATAATAGCTAGGAAATGGAAGCAACCTAGATGTCCATCAGCAGACGAATGGATAAGAAAACAGTGGCACATATACACAATGGAATATTACTCAGCCATTAAAAGAATACACTTGAATCAGTTCTAATGAGGTGGATGAAACTGCAGCCTATTATACAAAGTGAAGTAAGCCAGAAAGAAAAACACCAATATAGTATACTAACACATATATATGGAATCTAGAAAGATGCTAACGATAACCCTATATGCGAGACAGCAAAAGAGACACAGATGTATAGAACTCTGTGGGAGAGGGCGAGGGTGGGATGTTTTGGGAGAATGGCATTGAAACATGTATATTATCATATGTGAAATGAATCGCCAGTCCAGGTTTGATGCATGAGACAGGGTGCTCGAGGCTGGTGCGCTGGGATGACCCAGAGGGATGGGATGGGGAGGGAGGTGGGAGAGGGGTTCAGGATGGGGAACACATGTACACCCGTGGTGGATTCATGTCAATGTATGGCAAAACCACTACAATATTGTAAAGTAATTGGCCTCCAATTAAAATAAATAAATTTATATTTAAAAAAATAAAAATACCTTCCTGTCCTTGAGTAGACAGTTCTGGCCAGCTATAAACTGTGATAGTCAAAGTTATAGGTAGTGTTTCCTATCACCTACCTTCCCAGGCTTAGACCCGTGACCCCAAAACTTACAGATAGAAACATTTCAAATGATAAGCTATATGGCTAACAATCTCTATATGGAAATTGTTCTCTCGCTATACTTTGTTTATAATAACAGCATTGAGACAGAGGTTGGGAAGAAAGAGGTTGAAGCCTAGTTTAAATATCAGCTCCCTATGAATCACTTGCCTAACCACTGAAGTATAGAATCCCCATATCCTACATAGGATTCATTCTCAAATATTAAAACTCAGTAATGTTCTAAGGTGCTAGAAAAAAAAAAAAGAATTGGGGACTTTCTGCTATGTAATTCCTTTATTCCTCAAACATTTAGTATGTTCTTATTGTATGCCTACTACTTTAATCACTTGAAACACAAAGGCATTGATTCTGTTCTTGAATATCTCAGAGATTGTACTCTACTGTGAAAAAAATAATCATAGAAGGCATTACCATGATCTTGGTTATCTCTATAGAAACCTTTATGAATATGTATCACTAATGTTTTGGACCAATAGACCACAGTCAAAACACAGCAAGCAGATCACAGTAAAAGTTAACCCACTAGATATATTTATACCAGTGATTGGGTATTAAAACTTAGGAGAAATTGATACAACATTTTCAAGGCAACATCAGATCAGGTCAGATCAATCGCTCAGTTGTGTCTGACTCTTTGTGACCCCATGAATCGCAGCACGCCAGGCCTCCCTGTCCATCACCAACTCCCGGAATTCACCCAGACTCACGTCCATCAAGTCAGTGATGCCATCCAGCCATCTCATCCTCTGTCGTCCCCTTCTCCTCTTGCCCCCAATCCCTCCCAGCATCAGAGTCTTTTCCAATGAGTCAACTCTTCACATGAGGTGGCCAAAGTACTGGAGTTTCAGCTTTAGCATCATTCCTTCCAAAGAAATCCCAGGGCTGATCTCCTTCAGAATGGACTGGTTGGATCTCCTTGCAGTCCAAGGGACTCTCAAGAGTCTTCTCCAACACCACAGTTCAAAATCATCAATTCTTCGGCACTCAGCCTTCTTCACAATCCAACTCTCACATCCATACATGACCACAGGAAAAACCATAGCCTTGACTAGATGAACCTTTGTTGGCAAAGTAATGTCTCTGCTTTTACCAATAATAAATTAGTAAGGCTAATATCCATCAGGAAAGAACCATATGAAGGAGAAAATGTGCTTAAGATTGACCATTGGAATCATTAAACAAAAATGAAAAGATGACTTTGGAAGCATTCAGTTTACCTCATGTATTACTTTTGTTCAGGGCCTCTTCTAAGGTGCCTTGGGAAGCAATATAAGAGGTGACATTTGAACTGAGTCTTTAGGGAAGGATGTTCCAGGTAGCAGAAATAACATGCAAAATATCATTGTGACAAATGGAATGGTGTGTTTGTAAATATCAAAATAAATAGGAACTAAAGTGTAATTTGCAAAAAAAAAAACATCTGTGTCATATTTGGAAATGACTAAAACATAATGTGCCTAATGTATTTGTGGAAAAAAAATTAAAACTGTTATTAAGAACTTGGTAAGTCTTCTGTGTGGATGGGAAGACATAGTCAATTCTCCCTACATTTGTCTGTCTATACATATACTGCATTTTCAATGAGAATTCAAGTAGGAATTTTTGGACATGACATAACTGATTCTGAAAGTTAATGTTTAGCAAACATAAGTTAAAACATACTACAAAATCACTGTAATTATAACTTTGTGACCCAATGCTAAAGACGAGTGACTCAGCTGTTGTTTTTAATATCTAAACTATATTTATTCCTTAAAGGTGACATTGGACCAAATGGACAACCTGGGCCAATTGGACCTCCTGGGCTGCCAGGAACAGGTTTTCAGGGACCACCAGGGCCACCAGGAATTCCTGGACCAATAGGCCAACCTGGTAAGATTGGAGTAAATATGCATTTTGTAGCACATTTATATAGAGGTTGGTTAGCCCCTCAATAAAGTGTAACCTGTGTAATAGTCTTACAGAAAGCAGATCTGAGAGTTAACATGTCCACGTATATAATTATATAAAAGCAAAAGAGCACAGATCACAGCAGAAGAGCTAATATTACCTGATATTTCCCCTCTCTGTTCATTTAAGATTGATCTATTAACAACAGTGCAGTTTAGCAATTGCAGTATGTTTCCATGGCTTATAATCGTTGAGCTAATCATATACCATTGGAATCTTAGGAACTTCTGGTGCTAATCATTTCAGACCTGAGTAGCTATATGGCATTAGTAGAGCTTTGTCTGTGAAACTTCATAACATTTCTTAGCACAGGATTAAAAAAATACTTTTTTGCTGTCTCATATATAGGGTTATTGTTACAATATTGTAAAGTTAAAAAATAAAATAAAATTTAAAAAATCCTGTTAAAAATATTTTTTAGGCATCCTCAATTTTTTAAATAAGTGAGTTTAATTGAATTTTCTCTTCTTTTGCCCATAAATCAACATTTACTTTACAACTCATAAGCATGCTAAGGTTATGAGTTTTTTAAGGTTTTTAAGATTTTTTTAATATGAATACTCAAAAAAGATTTGTCAGCTTGTAACCTCATAGAGAATCATATGATTCCTCTGTGTTCATGTGAGAGTTTACAGATTCTGAACTATCTGGTGATATGAATTACTTTTATCTTAATCTAGGAAGATATAGTAAGGGTCACACGTGGGCCAAGATTTTGTTATTGCAAAGTACTATAATAATATATGAGATTAAAGCAAATATGGAACATTTAGTCATTCCTTAATTCACATGAATACATCGGATGACTTAAATGCACCGTTCAGATATACAATCGTTGACTTTGAAGCAATGGAATATGTTTCTGACCTTAAATGCCAATAGGTATTTTGTTAGTTTATTATGCTAAAAATATAGAAACACTGATTAACAATATAAAAAGCCTGAAAAGTAAAGGTTATTTTTGCTTATGCCCTATTTTAAACATTTGTTTTATGGCACATTGTACCTCTTTTTAAATGGCCCCTAACATGTCACTACTGATTTAGAAATAAAAAAGAAAACTTACGGTGTTGCTTTGAACCAACTGGTTAAAAAGCAGGTGCTTCAACATTAATGAGAAACCCTTCTGTCTAGCATAGCAGAGGGATCTTGAGAAAAAAACAATTTTTATGTTTGGTCATTATAGTCTTGGCCTGCTATTTCACAAAATGGCTAAAAAGAATTTATGATTTCTGTTGTGTTTTTTCATTTTGTTTCCCAAAATTACATAAGGTTTCAGAAGCATTTTGAACTCTTAAATCACAGCTGAGCAAGAATAAAAAAGAGATAATTAAAGCAATTAATACCAATCTGAACAAAATAAAAATACATTTATTTGTGTTTTAATGCTTTTTAAAATTTAGCTAATATTCTACAATATTTTATTCATCTAATGTTCTCTCTAATTCATGGATATATAGATATATTTATAAAGTCTATATAGGATGGGCAGGGGGAAAAGTAATGATGCTGAATTTAATCACATCTCTTTCTTCTGTAAATATATATTTTGCCATACAACTGAAGATCTGAACTAATATGGTTCAACAAATAAATGAAGTTAACAGCAACTGCCACAAAAATGTATTGAATATATTCTTATTAATATAGAAATATTCTCAAATCACAATTTTTTTACCACTGGATGACTATATTTTGTATTTGATAATATCTATGTATACTCATTTTTAAAGTAAATTTTACATGAATCACCAAAGCAGAATATTGTCTTAGTGCATTTCAAAAATACCATTATTTTCGTTTGTACATCTCAATAACAGGACTATCAGCAAGGCTACTACTAATATCTTGATACACCCGACTTATACTGCATGGCTGAAGTTCTAACTACCTATTTTTAAAATAAAAACCTTATTTAATATACTTGCTGTGTTTCATTTTGTAGTAGAAAACTTACTGCTAAGTATTCTATCTTGTCATTTTTCCAGAGATATATCCTTTTCAGGCTTTTCTTTTGACTCCAGTTTTCTGCTATTATTTAATTAAGCTTTACTATTTGTCACTCTTCTTTCCAAAGCAGACTGTACGGTTTAATGCATGTTTTTAAGTTAAAGATTTGTTGAATATCAATTCCTCATTTGGAATAGGTAAAAATGCCAAAGGACAAGGAGCAGAATGCTTTTCATCTTATGCCCTAGAAGGCAATGACACCCCACTCCTGTACTCTTGCCTGGAAAATCCCATGGACAGAGGAACCTGGTAGGTTGCAGTCCATGGGGTCGCTAGGAGTTGGACACGACTGAGAGACTTCACTTTCACTTTTCACTTTCATGCATTCGAGAAGGAAATGGCAACCCACTCCAGTGTTCTTGCCTGGAGAATCCCAGGGATGGGGGAGCCTGGTGGGCTGCCGTCTATGGGGTCGCACAGAGTCGGACACGACTGAAGCGACTTAGCAGTAGCAGCAGCAAGGGAGAAATGGAAGTTGTTGGTTCTTATTATTTGGTCTGGCCAATAGCTGGAAGATAATTGCTTTAGTGAATCTTTTTAGAGGTCAGTTAAATATACTCAATTCCATATTCACAGGTAATACCCCAGCCTGAGTCAAATGTGTTGTACGCTTGTCCAGTCTCAGGAACACGTGCATGGCTAAATGAGTTCAAACTTATCACCACTAATGTGAATCAAAGAAACAAGGCATTATTCATGTCATTTTCATAGATGAAGGAGAGTACATTGTCATTTTCTAACTTTTTTTGGCTATAAAACCCTTGGACTGTGTGTGTGTGTAACATTTTCACAGATAATGCATGTTTTTGGAATTTTCTTTTTTTTCCATTAACTTGTTCCATTTGGATGTCCATAAATTAAGAGCATTATACACCTCTAATGCACTTAGGCTCTATAGATATATCCATATAATTCCTGTTATTGTATAAGATTCAGCAGAACTTTTGAATTTATATTGACTTTCTTCATCCTGGATTTTACCCGGATGCCAATTCCTGACAATAGTCATGGAAAAGATCTATGCTGTGAAAAATACAGCATAACATATGTTACTGTTATTACTAATAACAATGAAGAGATCTTAGCCTAGAATATGTAGTTTGTTTCATCATAGACATGCACTAATAATTATTGAGTTCTCTGTACCTAACCTGTAAGGGCTTCCCTGGTGGCTTAGTGGTAAAAAACCCACCTGACAATATGTGGGTTTGATCCCTGGGTTGGGAAGCTCCCCTGGAGGAGGAAATGGCAACCCACTCCAGTATTCTTGCCTGGGAAATCCTATGGACAGAAGAGCCTGGCGGACTGCAGTCCATGGGGTCGCAAGAAACCGGACATGACTTGGGGACTAAACAACAACCTAACCTGTTAGAGTACAAAATCAAGTTTAATTTTATATTTAACTAACCTTTAAGAGCTTAAATTCCGAAATGATCATTCAAAGCAGTATAAAGATCAGAAATAAACAAGAGTGTACTGCTGATCTTCATCAAAAAGTATTTTTCTGAAGTAAATATTTTATTCTATTGGCAAACATATTTATAGTATAGGTTTATGAGCATCTGAGCAAATGCCTAAAACAAGTTTCTTTACTCATTACTAATATGTTAGTAGTGAATCAATATCTAATACATTCTATTTGTAGACTTTTTTTGTTCTAATCTTTACATGGTTAGTTTTGTTTCCTAACCTAATTAATCTTTTTGTAACTTGCTTCTGCTTGGGTGGTTCATCTTGCTCTGAACTGTAACTTCCTGCCTCTTGAACTTCAGGTCTACCAGGTATTGTAGTTCTCACTCAAAGCCATATTTTTCTTTTTAATATTGAAAATTTATTATATTAGAACAAATAGTAGAAAAAAATCATCCAAATATAATAGCATCATCATAAAAGGTGCAAAAGATAGCACATGAAAACAGTTCTGAGAAGCTGTAAATAGGATATTTATTTTTCCTTTGATTTATTTTTTGAGCTTTATTGAGGTATAAAAGACATAGACAATTATAGTATATTTCAAATGTACAATGTGATGATTTGATATATGTATACATTGTGAAAGAATCTTCGCAATCAAGTTCTCACATCCATCACCTTTACATATTTACTGATTTGTGTGTGTGAGAACCCTTAAGTTCTACTATATTAGCAAATTGTAATTACACAATAATGTTATTAGTGATAGTCACCATGTTATTACATTAGATCCTCCTACCTTATTCATCTGTTTTTTTTTTTTTTTCCAAAAGCCATATCTTCAAGCTTTAAACTTGGAAAGCAGCAAGATTTATCCACATTGAAGTCTTTTAATTATTTTGTAGAACTGCTCTCTTAGAGAATATTTAAAAGGACAAAATAGTTACCTTGAAAACTCAGCTATTAAAAACTACTTGGGCTGTAATATAACAATAAACAGTGATCCATGTAGAGCTATAATTGTGTACATTATCAGGTATCTCATCATATTTCATAAATATAAAATATCTCTCCCCTTTAATAGTATTTTTTACTATGAAATGGCAGCATTGGAATCATCACTACTGTGCCAACTAAATGGAAATCTCTAATCTTCAAAGTGAATTTTATCAGTTTAAAGGCATGCTGGTAAAATGACACCAAACAGGTCTTAAAATACCAGCCATCTTGTTCTCTTATAACAATAATTGCTTGTGAATCTTCAACAGTAAAACTGGTCATATTGTTGAAGAAATGCTTGGAATGGTCACCTGTTTCACCCCTAGCTTTCAGTCCATTATGGCACATCCCCATTTACCAGAAGAAGACCAATAACTTTAAGTGACTTAAGAAGTCACATAGCTGATAGGTGTTGGTGTGGGAACTTGTACTATATTTGTAGTGTAATTCCTTTCACTAAACATATTCACTAAACATATTTTAAGTACCTTGTTTTCTGAAGTGTATTTTTGCATATCATAATTTTTCTATAAAATCCTGGCTGAGTTACTGAGAAACAAAAGTTAACAACAAAAACTACTAGTAATGTGTTATTAAAACAACACGTTAAAACAAAGCCAAACTAAAGTCAAGAGGGCCCATATAACTGACTTATTTAGTAATTAATTTTTTATGGATTATAGAAATGTATCTTAATAATTCATAATACCTTAGAAAAGTGGAAATCCAAGTGTGGGCAGTGGATCGGTATCAAATCACAGACTGTTTGTTACTGCACTGGAATTAGAAGAAATTGAGAGTAAGCATTTGACTGTATAACTGTATTAATATATTATTTGACGATAATAACCACGATATAGGATTGAATTTTTATGTCTTTTTTATTTCAGTTTTTTGGTATTTTTTATTACATTTTATTAAAAATAGTACATGATTGTAGCAATTAAGAAAAGATTGGTCTTTTTTGAGAAATAATTTCAGAAGTCCATTCTTAGGGAAATATACTTGAAAATCCTAAAGTTTTATTATTAGATTATATTCTGTGCATGATAACAAAAGTATCCCTAACTCACTGTTAGGTTTGTTATATACAGGATTCTATTACCTGTTTGCTAGAAAAATAACCAGATACATCTCTTAAAACTGCTTCAATACTTTTTAATATTGGTTTGTATTAACTAGGCTTGCATGGACTACCAGGAGAGAAGGGGGATCCAGGGCCTCCTGGATTTGATGTTCCAGGACCTCCTGGTGAGAGAGGCAGCCCAGGGATCCCTGGAGCACCAGGTCCTATGGGACCCCCAGGATCACCAGGGCTCCCAGGAAAAGCAGGTGCCTCTGGCTTTCCAGGTAACTTTTTAGCCTTCCCTGGTTTTGGATTCCAGAAATTAGAACTAATATGACTCTGATGTATTATTCTCTTGTACTTTTCTCTATAGACACTATCCTTTAAGGAAATGTATTAAATGTCTCTGATTGTGGGAAACTCACTTTGCTATTTGCATTGCACTTTTTCTCTTTGAGAGCTCCAGCTATATATTGCTGTGTAACAAATGACCCCAAAATTTGATGATTTAAAGCAGCCTTTTAATTTTGCTCAAGATTTTGTGAGTCAGGAATTATTGGATGACTTAGACAGGGTTGTTTATCTCTGATCCACATGGTTCCAGCTGGAGTGGTTGGGATGAAGGATCTACTTCCAACGTGGCACTACTGTGACACCTGAGTGTTCATTGGCCTCTTCACATGGTATCTCATTATCCACAGAAGTACCTCACATTTGCTAGTATCAGGGTAGTTGCTCTTTTTCCAGGGCAGTGGGTTTCCAAAAGAGAGAATCCCCAAAACTGAAAGTGAGTGTTCTAAGAGCCCCAGGTGGAAGCTGCAAGAATTCTTATCATCTAGCTTTGGGAGTTATACAGGGACACATAGTCAATGTTAAGGCATAGAGTCATCCCAAATTCAAGGGGAGAAGGGTACACAGAGCTGTGTGTACTGGGAAGTGCAGTTCATTTGGGGACCATATTTAGAGACTAACTACCACAGTGATATAGACAGTAATGGTCACTAAGATTACAATAGTTGGAAAGGGGGAAACCTTATAGTACCTTCCCTCTAACTCAGTAGTTTTCTAGTTGACATCTTTAAACTGATCTTTTATCTTTCCAAGGTCAAAGAAAGGTAAAAAGGTACCTATTGATATTTTTAAAGGTGCCAAAGGTGAAATCGGTATGATGGGACCTCCAGGCCCACCAGGACCTTTGGGAATTCCTGGCAGGAGTGGTGTTCCTGGTCTCAAAGGTAATATTCAGGGTTTGCGGGCAGATTTATGAAAGAAAGAAAATTAAAAATTTTGCTTTACATCAATGCAGAATACTTTTATTTGACTACTTAAAAATGAGCAATGCTTTACTTGTATTTTGTTTCTAGGTGACATGGCGTTTAAGTAGTTCCTGTTTTCAGTTTGATGGCATGCTTAGTTGAATACTATGAAATATGATAAGCATTAACTCAAAATAACAACATACAGGAATTTAATTTTTTTTTTTACAGTCTGTATTTGTCAGAGAACACCAGGAGAGAGATTGTTGTTTGAGTGTAAAAGTGAGCTCGAGTTATTTGTAAACAATAAATAAGGTGCATGAGTGTTTTGGGTGGTCAGTAGCCTACCCAACTGTGTAACATGTGAATAATCTTTATATGCATTAATCCTGGATGGATGAACCTGATCTGCTGTGTCTTCCCCACACATGTTGGTTTTAGGTGATGATGGTTTGCAGGGTCAGCCAGGACTTCCTGGCCCTGCAGGAGAGAAAGGTAGTAAAGGAGAGCCTGGCCTTCCAGGCCTTCCTGGGCCAATGGATCCAGATCTGCTGGGCTCAAAAGGAGAGAAAGGGGACCCTGGACTACCAGGTGAGTGAATGCATTTATTTGAATTTTTCTCCTGGTGTGTATGAAGTTTAATTTTTATTAGCATGGAAAGTGACTTGTAATCCAGGATTAAGGCAATTAGGTATATCAAATTTTGGTAATGTAAGTTAGTTTTCACTGATTTATACTGTTTCACTGATCAACTTTTGCTTGACTATTTACTTTGTAGTTTATCTATCACAAACTATGAGACTTTAAAATAAACAGTCACTTTCAAGCCTTCCAGAAAGTAGTGTATAGAATATGATCAAGAGAAAATGGATAAACAAACAGAATTACTTGGAAAAGAGATTTCAGTGTTTGGAAAATTTCCTGGCCCTTTAAATTCTTTTTCTTAAAAACCAAATGAGGATGAGTGGTACACTGTTGTCCTGCAGATTTTTTTTTTTTTGTCCTGCAGATTTTTGATACCCATATCATACTTGATTTTTAAGTACAGTTCACTGTTATTCTAACCTAGAAGAATAAACAAATATTGGACTAAGAACAGCCAAACTCACCCCTGGGGAAGGTTGCTGAAAGTAGGTCTAGGGAACAATTGTATTATTACAGTTATTTTATTAGAAGCAAATGAGATATGAAGAATAACAGATTTTTAAAATAAAAATCCTTTATTCTTTTTATAAAACTATAACATATTCATAACAAAGCATCAGAAAATACATGAAGTAAAAGTCGCTCAGTTGTGTCTGACTCTTTGCAATCCCATGGATAGTCCATGGGATTCTTCAGGCCAGAATACTGGAGTGGGTAGCCGTTCTTTTCTCCAGGGGATCTTCCCTACTCAGGGATCGAACTTAGGTCCTCCGCATTACAGGCGGATTCTTGAGCAGCTGAACCACCAGGAGAAAAATATGAATAAGCACAAGTCAATAAATAAAACACAATCCAATCTGCATAGAATATCCTTTCAAACAACGTGGAATTTTTAAACTATGTTTATTTGCAGATTGAGGTAAGGTTTGTGGCTCTTTCTGTGTTGAAACCATTACTATTGTCAGTCCATGTATGTGTGTGAGTGTGTGTGCAGGTGTGTGTGTGTGTGTGTGTGTGTGTACATAGATGTTATAAGTTTCCCTGAGAGCAGGGCTTGGTGAGATTTCTCCTCAAACAAGAACTTTAAGACATTACTGTAATTTTGTATATAATCATGAAAGAGGCAAGGCCACCTAATTTTGTATTATTGTTAAAATGAGTTATATTTCTTGATTTACTTCTTGCAAAGCTTTTCTTTCCATTATACCTTCTGCAAAATAGTGTCAGTAAACTGTATTTGCCTTGATATAAGGTTATAAAAGATAGTTATAGAATCTAAGAGATAATGCAGAGACAGCCTGCCCCAATTCCTTCATTTTACAGTGTAAGAAACTGAGGCCCAAAGAGGAAAGTGGCTTAATTATTGAGTGCTCCGAAGTTCTTAATGGTAGCTACATTAAAAAGTGGGAGATTTTAATGAGTCCAGTGCTATTGGTTCATACTATATCAGAATATCACTGGTTCCTATATTTCATTCATATTTCAGAGTATGGATAGCTTGCTTTGCCAAATGGATTTAATGATTAATAATACCAGCCTAACTTGTCTTTCTTATACTCATCCTTGGAAGGTATTCCTGGAGTTGCAGGGCCAAAAGGTTACCAGGGTTTGCCTGGAGACCCAGGGCAACCTGGACTGAGTGGACAACCTGGATTGCCAGGACTAGCAGGTAAGTATGATAAACCACCTGTAGCAGTTGGTGGCTGATCCTGACCCTGGAACAAAGTAATCATGTATTTATCATGTGTAGTGATAATTGAAGCAACTGAGATATGGACCTCCCCTTAACAAAAATGTTGCCATTGGCACAAATGTCAACAGAAAAGACTTGTAGGATATTTTTCTTTACTCAATTTCTTCTTTTTTGTGGCCTCAGAATATACACAGAATCAGAAGTACATCCAAGTAAGGTGCTATATTTTATTTATATACGTTGTAGCATATGTAAATTAGACAGTTATCTGTTAGGAGCCTAAAGAATTCACCCTTTTCATTTTTTTACCTTCAGACAAGTTAATCATTAAACCATGTAAAACAGATGACTACCATTTCTAGTTTTAAAAGTTTCTAGGAGTAAGAATTTCACAACCTTCATTGGTAATGTTTTATAGCATTAATCACTCTTACAATAAATGTGGATTTTTTAATTTCTAATAAAACTTTTTATTGCTGCTGCTTAAACCATTTTTTTTTTTTGGTTGGACCCCTAAACAATAAAGAGTGGCTGGTTACCATCCTCCTAAGAGCCCTTTAGATCAGTTATTCTGCTCTGAACTGTATACTATATTATCTTAATGTAGTTGGAAGAATTATCTCCGTATCTATCTTTCATATACTTTGCATTCTTTCCCAAGTGAGAAGACAGTGTGAAAGAAAAAATAAAAGCAAATAATGTTGAAGGCAACATTGTGATCCTTGGAAAATACCTAGGTGACACCACAGAACTGAAGTATCTAAGCTCTGGGAAGAATGCAAACACAGCAGCCATGACTGAACACAGTAGCCATGACTGTTGGGGGAAGATAGTCCAGTACATCTCCATCAACTCTTACCTAACCCTGGCTTAATGTGCCAAAGGTGTATGTATCATGACAGGTTACCACTTTCCTCTTCTGGTTGCACATGATAAGGCTTTCAATGGGAAAGCTTCTGAATCTTTTTAAAAGACTCTCTTTAAATTGGATTTATCTGTGATAAATATGGTAAGGTAATTATATACATATGACAGATAAGACTTCAAGTGTTTGGAATAGTTTTAGGGCAAGAAACAAGATGTCCTGGTGATAGTTATATGTGTACAACAAATAAGACCAGTTAATTGGAGTAGTTTTAGGGCAAGACACAAGATTCTTGCATTTTTAAATAAATGTGTATTGGGAGCCCTCTATTGCTGTGATTATATTGTAATATGTTCCTAAGGAGATTTCTTGATAATTTTTGCCTATCTTATGTCCAGTTAGATCTGTAGAACTTTATCATATATTAAGATTTGGTCCATTCAGCCTCATGCTTTCATTTTAATTACGACCCATTCCAGGAAACCAAGCAACCATAATATTGCTGACTTGTCTTAATTTTAAACAATTTGACTTTTCTAGGTCCCAAGGGTAACCCTGGTCTCCCTGGAATGCCAGGACTTACAGGACCTCCTGGACTGAAAGGAAACATGGGTGATATGGGTTTTCCAGGTGAGTGATGAAAATCTCCCAGATATTTAGTTCCATTAATGGAAGATGGTTGACTATCTTTGTTATCAGAAAAGAAACTGTTGTTGACAGAGTCAAACTGAGGTGATAACTAAAGTAGTCAGTGGGTAGAGCTCTCTCATTACACAAGTATTTGAAGTAGGAATTGAGAGACAGAACTTTAGAAAGAATTCACAAACTTACATTTTTTTCTCCAACTATACCCCCTTTCAACCCACTCCAGTATTCTTGCCTGGAGAATCCCATGGACACAAGAACCTGGCAGGCTACAGACCATAGGGTCACAAAGAGACTGACATGACTGAAGCGACTTAGCATGAACACATACTCCCTTTCACTTAAACTTCCTTTAAAAATAGGCTTTTATACAATTCTGATTATAAAGCTCTTTATTATATAAATCAGACTTTGTGAAATTCTTTTTAAAAATCTTTTTGTGTGGTCATGTGCATTATATATATCCTATACAATATTTTGTAAAAGATTGCATGTTATGTGTTTTTAACAGGCCCACAGGGTCCAAAAGGGTCTTTCGGACCTCCTGGAGTTCCTGGACAACCTGGCTCCCCAGGACTACCTGGACAGAAAGGAGAAAAAGGTGATCCTGGTATTTCAGGCATTGGTCTTCCAGGTCTTCCTGGCCCAAAGGTAATCCTACTCAGGTATATGCCTGAGCAGATATGACTTTTCTTTAACACTGTGCTTGCTCCTAATTCTTCCTTAAACTATAGTGTGATATAGTATAGTGTGACATGAATCTCTGGGCAAGAAATTCATCCTTTCTCTTTTATATTGTAAGGAGATTTGTTTGTTTTTTTATTTTATTTTATTTTATTTTTAAACTTTACAATATTGTATTAGTTTTGCCAAATATGGGGAGGGAGGAGGGAGGAGGGTTCAGGATGGGGAACACAGGAGATTTGTTTTAGAGTTTGCAGCCAATCCAAAGAAGGATGAAGGGGGGATCTTTCTGATTTCTTTATTTTCTCTCTATCTTGCTCTTTGAGTATGTTTCAATAACTGAAAGGCATATTTCTGCCTAGTTTTGGTTTTCCTTTCCCTTTTAGTGATGGAGTTGTTGGTCTTTGTCCTAATATTATTATCAACTAACTTGAAGAGGCTTACAAGCAAAGTAACTTATAAAATTAATGAAAGTGAAATAGTATTCTTAAATGCATGTATGAAGTGGTTCTCCGAAACAGTTTTACATATCCCTCTATGCCGCTAGTCACTGTGAAAACTTTGGTGTTATTTCTCAAGGGATCAAATTTAGAACTTGTTTAAGAATCACTGAACTTTCAAATATTTGATAACTGCTTAATTCCATGTAAAAGGGTAGTAATTCCTATTTGCAGAAGTATTTTATAACTAACCAAGATGCGTCCATTGTCTATTATATACATTGCAAGTGTCTTCTCACAGTGAATTGTTTGTCTCATAATGGAGAAGGCGATGGCACCCCACTCCAGTACTCTTGCCTGGAAAATTCCATGGATGGAGCAGCCTGGTAGGCTGCAGTCCATGGGATCCCTGAGAGTCAGACATGACTGAGTGACTTCACTTTCACTTTTCACTTGGAGAAGGAAATGGCAACCCACTCCAGTGTTCTTGCCTGAAGAATCCCAGGGGCAGTGGAGCCTGGTGGGCTGCCGTCTATGAGGTCACACAGAGTCAGACACGACTGAAGCGACTTAGCAGCAGCAGCAGCAATGATGTTCAATCATTCAGTTACAACACAAAACTTGAGAGTATTAGAAAAGTAATTGTGGAATTAGTGAAAGCTCTCACTGAGATAAGAATTCATTGAATAATATTTTTAAGATAATTTCTTGTTAATAGTATGCAAAAGGCTATATTTTGATTGCCTAGTCAACTTATTGCAAGAAGTAATCAAGAGAAATTTCTGCTTATTAATTACAGATTAGCAGTATAGAGCTTAAATTTTTCTTTTCTATATGTTGTGTGAGGTGAGGAACTATATATTTTTCCCAAATAAATTATCCGTATAACTTAAAACCATTTGTTACAAACTCCATTCTTTACTCATTGATTTTAAATTTCATTTAAAAAATTTTATAAATATGTTTATCCATATTTTTTCTAGACTGAGCGAATTTTAGCATCCATATAATGGAACCAAAATGACCATAACAAATCATCTCTGAAATTGTAATAAATTCAGCAGAAAAACATGTTTCAGTTAGCCAGTGTCCACAATGTATTCAACTCTCTAAGTAAGATGCTAACTCTTAGTTTTTCTATGCAGCCTACAAATGTATTTCAATAAGCAAATTCTACACTAAGCTTGGATACTTGCAGAGTTGATAAAACCAGGAAGTCATGTATTTGAAGTATTCTGTTGTTTCTTTAAGATGGTATTATTTTATCTTAAAATGATGACACATTTAAAAAATAAGATCTTACACTCAGTTCTAATAGATGCAGGCAGTCTTTGCTTTGTACAGTCTGACATGCCAAATTTGTTACCACAAATTAGTTAAATGACATCAGTCCACAACAATACAGATCAAGTTTAAGTCACCATGATATATTAGTCTTCAGTCCCTAAACCACTATGTAAAGAACTACTGTGCATCATGATCAGTGAGCAGTCATTTCACTTCTTTCAAATTCTGTCAGTAATTAGTCACTGTGAATCTGTTTTCCCATCATGCATTGACAGCAAAGCAATGTAGGTGTGTTGCCTCTGTCTCTCATTGACAAACCAACTTGAAATTTAACAAAAGTGAATAATCAAAGAGAAAACTGATCAACAGTGATGAAAGTGCAGTTTAAAAAAGGAAAGGTAATAACACTGGAAGTGAAATTTATATCTAATGTAGATGTAATTAGAGACGAAATAGCCAACCAAAGAAATGTTTACATTGCCACCATTTTAGAGACTTCAGATGTGCAGCCAAGAAAGCTAGTGAAGACTAAATGATCAACATATGAACTTGACTGTCTTTATATATGTAACTGATGTGAAGAGGATTTTAATGTTATGAGAAAAACTTTTAAAGGTCATAGAATCATGTTTTTCCCATTGATTTTTTAAAATCTTGTTACATGGTTTCATCTTACATTTTCATTTTTGTAGTCCCATACTATTGAGCAAAATGAGGACTTCCTGCCTATTACTGTAAAAGAAGAGTAGAATAAAAGTTTCAGGAACATGATAGTATGATCAGGAGATGTCAAGCATAGAAAAAAAATCCTGTAATTAGTGAGTTGTTAAGAAGTAAGGATAAAGTGGTAAAAGGTCAGATGGTACTTTGTTTTACAAATGACACACTTTATAAGAGAGTGTCCTTGTTAGTCAAAAAGTATAATTAATATAAGTACACTGAAAACCCTGGACAGAGAATTAATAGGCAGAAGCTTGAGTCCTGAGTCTGTCTGAATGACCTTGTAAGTCACTTAATTCTTTTCTATCTTCATTACTTTGTCAGTAAAATAGAAAGAAGAATTATATAACCTATTACACAGAGATATTGTGAGGTTTCAACTAGATTAAAAAACACTTTATAAAGTATTCTATACATAATCTTTGTGAGATGAGAGAGGTGGACTAGATAGTATCTAAGATTTCTATAACTTTTATATTTAATGACTATATTCTTTTAATGTGGCATAATGTTTCTAGCTCCCATTACTCCTTCTTAAAATCCAATCATACTATAGACAGAACAATTCTTGTTATAATCCTAGATAGATTTTTTTGACAAGCAGAAAATCTTAGAAGAAAACATATCCTATGACCTTGGGTTAGGATAATTATATCTTAAACATGGCACCAAACACACAAGCAAACAAAGAAAAAGAAATAAATTGAACCACATTAAAATATTATGCTGCAAATGATAATGTCAAAAAGTGAAAAGACAACCCAGAGAAAGGGAGAAAATATTTGCAAATGATATATCAGACAAGAGATTTGTATCCAGAATTTATTTTTTAGAAAACTCTGATTCAATAAGAAAGTAGACCAATTTTTAAATGGGCAAAGTCAATCAGGCCTAACAGGCTTATACAGAACATGCCACCCCAGTTATTAGAGAAATGCAAATCAAAACTACAGTGAGATATCACTTCACACCAGCCAGAATGGCTATCATCAGAACAGGCCATCTCACAACATCAGAGTGTACAGCTTTTTTCAAGTGCACAAGAAACATTCTTCAGAACAGAGCATACATTAGGCCACAAAATAAGTCTTAATAAATTTTAAAACATTGGAACCATACAAAGATCCTTTTCTAATTACATTAGATTGTAAACAGCAAAAGGAAAGCTGGAAAATTCACAAATATGTAGAAATTAAAGGACATACTCTTAACAACCAGTGGGGCAAAGATGAGGACACAAGTGAAATTAGAAAACATCTTGAGACAAATGAAAACACAAAATTCCAAAACTTATACGAGCCAGCAAAAGTAATGTTAACAAGGAAATTTATAGTGTAAATGCTTGCATTAAAGAAGAAAGATCCTAAATCAGAATTTAGCATTACACCTTCAGGAACTAGAAAAAGAACAAACTCAACCCCAAAACTGGTAGAAGGAAGGAAATCATAAAGATTAAAGCAACAATAAATAGAGTAGAGATTAAAAAGAATAGAGAAAATGAATAAAACCAAGAGGTTGTTCTTTCAAAAAGATAAACACAATTGAAAAACATTCAGCTAGACTGGCTAAGAGAGAGAGGACTCACATACTTAAAATTAGAAATGAAAGAGGGCACATCACCACTAAATTTACAGAAATAAAAAAGAGAGTACTGTGAACAAGTGTACAATAGCAAATTGGATAACTTTGAAACAGACAAATTCCTAAAAACATACAATTTACCAAGGCTGCATGATAAAGAATAGATTTTTCTGAATAGACCTATAGTTACTAAAGATTTTAGCTTCCTTGGGTGGTGAAGGATACCATGGGGCCTATTATGTTACAAACGTAGTTCATAATATTTTTCTCTAAGTTGATCACCTTTTCTCTAAATTCATCACCTTAACATGTACTTTGAATCCCGTGTACCATATTTTGGCCTACTCAAGCAACTTTGAGCCATTATTTATCAATTTGTCCCTATTAGCTTAAAATTTCACTACCTGGGAGAGGTAAGTAGCATGCAGACTTGAAGATATTATTTTATACTGCCTTTGCTACATCATTTAGTAAAATGTTAACTACGAGTATCTCTGCATTCACTCTTTAGTATCCCTATCATTAATATTTCCTAACTAAAGAAGAACTTATGTATGGCTTGGTTCATCGTATCTTTAATCTGCAAATATAAATTTAACTGTAAAAATTTAATAATTATGTGGGAACCACAGCTTCCAAATGATTGGACTATTATTGTAATACTCTTCTTGCCATAAAACAAAGTATGGTTTTTATTCTTTCTCATCAAATATTTTCAGCTTATCCTATTTTTTTTTCCCTTACTGGCAGTGCTTCTTCAATATTACAATGGAACACAATAACAAAGAGTATTAGCTATTTCACCAACTTTGATGTCTTCTATTTTGTGTATTGGGGTCAGCATGGTATTTTATTCCAAGTCTTAAGTTATTGCATGGAATGGAAGGGAGATCCTGTTATTAAGAGATAGTAGAGAATGACTATGATCTAAATGCTCTTAGTTTACCAATTTGAATTTTAAAAGCAAAAAAAGTTATCAACCTGACAAGTATTTCTACATGGACTGCCTGTTATACCACACAGTGATCTTGAAAGCAGTTCTAGTTTCAGGCTTGTTAAAAAGCATTCTATTGTATGTTCTTGCCTCCTTTGTCAAAGATAAGGTACCCATTGTTGTGTGAGTTTATCTCTGGGCTTTCTTTCTTCTTCCATTGGTCTATATTTCTGTTTTTGTGCCAGTACCATACTGTTTTGAGGACTGTAGCTTTGTGGTACAATCTGAAGTCAGGAAAGTTGCTTCCTCCAGCTCCATTTTTTCTTTCTCAAGATTGCTTTGACTCTTTGGGGTCTTTTGTGTTTGCATACAAACTGAATTTTTTTTGTTTTAGTTCTGTGAAAAATACCATTGTTAGTTTGATAGAGATTGCATTGAATCTGTAGATTACTTGGTTAGTACATTCATCATCACAATATTGATTCTTCCATTCCAAGAACATGGTATATCTCTCCATCTGTACACCCTCTTCAGTAAGTGGTGCTGGGAAAACTTGGCAACAACATGTAAAAGAATGAAACTAGATCACTTCCTAACATCATATACAAAAATAAACTCAAATTAGATTAAAGACTTAAATGTAAGGCCAGAAACTATAAAGCTCTTAGAGGAAAACAGGCAGTACACTCTATGACATACATCACAGCAAGATCCTCTTTTACCCACCTCCTAGAGTAATGGAAATAAAAATAAACCAATGGGACTTAATTAAACTTAAAAGCTTTTGCACAGCAAAGGAAACAGCAAACAAGATTAAAAGACAACCCTCAGAATGGGAGAAAATAATTGCAATTGAAACAACTGACAAAGGATTAATCTCCAGAATATATAAGCAGCTCATACAGCTCAACATCAGTAAAACAACCCAATCAAAAAATGAGCAGAAGACCTAAACAGACATTTCTCCAAAGAAGACATACAGATGGCTAAAAAAACACTAGAAAAGATGCGCAGCACTGCTCATTATTAGAGAAATACAAATCAAAACTACAATGAAGTGTCACCTCACACCAGTCAGAACGGCCATCATCAAAAAATCTACAAACAATAAGTGCTGGAGAGGGTGTGGAGAAAAGGGAACCCTCTTGCACTGTTGGTGGGAATGTAAAATGATACAGCTACTATGGAGAACAGTATGGAGATTTCCATAACAAAAAAAAACCTAAGAATAGAACCACATGACCCAACAAATCACACTCACTGGGCATATACCCTGAGAAAACTATAATTGAAAGAGACACATGTACTCCAGTGTTCATTGCAACACTATTTACAATAGCTCGGGCATGGAAAAAACCTAGATGTCCATTGACAGATGAATGGATGAAAAAGTTGTGGTACATATATACAATGGAATATTAACCATAAAAAAACACACATTTGAGTCAGTTCTAATGAGGTAGATGAACCTAGAGCCTGTTATCCAGAGTGAAGTAAGTCAGTAAGAGAAAAATAAATATCGTATATTGATGCATATATATGAAATCTAGTAAGATGGTATTGATGAGCCTATTTACAGAGCAGCAGTGGAGATGCAGACATAGAAAACAGACTTGTGGACACAGTGGGAGGACAGGGTGGGATTAATTGAGAGAGTAGCATGGAAACATATACATTACCATATGTAAAACAGATAGGCAGTGGGAATTTGCTATAGTACACAGGGAGCTCGAATCGGGTGCTCTGTGAGGGGAAGGATGGTGTGGGAGGGAGGTTCAAGAGGGAGGGGACATATGTATTATACCTATGGCTGATTCATGTTGATGTATGGCAGAAACCAACACAATATGAAAAGTAATTATCCTCCAGTTAAAAGTTTTAAAAAATGGCTTTCTAGTCTTATAGTGCTACTGTATTTGTTAGTTTCACAATGTTAAATTTGACTCATCAGGGGTGATATATATTCCATTTTCAGTTATATGAAAGCTCCCAACAAACAAAAGTCTAGAACCAGATAGTGTCATTGGCGAGTTCTACCAAAAGTTTAAAGACGAATTAATACCAATCCTTCTCAAACTCTTCCCAAAAATTAGAGGACAAAGGAACATTTCCAAATTAATTTTATGAAGCCAGCATTACCCTGATACCAAAATCACACAAGGACGCCACAAAAGAGAAAATTACACTAGTAAACATAGATGAAAAAATCCTCAATAAAATATTAGTAAACCAAACTCCAATGCATTAAAAGGATCATACACCATTATTGAGAGGAATTTATTCCAGAGTCACAAGGATGGCTCAACTTCTGTAGATCAAGCAATATGATACACTACATTAACAAAATGAAGGATAAAAATCATATGATCCTCACAATAGATGCAGAAAAGCATTTGAAAAAAAATGCAACACCCACATATTTAAAAAAAAAAAAAAGCAAAGTAGACATATAGTGAACATACCTCAGCATAATAAAGGTCATACAAGATAAGCCCACAACTAGCATCATTCTCTGGAGAAGGCAATGGCACCACACTCCAGTACTCTTGCCTGGAAAATCCCATGGACGGAGGACCCTGGTGGGCCGCAGTTCATAGGGTTGCTAAGATTTGGACACGACTGAGCGACTTCACTTTCACTTTTCACTTTCATGCATTGGAGAAGGAAATGGCAACCCACTCCAGTGTTCTTGCCTGGAGAATCCCAGGGACGGGGGAGCCTGGTGGGCTGCCGTCTGTGGGGTCACACAGAGTCGGACACGACTGAAGTGACTTAGTAGCAGCAGCAGCAGCAGCAGCAGCAGCATCATTCTCAGTGGTGAAAACTTGAGAACTTTTCCTCTAAGATTAGGAACAAGCAAGGATGCCCACCCTTGCGCTTTTATTCAACATAGCATTGGAAGTCCTAGCCAGAGCAATTAGGCTAGGAAAAGAAGTAAAAAGCAATCAAATAGAAAAGGAAGAAGTAAAACTGTTCCTATTTGCAAGTGACATATTATATATTTAAAAAACAAAAAACTATCAGAATAAACAAATTCAATTTGTAGGACGCCAAATAAATATTTTAAGAATCTGTTGTGTTTCTATACACTAATCGAATTAGCAGAAAGAAAACTTAAGAAAACAATTCCATTTATCACTGCATTAAAAAGAATAAAAGATCTAGGGATAAATTTAACAAAGGGACCTATCCACTGAAAACTGTAAGACATTGATGAAAAAATTGAAGCAGACACAAACAAAAGTAAAGATATTCCATGCTTATGGATTGGAAAAAATAATATTGTTAAAATGTTCATTCTACCAAAGCAATCTATAGATTCACGGCAATCCCTATAAAATTCCAATGACATTTTTCACAAAATAGAACAAATAATCCTAAAATTTGTATGGAATCATAAAAGACCCCAAAATAGCCAAAGACAGCATTAAGTCATGTCCAACTCTTGCAACCCCATGGACTGTAACCTGCCAGGCTTCTCTGTCCATGGGATTCTCCAGGCAAGAATACTGGGGTGGGTTGCCATTTCCTTTTCCAGGGGATCTTCCCAACCCAGGAATCGAACCCAGGTCTCCAGCATTGCAGGCAGATTCTTTACTGACTGAGCTATGTGGGAAGCCCCCAAAATAGCCAAAGCGATAGAAATGTACAAAACTGGAGGCATCATACTCCCTGATTTGAGACTATATTTCAAACCTATAGTAATCAAAACAGGATGAAAACTATACTTTCAGGGATCATTTCTGTCGTTTGTTACTAGAGAAGTTTCTCTGAATGTGTGGACTACCCAAAACCACAAGGAGGAGGCACAGCAGTCTCTCCTGAATATGAAGCCAGCTGTTGGTGTTGCTCCTGCAACTGCCATTAGTCACTGATGATTGTTCTCTTCCTTTGGGAGAGTAAGAGGGAAAGAACGTTGTCTGAGCTGAAATAAAACAAGCAGTATGGAATTCACACAAAATGGATGCATAGATCAATGGAGCAGAATAGGTGTCCCAGAAATAGACCCAGGCATGTATGGTCAATTAACTTATAACAGAGAAGCCAAGATTATAGAGTGGAGAAGGGACAGTCTCTTCAATAAATGGTGTTGGGAGAATTGGACAGCCACATGCAAAAAAAGAGGAAGAAACTGGAGCATTATCTTACATCATACACAAAAATCAACTCAAAATAGATCAAAGATTTGAACATAAGACCTGAGACCATAAAACTAAAAGAAAACACACATAGTAAACTCCTTGACACTGGTCTTAGCCATGAGCTTTTTAACTGGACACCAAAGCGGAGGCAACAAAAACAAGAAGAAATAAATTAGTGGGATTACATCAAACTAAAATAGTTCTGCACAGGAAAGGAAACCAACAAAATGAAAAGACAAGCTACTAAATGGGAAAAAAATTTCCAAGTCATACATCTGATTAGAGGTTAGTATCCAAAATATATAAAGAACTCAAATAACTCAATAACAAAAAACCAACCTGATTAAATAATGAGCAGAGAATCTGAACAGACATTTTTTCTAAAAAGGCATACATATGGCCAACAAGTACATGTAAAGGTTCTCAGTATCACTAATCATCAGGAAAATGCAAATCAAAGTCATAATGAGATCTCACCTCATACCTTTTTGAATGATTATTATCAAAAAAAAAAAAAAAAAAAAAACAAGTGCTGGCAAAGATGTGGAGAAAAGGAACCCTTGCCTCCTGTTGGTGGGACTGTAAATGCGTGCAGCCACTATGGTAAACACTACCAGGGTTCCTCGTAAAGTTAAAGATAGAACCACACCATGTGATCCAGCAGCGCCCCTTCTGGGTATTTATCCAGAGAATAACTGGAAAAGATATTTGCACTCCTCTGTTCATTGCAGTATTATTTGCAATAGCCACGCTGTGGAAGCAACCTAAATGTCCACTGGCAGATGAATGGATAAAGAAGTAGCGTATAAAAAAGAATGAAATCTTGCTATTTGTGATAACTTAGATGAACCTTGAGGGTATTATCCTAAATGAAATAAGTCAAAGACAAATACCATATGATATCATTTATACGTGGAATATAAAACCAAATAAACAAAAACCAAGTTCATGGGTACAGAGAATATATTGGTGGTTGCTAGAGGCAGGGGTGGGTGGAGGTGGGTGAAATAGATGAAAGGGGTTAACAAGTACAAACTTCTAGCAATAAACTAAGTAAGTGATGGGCATATAATATACAGTATGGTGATTATAGTTACAATTCTATACTGTATATTCAAAATTGTTTAAAACTTTTCATCACAAGAACAAAAGTTGTATAACTATGTGTGGTGATTAGTATTAACTTACCATGATGATCATTTCATAATATATATGAATACTGAATCATTATGTTGTACACTTGAAACTAATATGTCAATTATATCTAAATTTTAGAAGAATTATATCAAAGCTTGATATTAGAATAAATGTAGATACTTATGGTTTAAGTATATTTAAGTCATGCCTTCATCTCACAAGCTAGTAAAGTAATGCTCAAAATTCTCTAAGCCTGGCTTCAGCAATATGTGAACTGTGAACTTCCAGATGTTCAAGCTGGTTTTAGAAAAGACAGAGGAACCAGAGATCAAATGGCCAACATCTGCTGGATCATCGAAAAAGCAAGAGAGTTCCAGAAAAACATCTACTTCTGCTTTATTGACTATGCCAAAGACTTTGACTGTGTGGATCACAATAAACTGTGGAAAATTCTGAAAGAGATGGGAATACCAGACCACCTGACCTGCCTCTTGAGAAACCTATATGCAGGTCAGGAAGCAACAGTTAGAACTGGACATGGAACAAGAGACTGGTTCCAAATAGGAAAAGGAGTATGTCAAGGCTGTATATTGGCACCCTGCTTATTTAACTTATATGCAGAGTACATCATGAGAAATGCTGGACTGGAAGAAGCACAAGCTGGAATCAAGATTGCTGGGAGAAATATCAAGAACCTCAGATATGCAGATGACACTACCCTTATGGCAGAAAGTGAAGAGGAACTAAAAAGCCTCTTGATGAAAGTAAAAGAGGAGAGTGAAAAAGTTGGCTTAAAGCTCAACATTCAGAAAATGAAGATCATGGCATCCAGTCCCATCACTTCATGGCAAATAGATGGGGAAACAGGGGAAACAGTGTCAGACTTTATTTTTGGGGGCTCCAAAATCACTGCAGATGGTGACTGCAGCCATGAAATTAAAAGATGCTTACTCCAATACAGTATACTAACGCATATATATGGAATTTAGAAAGATGGTAACAATAACCCTGTATACGAGACAGCAAAAGAGACACTGATGTATAGAACAGTCTTATGGACTCTGTGGGAGAGGGAGAGGTTGGGAAGATTTGGGAGAGTGACGTTGAAACATGTGAAACGTCATGTATGAAAAGAGGTGCCAGTCAAGGTTCAATGCACGATGCTGGATGCTTGGGGCTGGTGCACTGGGACGACCCAGAGGGATGGTGTGGGGAGGGAGGAGGGAGGAGGGTTCAGGATGGGGAACACATGTATACTAATTAAATAATTTTCTATTAAAGAAAATAAATAAATAAATAAATAAAACAATCTAAAAAAAAAAAAAGATGCTTACTCCTTGAAGGAAAGTTATGACCAACCTAGATAGCATATTCAAAAGCAGAGACATTACTTTGCCAACAAAGGTCAGTCTAGTCAAGGCTATGGTTTTTCCAGTGGTCATGTATGGATGTGAGAGTTGGACTGTGAAGAAAGCTGAGTGCCGAAGAATTGATGCTTTTGATCTGTGGTGTTGGAGAAGACTCTTGAGAGTCCCTTGGACTGCAAGGAGATCCAACCAGTCCATTCTGAAGGAGATCAGTCCTGGGTATTCATTGGAAGGAATGATGCTAACGCTGAAACTCCAATACTTTGGCCATCTCATGCAAAGAGTTGACTCATTGGAAAAGACTCTGATGCTGGGAGGGATTGGAGGCAGGAGGAGAAGGGGACGACAGAGGATGAGATGGCTGGATGGCATCATCGACTTGATGGACATGAGTTTGAGTAAACTCCGGGAGTTGGTGATGGACAGGGAGGCCTGGTGTGCTGCAGTTCATGGGGTTGCAAAGAGTTGGACACGACTGAGCAACTGAACTAACTGAACTGAAGTCATGCCTAGCTTTTGCCGAGAATATTACATAGACTAGAATTTTCCCTTCTCAGAATGATTTACAGGATTCTTGGCCAGTTTGTTGATTTTCTGAGTGCTCTCTTCTTTTTCACATCTTGCATATATTTTTTTGAAACTCATTATTTTTTCTGCAAGTGTATAAATAATAAAAGCTTAGATGAAACTTAAGCAAGAAAATTTTAGTCCTTTTCAGAAGTTTTAGTGAAATATTTCCTTTCTTTTTTACAATTTAGTTGGTTTGAAGGAGTAAGCCATAGGGTGGTAAGAAGAACTGTATTAGGAAACAAGTACTGGTTGAAACTGCAATATGGGGTTTTTTGTAGAATTTAACATACTTCATTATAAATAATCAAAAGTTTGTCTACTGCCTTGTATGTTTACCACTAGCAGGATAATGTTATTTTCTTCTTGTTTTTTAATTTTGATATATAAATATCATTGGTTCATGAATAACAAGAATTATGATACTTTATTCGAAGCTTTTTGTGTAAATACCCAAGATGGAACCAGTTCAATCCAAATTTTAATTGTATACCTATTATGTGTGTAAAAATGTGCCACATGTTTGATTTATAAGTGTTCAGACAAAAATACATGTATTCCAAATGTGAGATTGTTAACTTTTTTAAAAATAGGATGTAAGGAGAAAAGTCATTTATTTAAAAAGCTTTTAACATAATGTGGAAACATTTGAGTTACAAATAGATGATCTTATGCCCCTAGACAAGCAGAAGCACTAAATGAAGAAGGAAATATTCAGTAGGTGATGTTGAATACTTTGTTGGACAGGTCACAGTCCTCATGAGCAGAGCAGGGAACACTGTGGTAGATTTAGTATTATCATATATATTCTCATTGTTATTGGGAAAAATTGTTTTAATTGTGAAAATGGGTATGAATTCTTCTAAGGCTTCATTAGAAGAAAACAATGCAAATATTTGTTGAGCAAAAGTAGCTATATATGAATTATCTCTGACCACAAAGAAGTTTTCAATGTAGTTGAAGAGTTAAGACATGCATATGTGAAACCATTATAAACATAATGGAATAAGAACCTACCCTAATTTTTAGGGTTAGCTGTCTTTATCCTGGAAGTTTTCATGGACAAAATGGGGATTTGAGATGTCTAGTGAAGAATTCATAGACCTCTTCATGTGAAGATGAAATTTTTCTTTTACAATAGAACCTACTGTGGTTATTATGTGGCACGCTTATTGTAAGCAATTAATTTCAATGTAGCATGCTAGGGATGATGAACACAGGTTTTGAAATCAAGCTACCTGGACCCAAATTCGGATTCCACCACTTATTAGCTATATCACTGTAAAATGGGGATAATAGTATCTTTTTTATAGAGTTGTTAGTATTAAAGAGAATAATGCATCCACGTTTCATGGGAATAGCATGAGATCTGGAATCTGACAGACCTTGGTTCAAATCCCAGTTCTGCTACTTACCAGAGACCTTAGGCACTTGAGTTTCTCTAAGATTTCAATCTTCACATTTCTAAATAGAGATGATAAAGCCTAACTCAAAGGGCTGTTTTGATGATTAAATGAAGCAATTTATGTAAAGCACTTAACAGAATACCTGACATCCAGTAAAAGCTCTATGAATAATTTTATGTTGTTATATAATCCAAATCATGTAGAGACTTCAGTTTTATCTTTTTATTCATATTTTTAGGGTGAACCTGGTCTGCCTGGATACCCAGGGAACCCTGGTACCAAAGGTTCTATGGGAGAAACTGGTTTGCCTGGATTACCGGGGACCCCTGGAGCAAAAGGACAACCAGGCCTTCCTGGATTCCCTGGTAATACTACTTTTCTTAAATGCTTCTTTCTTTCCTTCCTTATTTACTCTAATCTGTGTCATAAAGCAACTTCTTAGTTGACAGACCTCTGTTCTATTTCTCAGATACTGACCAGCAATGCAATCTTGAACTATCTCTTTTACTTTTCTTTTTTTGCCCACATTGCTTTCCATAGAAAATGAAAATGGGCATTACCAATTCAGCAGCACAATATCCTGTGGGCAGAGAGACTGGTGGAGCATTTTTGAGTCTAACTGCTAGCCACAAGTCAGTTAAGAGGCCTTACTATTTTTGTAGGTGGTAATGTACACTACCGTTCTGTAGCCTGCTGCTGATTCTCTTAGAGTGTGTCCTCAGGCACACAGTCGGTAGCTGTTGGTAGAACAATTATACAGTTTATTCAAATGATAAGGACTGAGTTGTGCAAGCAAAGGGTCTTAGCACTATAATCAAGTAGGTGATCTGAACTTGATAAAGTATCTGCTCTGTTTATGTTTGTGTTTATTTTTGTTTGATTTTTGGATTGCACTGTGGCACAGATGGAGTGGGTCTTTGATTATCTTTTCCTTAACCTTTTTATTAAAGTATAGCCTAGATACAGTAAAATGTACAAGAAAATAGATGAATATTTATATATATATATATATATATTCATGTACCCACCACACATATCAAAGTATAAAACAATTCTCTTACCCCATGAAATTTACCTATTCCCCTTCACAGTGAGTCTCCCTCTCCCAGGTAACTACTACTATAACTTCTATCACTGCCAATTAACTTTACCTGTTTTTGAAATTCACATTAATGGGATCATACAGTATATATCTTTGTGTCTAGCTTCTTTCACTCATCATTATGTATATAAGATAAAGTTATCTTGTTGCCTGTCAGCAGTTTGGTTTTTTAATCATTGCTCCATAATATTCCATTGAAGAAATAAACCATAATCAATTACCTATTCTCTTCTTGATGGACTTCTGGGTTGTTTCCAGTTTGGAACTATGAAGAAAAAAGATGCTATTAATATTCTTTAACATGTTTTTTGGGGACCTACATACTCATTTCTCTCACACAAAACTTTATGTGATAGAATTACTGAATCATAAAGTAGGTGTACATTTAAGTTTAGTAGATGGTGTCAGTTTTCCAAAGTGGTTTTATACCTTAGAGTCCCACCTGCAATGTATGAATGTCTACGGGTAGTTCCTGGTGGCTTGCCATGATCATATAGTGGTTAGTACTTTGTATTGTGAAGTGTCCATTTGTCTGTATCCTTACCTCATTTGATATTGTCAGTCTTTTTAATTTTAGCAATTTTGGTCAGTATATAGAAGTATCCCAATGAAGTTTAAACTTACATTTTCCTAATGAACAATAATATTAAACACCTTTTCATATACTTATTGGCCATTTGGGTAGCATTTTTATGAAGAGCCTGCTCTAAGTCTTTTTGCTCTTATTTAATGAGTTGTTTGACTTTTTTTTGGTATTGATTCAGAGCAGTTCTTTATATATTCTGGATATGAGTTCTTTGTCAGATACATGTATTACAAATAGATTCTGTCGCAAATTTGCCTTTCACTCTTAATGCTGTTATGTGATGTTAATTTTAATAAAATCCAATTTCTTTTTTTTAAGTCTTCTTGTTGTTTAGTCAGTTAGTTATGTCTGACTCTTTGCAACCCCATGGACTGTAGACAGGCTCCTCTGTCCATGGGATTCTCCAGGCAAGAATACTGGAGTGGATTGCCATTTCCTTCTCCATTTTAAAGTCTAATTTCTTATATTCTTTCATGGTTAGTGCTTTTTGTATCTTATTTAAGAAATATTTGCCTACTCAGGTTTATGGAACTATTCTAATTTTTTCTATAGCTTTCAGTGTTTAAGGTTTGATATTTAAGTTTATAGTCTGTCTTGAATAAAAAGAGTTTTATCATGTGATTAGGGATCAAGGTTAATTTTTTTTCATACAAATGTCCGATTGCCCCACACTGTTTTTTTTATTTTAAAGAAACTGAGTTCTTCTTTACTTCTGATCATCAAAAGACACAATTAAAAAGTGAATAGGGAAGCTACACATTAGGAGAAAATACTTACAAAACATATATCTCATAAATAACTAATGTCTGAGATATATAAAGAACTTCTGCAACTCAATAATAAGACATGCAGTCCATTTTTTTTAAATGAGGAAAACTTGGAGCAGATATTTCACAAAAGAAGATAAGATGAATGTCCAATAAACACATGCAAAAGTGATCAATATGAGAAATGCAAATTAAAACCATAATGAAGTAGCATTACATTTCTGCCCAGAATGGCTATTATTAAAACAATTGGATCAGTATATGTTATATAAGAACCTGGAGCAGCTGGAATTCCCAAATATTGTTGTTTGTTTATAAATCAGAGCATATAACTATTCTCTGACTCAGCAGTTTCACCCCATCTAAGTATTTATCCAAAGATAAATTAAGACTTGTGTCTACAAAAATACCAGTGCAGAGATATTTATAGAAGCATTACTCATAATAGCTAAGTAGACCAGGTTTCCATAAATAGAATAGTGTTCATAATAACTAAAACCTGACAACAACCCAAATGTTCAACAGTACACGAATGGATTTTTAAAATTTTGGTATGTCCATACAATAGAATCCTACCAGTTAACTCTACAAGTATAATATGATGGTAATTATTTTTATTATGAATATATAATAATGCCAGCCTCTGAATAAATCAATATAAAACTTAAAATTATTCTTAAATCATCAAGCAAACACCAGTATGTTTGGGGGTTTTCTTTCTATTCTTTACTGTTTCTATGCTAACATTCTAAATTGTAACTTTGAATTGTAGCTCTCAAAGCAATGCAGTTTTTGTTTATCATTAAATTGAGCTCTTTACTCTAGGAACCCCAGGCCTTCCTGGACCAAAAGGTATTAGTGGTCCTCCTGGGAACCCTGGCCTTCCAGGAGAACCTGGTCCTGTAGGTAAGAATGAAAACTAAGGGTTTGCCATGCTATAAAATTAAGGCTTATTCATTTTTGGAAAGTCAAATCATTTCTGGGAGCTGTGCGCGTTTTCAAGACAAACATGCTGATCATTCACTCCATACTACTTGCTAGATACAAAATGAACAATTCTTAATAAGATTTGCTTAAAATTATTATTATGGGACCTTATTTTTCAGGCTCACTTTTTCCAAGGAGAGTTATTTCAGGTATCCTATAATAGTAGATAGAAGTTCTCATTATTTTAGAATGGCAAAGTGTAGTTTTGCTTGTTTACTGTTCTGAGCAAATCACTCCTTTTGGCCCCCTATGAGGCCTGTAATTCACCCCACTTCCATCCTCCCCACCCCCACACACACCTTGCTTTTTTACATATTCTAAAGGTAGGTTAAATGAGAAAGTGAGTTTGAATACTGAGTGGATGATAAAACAGTTCCTTATTCTCATTATCCTTTATTTCTTTTTCACAAGGTATCATTACTTAAAGAAATGTCCCAGAGACACTCTGTGTCTTTTGGCTAGAATTATTTGAGGCTAAAATCAAAAGAATTGTGAATATAGGAGAAAAAGGAAATTGAGAAGAAAAGTGTAACCTGCTATACCCTGTTCTTTAGGTGGTGGAGGTCGTCCTGGGCCACCAGGGCCTCCAGGTGAAAAAGGCAAACCAGGTCAAGATGGTATTCCTGGACCAGCTGGACAGAAGGGTGAACCAGGTACTATATTTTTTTAATTGTCCTTAATTTTCTAATTTCTTCCTTGTCTACTTTAGCTTTTGCCCTTAAGTACCCATAGTGAAATTCTTCCTTATCCTCTAAGCTACTATACACTTCTCCCTTCCTAATTACCTTCTTCCTGAGAATATTACCTCACATTTACTGAATCAAGTTGCCTCCCTCTTATGAAAAACTCCATAATCTTTTATTGCTCAATTTTCCATGTCAAGAAGCTATCTAGCTTTTTTTAACTACTCTGGATGACCTTCTTTCACCATGCAATGTATATAATATATATAAACATATATATATATATGATATGTGTATTTAAAAATATACTTAATACTCATCACAAGTAGAATATAAGTTTATATAATTTTTTCATGTTCAAATTGTAGTTCCATGTTGGAAATAACTCTTCTCCATGTTTCGTATGATATACATTGCAACATTTGCTAAAAACCTAAATAATCCAAAAATAATTTCTTCTTATTTCAGTTATTATTATCTGTTTGAAAGTTTTGGGTTTATGTTCTGACAGGTCAACCAGGCTTTGGAATCCCAGGACCCCCTGGACTTCCAGGACTTTCTGGTAAACTTTAATAAAGCATGTTAAATCAGTCAGTAAAAAGATAATATTCTCCAGTACACTTTTTTCATCTCCACATACAACCCCAGACAACTCAAAGCTAGAGTTACATCTTGAAGCATTTATTAATTAGCAACTTAGTATAAGCTATTGTACTATAAAAAATGCACAATTAAGAAAATTAATATACAGATAACTCTTCATTAACCTCATAAATAAATGTTAAGGAAATGATAAAGAAAGCAAAATTGTAGGAGGAGTTAGGTTTCAATAAGTTTTTCTTTTTTTCAGTAATTTTTTAAAAGCTCTTTTAGCCAGAAGAAAAATACATTTTTTTTTCCCCATGGAAACCAAAACCAAGATAATATAAGTAAACTGTAGAAATATGTACCAATCATAAAAATGTCTATTGAAAACTCCATTTTAATTTATATCTTGCATCTTGGATGGTATGTGTGCACACACATCTACCTCCCTCATTTGTTTTTACCCTCATTGTAAGCCCCAAGTAGTTAATTAAATGACTAAATGTGTACAGATACGTATTTTTGTGTTCTGAAATGACCATCAGCTATTTATGGAGGATTTTTTCAAACCACACATAGATCACTTAGAAATTCCTGTATTCCTTTTATGAATCCAACATAAAAATTATTACTCTAATGTACAACTGTTATATTGCTCTCCGGCATGTCAGTGGTATAGAAAAGCTGTTGAAAACAGTTTGTCTAGATTGTGATTCTAAATCTTGGATGGAATGGTCGTTGGGGACTCACAGCAACCATTGAAGATCCATATCTTCCAATGGTCTCAAAAATTTGTCTCAAAACAGATGGGGGAATACCTGTACACCCATGGCTGATGTTAATGTATGGCAAAACCACCACAATATTGTAAAGTAATTAGCTTCCAATTAAAATAAATAATTTTTAAAAAATATTTTGTGTTAGGAATTTCCTCTAGCTATCTCTAACCTATTCTTGTAAATATTTTATACTTTTGTTTTTTTCTCCTTTTTTTCCTCCTAACTACTGGTCATGTGATCATTGCTCTATCTCCTAACACAAAGGATATCTTTTAGAATGCAAGTTATTATTGTTTCTATATTTCTATACATACTCTAACAAATAGTTCTGATAACAGATAAACCTAATAGAAAAAATGGGTTTTCTGGATGGGTTGGGATTTGGTAGGAGGTAGAAATGACCTTAGTAAATCCTGTTATTTTTTCTAATAAGTGGGAGTAGCTTTAGTCTTACAGGCAAGCCTAATTAGTATTCAGTATCACTTAATATGTTCTATAACATGACTTTGCTTTCATAGGTCAAAAGGGTGATGAAGGATTACCTGGCATTCCAGGAAACCCTGGCCTTCCAGGTCCAAAGGGTGAACCAGGCTTTCATGGTTTCCCTGGTCTGCAGGGTCCCCCAGGCCCTCCTGGTTCTCCAGGTCCAGCTCTGGAAGGCCCTAAAGGCAGCCCTGGACCCCAAGGTCCTCCTGGGAGACCAGGTATGTACATGAGTGGTAGGGGAATGGTCTATTTATTAGTCCATTTTTGCTGGCAGGTTATTCAGTCTTTAGGATGTTAAAATCTGCAATCCAAAGAACTTCTTAAAAAGAAATAGCTTGTTTTATTCCTGGCTCCATCCATTTCCATGGCATCCAATAATTCTTTTCAGTAATGTATTTCATCATTTACTTAAAGTTGAGCTAAAACAAACCAACTTGGAGGAAAAAAAGGAAATAGTGAATTTATTAGTCTTTTTATTAAAATAAAGCTATACTGAGGGGAAAAAAAAACTATACTGATAACCTGACAGCAAAATGCAAGCTGCGTTTTTAATGTGAGCTGCTCAGCATGTTATCACAGAAATCATTTTAGTGATCACCCAATAGATGCTTGTGGTCCATACCAAAAATGTTGCTATGGTTCTGTCATATGATCAGCACATGTCACTAAGCACAATAAAAAAATTTATCTTCTCTAGGAGCTAGGCAATCAAATTTATCTTCAACATCACAGCATGATTAAATTGAATAGTGATCTCTTCATACCAGCTTCATGTCTATACCTCATTTGTCTTGTGTTAACTGCTCTAATAGTCTCAGTTTTGCATCCAATGTTCACTTTTCCTTTTGTGTTTGTGCTGTTTCATTTCATTTTACTAAGTTTGGAAATGCTCATTTTCATTCTGGATTAATGTCGCTGAGCCCAATCGCTGAAGATAGATTATTAACAGATACTTGAGACTTAATATTCAGTTTTTTAATTTCTAATTATTGAAAATTTGGCCCTCATTGATTTTTTTAAAGTAAGATAAATGTAAAATTAAAGAAACAAAAAAATTGCCTTTTTATCCTTTGAAGGTCTGACTCATTTTTATAATGTATTTAAAAGTGCAAATTTCCATAAACTCTGAAGTGATTGCAGTCAGTTTTAATAAGATATTCTGTAAAAACATGAATCAATGGCATCACATACTTTGTTCAGAAGATCATTTTCAAAACCAGATTTTATCTGATCTGACTATTTATAGAAGGTATAATTTATAAAGTTTTCCTTTGCTTTACTATTGAAGAAAATCAGTGAAGCTCTCAGCTATGTTAATTATCTGGCATGTAATGTAAAGCATTGACACGAATATCTTGCTTGGTTATGCATGTAATAATTCAAATAAACCAAACTATTCTCCTTTTTAGTATTTTAATCAGCACTGTGGCTATTTATTATCAGTAATGGAGTTCAATGTTAAAAATTATTTTGAAATATGTCAACATAAAGGCATCATTCATAAAAGTTTTTTTAAATTACCATTTCTAAAAGAAATAATAACAAAAGTAGTCAGAAGAAGAACACACATCTGATGAGTATTTGTAACCTTTCAACATGTTCATAAACTACAAATTAAAATGGAATTTTAAACCCAGTTGCTCTTAGAATTGATTGTTGTCTGCACTTATAGTAATGATTATTATAAGAATGATTTTTGGCTTTTCAAAATATGTCACATGTGCTGTTTTTATTTTAATGTTGATGTGAAGTGGCAATAATTTGGTTTATATACAGATGCATGAATATAAACTTGCAGGGTATTCTTTTATTGAATTAAAGTTTAACTTGAAAAAAATTAGTGTAATGCTTTAGTTTCTTGATATTTCTAACAATTTTGATATTTTTCCTTTTTGTTAATGATGACATTGGGCCTTGGTGAACTTTGATCCCTATCCAGGTCCTACAGGTTAGCTCCTTAACTCCAAAGTAGTATCTGCATGAAATATGAAACTTTTCTTTTATTTATATATATATATTTATATGTATGTGTATATTATTTATATACATGTGTATGTGTATATATAGGTATATATACACATGTGTCTAATGTTTTCAAGTATTTGAATATATTTTAAGAGCATATATGCCAATTCAGTTCTTACATGTTGGTCTATCTCTGAAAGTTGTTAGGAATTTGTACAGTCCAGTTTTTCTGTCTATTGAATAACTCAAAATAACCTACTTAGAAAAACTGATTTATCATTTTAAAATTTATATATTTATGTTTTTTTTTAGTTGGAAATTTATAGTATTCAAAACTATATTATATACTATTTTACATTTTCTGTGTTTTTCCTATTTTTGCTTCATATCTGCTAATATTATTGAAATTAAACTATTCTTCAAAAAGATATTTTTAAAGAATAATATATATTATCAGATCCTGCAAATATGCAATTTTTGATGAACCATACCTCTTGTAACTTTTCAAACCATCCCACCTTCACATTTTTGTTTGTCACAAAGTTCTAAATTCTGCTACTATATAAATGAACTAATAGGCTCAGAGTTAAAAATAAATTTAGTGTAACCAGCAAAGATTAGAAACCTCTTAATCTTATTTTCATCCTATACATATAAACAGTACACACCTAGAAATAGTTACCAAGAGCTGCCCATTAGAAAATTGCTGATTAATATTAAAAGATTTTCACCTAATCAGAAGTAAAAAGAATCACAAATATCTGAATGTGTTTATTATTCAAGATAAAGAGCCCTTTTCACATTTCTGAGGAGCAGCTAAAAGGGGAAAAAGTATAATCCTGAGTTCTAGCTACTGGGAATGGCAGGAAATTTTCTCTTCTTCTTATTTTAAAATTTATACTTTTTCAAGATGCTTTTTAGGAAGCAGTCTATCTCTATCTGAATTGATTCCTTGATTTATTACTACCCCACAAACCCATTATTTCATATAACTATATATTATCACTCCAGAAGGACCTAAGTTTTACATTAGTCAAACAGATATTCACTAGATACCAGCTAATGGTAGTAAGACAGGTTTTATTCAAGACTATTGCATTAGGGGAAAGACTATTGCAACAGGAAAGAGAGACTGAGCTCAGGTCGGAGTACAACGAGGTCAAATGGGGATTTTATTCAACTAGTAAAGGATCTTCCCTGGTGGCTCAGACGGTAAAGCATCTGCCTACAATGAGGGAGACCTGGGTTCGATCCCTGGGATGGGAAGATTCCCTGGAGAAGGAAATGGCAAACCACTCCAGAACTCTTGCCTGGAAAACCCCATGGACAGAGAAGCCTGGTAGGCTACAGTCCATGAGGTCGCAAAGAGTCGGACACAACTGAGCAACTTCACATTCAGAGTAAAGGACTCAGTGGATGAAAAATTACTAAAAAGAGATATCAAGGGTAAACAGATTCTTGCTAAACTGGCCTATTAGAGTTCTCACCAAAGGTAGTCTAAGGGCTATCAGGGTCCTTGAGGTCTTGCCAAAGTCTTGCTAGAGTCTTGCTAAAGGCAGTCTAAGGACTTAGACATTAAGGATGAGGAATAAGGAACGTGATCAGATATCGGGGGCGGGGGCGGGGGCAACTCACCCTAAACTGACTTAGCAAGATTCTTGCTAAAAGTGGACTCAACAGACCAAGGACAGGGCCCAAGGAGTAAGGCCTAATTGAGAAGAGGGCTCAGAGGACTCTGTCTGAAGTTTAGTCACAGATAAGAAAACTAAGGCCCAAAGAAGTGAATAAGCTTGCTCAAGGTCATATTGTTAGTTACTGGCATAGCAGGGAATCTGACTTGGGGTTCCCCAGTACTTAGTTAAGTATCTGTTCTACTAGTAAAATATATCATCTTTCCACACAGACAGCTACATATCTTGATGCTTATGATCTGGCCTCTTACTCTAGTTATAAATATGATAAGTGATTGAACAAAGCTGCTTCTGCCATTTTAGGAGACTTTTAGCACAGCAGACTGGGCCTTGCCTTTGCTTTTTTGTTTTCTGTTAACTCTTAAGTCTCCATCAACCCCTACTGTTTCTTGTGTTTTCCTAAATGGATGTCATCAAAAAGATTAAGACAAATGCATGCTATTTAACTATTGCCAAGATAAAGAGAAGACTAAGGTATACTTTGAAGTAATTTTGAGTCCCCCCCTGTCTGACTTGCATAGAAGTTGCTGCCTTGATCACTTCCAGACTTTACTGTCAGCCAGAAGATTGTTTTATTCCAAGGCTCTAGAATATATTCAGAGAAAAAAAAAAGGAAAGTAGCCATATTAGTTTAAAACTGATTTGACAACTTATTTACAAGATGTACTCTAAATTACAGTTATTGGAACCCGGTATCTGTAGTATTCTCTTCTTTGCAGCAATTGGAGACTGCAACCCTAAGTGGAAACTGGATTTAAAATTTACCAATCAATTCATTAGCTTATCTTTAATTATTACTACTCATGTATAAGAGATTTTTTGTTTTATTTGGTTTTTCAGTTAAACTTTGTTAGGTCATTTGAGAAATAATTAATTTAGAAACTCGTGTACAAAATTGACTTGGCATATAACTCATTAAAATGTTACCTTTTAGAAATTAAAGTCTTAGAAGTTTTGCTATGATATGATCTGAAGTTTTCCTTGTTACTTAGACTGAAATATCATATATTTCAATGAGATATTTTTCTAAGAGTTCTTATTTTGGTCCTTCTATAGCAAACACATATATAAAATGTCTTTACTCAAACTGAATTATCTTAAGTAGAAATTCTAATTTATCTAGCTAATAGTGTTGCCAGACTCTGCTCAAAGTGTCGTCTTGAGTCAGTTTGCTGTATGTGATTTAGAAACCATTTAAACAAACAGAAGCTGATTTTTTTGCTTCCTGGATTTCAAATTGTCAAATGCTTTAAGAGTCTTATTACTTGGTATAGTAATGTTTTATATTTATATGACACACCATCATTTATATCACGCTCCGTGAAGGCAGAGTTTGGGTCTAGCTAATCTCTGTGTTCCCTGTGTCATCTTGCACATGGCAGGTCAACATTTTAAAAAATATATTTCATCTTTAAAACAACTCTGAAGGACATTAGGGTAGACAACACTATTCCCATTGTGTGGGTGAGAAAACAAGCTCAGAGAGATTGAATTGCCCAGAATCTCATAGATATAAGTAAGTAGTAGAGCCAAGAATAAATCCTCGGTCTTCTAATTTCTAGGATTCAGTATGCTAGTACAATTTATTCTCTCTGCAAACCTCAACCTATAAATCATAGCAAGACTTGTAAGAAAAGGAAATTGGGTTTATAGTCAATTAACATTAACCAGGAGTTGTCCTGTTTGTAAGCTTTTTATCTTTTTAATGATCCTTCTTTTTATAGTTAATAGTCTAATTTAATATGTACACTGAATAATATAAAGTAGATGTGATATTTTCTGTAGTTTGGGGTGGGATATTGCATGCCAAAATATTGTTGAAGGGCCCCTTCAGTGATGGTCTTCACATCTTTGGAAAATTCTACTCTTAGTTTTCAAGTTCAATGGTGAGCAAACATATATTGGTTTTTCTCTTTGAGTATATTACAAGTAATAATGGAAGAGAAGAAAGCTTCTTGATGGATTATTTTTAAAAATCACGATCTGTCTTCATGGAATGATTTTCAAAGAAGACAAACAGAAGTACAGTTGGTAATGGCCATTGTATATTTGTGTTTTAATTTCTCTGTTAGGTCATCTGTGATCTTTGTATATTTGCCTGGTAAGGTCTTCAACTGTAGCTCCTTGGAGCAGTCTGCCTCTACCAAGAAATTTGCACCTTGTGTTTTTGCTAAAGAATGGCAGAGGCCAAGATAAACTTTTACCCAAAAGTTTTACCCAAAGGAGTAGAAGGCTATCAGTGAAGTGGTACTCCCTTTCCAACTTTCATATTTTGAGGTTCTAACTTTTGGAAAGCCATTGTAGCATTTCATTTGAGTTAATGAAAACTAGCAGCTTATTTCATAGAATAAGCTCTATTTTAAAATATTTGGCTCTCTATACTCCTGTATGGTTCTGTTTGCATACTGATTACGCTGTAGGTGTAAGAAATGCTGGCAAAGAGAATTATTGTTTAACTTGTGCTATAATGTGAACCACTTCTAACTCATAATCTTATTTTGTACTGTGTGATGTCTGATACTGCTAACATCGATCTTTGGGCTTTGGTGAACTCTGATCTTCCCAGGTTTTCAAGGTTAGACTGGTCAATTTTTTTTTTTTAATGCTTTGTATGTGTGACAAGAGAAATGCACTTTTTTTTGCTATAATTCAGAAGTCATTGAAGAGTGCTGTTATCCTCAAATAACTACGTGCTCTGGTATTTAACATTTTGGTGAAGGTAATGTGACTTGTTTATAATCAAGTTTGAAATAACATTAGGTCTTTGTGCTTTCAGTTTTTTATAATAGGTAATTCATACATAGAAACATGTTGAATTTTAAATGGAAATACACTTATTTTTATATTTAAGACGCATTATTTAGGCAGGCATCTGACCCATTTGTAACCTTTGTGTGTTGATTTTATTTTCTTGAATTTTTTTTGCCTGAGATTGATCAGAGCTGTGCTTTCATGGCTATTTTCAATAATGAAAGAGGGTAACTTTCAAGTATTGTTATAAATAAAACTTACATGCCCCTTGTGTTATTAGCAAATCAGTAATTTAAATTTGAGAGACACTAGAACAATAGGTCTGAATCAATAACATGTAAATTTACCCAAATTTCCTTTTAATTGCAAACAGAACAATGCCTAAAACATACCTACTTTTTTTTTTCTTCAAAATGATAAGTGTTCTGATTACTTTTCAGATTGGGGAGAGAAGAATAAAATGTTCCTTTTTTTTCTCCTCTTAATCTTACCCTAGTCACTGGTAGATTGATTCACAGATAGTTTACTTTTCTCTTAATAATCTGATTTGCTACCTGATTTCTAGTCTAAATTACACATTATGGAAGAAGGTAACAATTTTTGTCCAAAAACCCTACCTAGGGGTTTGAACTCAATAATTGTTTTTATTTGTTTAAATTCAAAATACCCAACCCTTTCTTTATGATTGGGAAGGGAATTTCTGAGAGTGTCTATCTGGTTGCTGGGCTAGGGTGACTGTATGATTTAAACTGTTTAAAGATAAATGATTGTTGTACTGTTGTGAACCTGCTTCCTCTTTCTCAAGTGACAGTATTATATTATGAAATCACATAGAAATAGCTGAAAGATTAAAAACAGGTTCATATTTTTAAATATGTTCTTACCTTCAGTTTTACTAGTAATGAAGATAATAATTGTTTAAAAATTCTTATATAATTCTTACTATGTGCCAGGCACTGTGTTTATAGATATTATCTTATTTAATTCTTGGAACATCCTGATAAAGTAGGTTCTATTCTTATTTCCATTTTAAAGAAGTTGAAATTGAGGCCAAGGTGATGAATAAAACTTACAGAGGTCAAATAGCTAATGATTGATTAATGAGTCCAGCATTCATGATCTCTAAGCCATGCTGCATTGTTAGCATGAAGCCACTGATTCTGAGTCATAAGAGTACTGGAAAGGACGGGATCAAAGATGTGACCTTTTGTCTGTATGTAAACATGAATTCAGTATTCTAAATTCATATGCCTGTGAAATTTCCCTTAAAAATAAACTCTACGTATTTTCCTTTTTTGTTGAAACCAGTGAAAAACTAAGATTACTGGAAGAGAGAAGGTATAGGTGCTCACTATGTACTGTTCATTATTTGGGACTTTGTAATTATTTTCTTAAGGCAGGGCTGTTTAGTCTCCACCTCAGCACTCTGCAGGCAAGACAGCTATTTCCCACCTAGTGAGGAAAAATGTGGCTATTTATAAGATCTTCTCGGTCACTTAATGAACCCGATACCTTTATTTAGAAGGAACATTTTAAAACATAGTATAAGGAAGGAGCTTAGCAAAATCCCCTTTTAAATTATTTATTTATTCAGAAGTTATATGCCAAGTCCTTTATTTTTCTTCAGAAATATTTAAAATGTAAATAACACAAAAGCATTTTTAAATTAAGTTAAAAGTACTATATTGACTCCGTGAATTTCTGACATTAAAATATTCCCATGTTTTAAGCATATCACTAAAATGAAATTAGGCAATTAGTTTGCTTAAATAACTATCTTAATTGCATAGTAATACAAACTGAATAAAAGTAACTACTTACAAATAAAGCAACTTTATTTTAATCATAATGAGGCAAATGATGTGAATCCCTGATTGCCCTACAAAATGTGGCGGTGTACCAGCAGCTTTAGCTACAGGACACTTTTTATTTACAGGGCACTTGTTAGAATGGAAATTCCTGGGCCCCTCTCCAGCCTAACAGAATCCAAAACTCTGGGGGTATATCCAAGAATCTATTTTAACAAGCCCTCCCGGGGATTCTGATGCATTTCCAATTTGAGAACAGTGCTCTATGGTATCTGTTTTGGTTCACTTAAATCAAACAGTTAAGGATTACAGAAGCAATCTTTATTACAATGTCCGAAGTCCTTCCTTTAGATATGAGCTTATTGGATTTAATGTATAATAAAATACAAAATTAAAGAATCTGCAACCCAGTGTTCATAACAAAAAGAACCCAGCCCAGTTTACATTAGAGAGTCAGCATTGATCTATATATTTTAATGTACTCTGGATTTTATTCTGCAAACTAATAGATGACTAAGAGTATTTGGATAATTTAAAAGCCTTTTATACTGTTCTTATGTTATACTGAAATGTGGCTATTTGTTGTGCATTATCAAGGTCCACCAGGTCCAGAAGGTCCCCGGGGTCTACCTGGAAGTGGGGGTATTAAAGGAGAAAGAGGTAACCCAGGCCAACCTGGGCAACCTGGTTTGCCTGGTTTGAAAGGTGATCAAGGTCCTCCAGGACTCCAGGTAGGAAATAGGAATAGATATTTGATGAGAAATGGATGTGGGTGTTTGCATTCAAAATGAGAATTCCAAACTGCATTGTTTTAATTCGCATTTACTGGTCAAGGCTCTTTGCATGGCTTCCTGGTGAAGTACAGAGAAAAAGGCAAGTTCCTGTCTTCTACCAACTAAAGGGACTTTGCTACCTTATAGTTAACGGGTTCCCCAAAAGATAGTTTTAACTGGAGTTCTTGGTGTGTATAGATTTTGATTTCAGAAACTTTGATTTCAGCAAAAGCAAATTATAAAAGGATATGTGGTATGTGTGTGTGTGTGTAAGCATTGCATGTGGATGAGTCTTCCATAGAGAACTGATCATGGTGAGTAGGGATATGTTAGACTTTGTAGTTAGAGTCACTTTGCAGCTCCACTGTACAGTTGTGCTCTGTGTCTATGAGGAAGGCAGACAGATACTTTGTGTTTCTGTCTTTACCTGTAAAAGGAGAATAATAACATATCCCCACGTCTATATTCATGCGTTTTCCACCTTGGTTTGAGTGACCCAGAAAGTCACATGTTTATTTATGTACCCTCAAAGCTTCCTTCCTTCATTCAGGAAGGTTGTTGTTAGATTTGACAGCCAACAAAGTCTGGGCTTAGTCTTTTAGCTTTGATGGCTGCTTTATAGCAGAAAAAAAATCTAAAGAAATTGTCCTTAAAGTTTAAAACAACCCACCTTTTTCCCTGTTATTGCTATTCTTTTAGACATCTAGACTTAAATTTTTAATCCTCTTTTTATTCATTCTCTACTCACTCCCTACCTCATTCATTTCCAATGTAGTTCCAATTTGCATGTCACTTTGCCAGATTCAAGACTACTGTCTGATACCAACGTTTTATAAACATGGTATTTTCAAGTTCTATTCATTTTCTTTTATGCAAGTTCTTACATTTGTACCCTTTCTAATTTTCATTTTGGAAATAATACTAAACTTATAGAAAATTTTCAAGAATGGTAAAAAACCCTATTTACCCAAATGGACCAGTTGTTAATGTTTTGCCCCATTTGCTCTCTATGTGTATTTTCTCTGTGTGTATATGTATAATTATGTATTTTTTTTCTGAAATAAGCCTATTTTTTTCTTTCATGACCTGGGCATTTTTGAAGAAATATGTGTAGCCCCTTCCCATTAAAAAAAGAATGTTTCTTCTTTTGCCTGCTGTTTCTTCATAATTAGATTGAAGATGTGCCTCCCCAGATGGAATACTCCATGAGTGGTGTGTTCTCAGATATGGAGGCCCACAATATTCATCTGCCCTTAATTAATTATCTTAATTTTTATTTTCCCATTAAGTTGTTACCTGATTTCTCCACTACATGGTTACTGTTTTTCCCCTTGTAACTAATAAGCAAAACTACAGGAAGACACATTAAGATCATACAACTATACTGTTCCACATCAGAATTTCTTCTTAGAATATCTGTCTATGATTTCTGCCTCAGCCATTCAATTCTGTGATAGTGGCAACTGATGATTGTCCCACTCTAGCACTGCCTCCACATATTCCACTTGGCCCTTCTGTAACCAAGAGCCTCCCTTCTCTTCCATATATTGGCTATTTGTTATCATCATAGACGCATAAACTCTCATTCTTTTCAATGATTTGTAATTTTTAAACTATCCTTACTTATTTTGATTCTCAAACTGTCCTAGATTTGGGAGCCCCTTCAAGCTGGATCCTATGACTATGACATGGCCCCCCTTTAAGCTCTTTCTTACATTTTTGCTTAAGATGTTCTAGACTTGTCTCTTTGTTTGTTACTATTAGTAAACTTCATTGTTCCACACTTACTCTTCCTTTAGGTTCATTCTAGAGTTATTCTCAACTCTTCCTCTCCCCATAGTTTTCCTGGCCCTCAAACCCAATTAATTAACAAGCCTACTCTATTTTTTACTTAGTCTGTTAGACTTCATCACTTCTTGGATTTTAATTCACGCACTTATTACATCAGGGCTACACTCAAAAGAAGTGCCTTTGTTAATGATAATAAAATATTATTGTCATTATATAATTACCATTATATTATAAAATAATATAGCTATTATAGAATAATAACTACCATTAAGTACACATCATAACCAGTTTTCTTAGTACTTAATATCAATTATCTCATTTAATCGTCACAACAACTTCATGAAGTAGATACTATTATTTTCTCTGTTAGAGGTAAGAAAATGATGCAGCAGAAAGAATAAACAATCAACTCAAGGTCACACAAGCTACTAAAAGGTGAACTGAGATTTGAATCCTAAAAGTTTGACTCTAGAGCCAGTTCTGCAAATCACTGTGCAATACCACCTATGCTCTTCCTTCCCTGCCCCCAATATTGTTCTAAAATTAATGATTTTATTTATTCAGGGTAACCCTGGCCGGCCAGGTCTCAATGGAATGAAAGGAGATCCTGGTCTCCCTGGTGTTCCAGGATTTCCAGGTATTTGAAGGGATGTTTTGCAGTTTCCCCCTTTACATTAAATTCCTTTGGGAGAACACACACAGTTCCTGATCTGGCTGGGTAAAGGCTATGGCCCTGTTGCTTTGCTGTGCAATTGTACCTTCTTTGTAGGCATGAAAGGACCCAGTGGAGTACCTGGTTCAACTGGCCCTGAGGGGGATCCAGGACTTATTGGCCCACCAGGTAAGACTTATTTCTGGAGCTAGTTATATCTGATACTTAAATTCATTGAAGAATTTGAAAGTTTGCATTCTGCCTTTCAGTTGAAACTTTCAGAGTCTCAGTCCCCGACAACTGAGGGGAAATAGGCAGGACTTTCCCTCTTCTTATTATATTAATCTCTCAAGCTCTCTGTTTCAATAATGTAATATCAAGAACAGACTTTTTAAATTTAAGATAGATACAGGACCAACAAGAATGCTTCATTGAGTTGTGTTTTTTTTTTTTTTTTACCTTTTATACTAACTTTCCCATATTCAATAGAATAGATCACAAGAGCAAGTCTCATAGGTATGTTTCTATATTTTTAATATGAAAATAGTTCCTTTTGCTGAGAGACTTATAGACATTTCCTATAAACTATGAAACAGGGTATCTACTAAATTCCTCTACTAGTTAGTTCAGTGGCTCCCTTGACAAACTCAACAAACAAGATCTGCAAATGACGTTAGAATCAGAATGGATTCATCAGGAAACAGAACTGTCTTCCCTTGACACCAGTGTTCACAGATTTGCAATCACACTTCAAGGCTTGAAAATAGGGACTATATGTCTAATTTGTCCGTAGACCCTAATCTATGGACAAATAAGACCCTAAGAAATTATTTTTTTTTGGCTCTTTGGGGGAAATAAAGGTAATTTTCCCAAACAGATTTCTGTTGGACATAGTAAATTCCAATACATGTAACTCATTTCTCTCAAACCAATTCTTATTCTGATCTGAGGTTTATTTTGGCATTCATTCTTTCCAACCTTTCTCTTCCCTACCTTCAACTTTATATATTTTGCCTCTTAGGTCCCCCTGGATTACCTGGTCCTTCAGGACAGAGTATTGTAATCAAAGGAGATGCTGGCCCACCAGGGATTCCAGGCCAGCCTGGATTAAAAGGTTTACAAGGACTCCCAGGACCTCAGGGTTTACCAGGTACCTTTGTAGATCATCTTTTTCAAGCCTTATGTATTTGCAAACATTTCCCTCATTCTCCTTTCACTTGTCAGAGTTTGTCTTTGACGACAGGAGTCTCAGCAGCTAGTAGAATACTACACCACCATGGGTTGCACTTTCTCTTTTGAACCTTTCTTGAAAGGTTCATTTCTCATGCCCTAATTTCTTTTAGGCCCAGTCCAATTTTTTCTCGCTCATCTGGCTATCCTAATTGAATGATTAGGTTAATGTTTTTAAAATCTCTATAATGAAATTCATATGCATTTAAGATCTGATGCTTTCTCTGTCCCAACCACCAGAAGGATAGAAGGCTGATTTGATGGGCTGTTAGTTTCCACGCTGTGAGGTTGTATGATTTTTAAACTAAATCCTGTCTAGTTGGCCAATTCACTCTATACTTGCAGCCAACTGTGATTCTAAAAGAAAACTAGAAACTAACTTCAGTCTTTCCAGTTTATTAGTGGCTTAACAGCAGTCTTTTCATAAATGAAGTATACAGGCAGCAACAGCCTTGCCTTTTGTTGGGATATAGAACAAAAGTTGGGCCTTGTGCTATGTCTTATACTGAAGGCAAGGAGCACACAACCGCCATATTATAGAATTCTCCACAGAGGCAAATGGATTGTTTAAAATTAAACCTAAATCCTTGTCTGCATCTTTTCATCCTGGGCTTGAACTATTCTTTCATTTATCTGAATTAAAGACAAAACCAGATTATGAATTCAGTGCCACTCATGGATGTCAAGTGTCCTAGCTCTATCTGGATGTGGATTTATTCTACGCACATTTGAAAACCCTACTGCTTTCTCCTGTAGGTCCAATTGGCCCTCCAGGAGATCCTGGACGCAATGGACTCCCTGGCTTTGATGGTGCAGGAGGACGCAAAGGAGACCCAGGTTTGCCAGGCCAGCCAGGTGAGACAAGTAAAACACTGCTGCTGATAGTAGTTTTTAAGTCTGGGAGACCTCTGGACATATCCCTCCAACTGGAGCTGTGAAAGCCTCCTCTTGAGAGAGCACAGCTAGCTGGGGAGTCTGTTGCTTGGGAAAAATACGATGACACAGATTTGCCAGTATAAGAGAAACACAGGAAGGCTGTTTTCATTTTAAATGTTTTTACAGCCCTAGAAAGTCAGCTTTTCCTCAAGATGAGGATTTTTCAGGTATTCATTGTGCTTAACTGTTCTGATAATTTTCAGTGTTTTTACAACTGTAGATAATGTAAATATAACTCTAAATAACAAATGTAAAGGTTTGTGTTGGTAAAACAAAACAAAACAAAAAAAACAGCAGTAGCAGCAAAGCAGATTGGTGCTGTCTATGTTGCTCCTAGAACCAACACCCTGCCATCTCATTAACTGTCTTTCTAGGGAAGAAACAGGTCAGTGTCACCTTCATCACATACAGGCATCCTGTGACATTTCCCGCAAGTGAAAATCTATACACACAGTGGCCAAAGGCCTGTATATAGAGAATTTTTTAAAAATAAGCTCAAATCGAGTGGCCAAATAGAGAACAGAAACCAGTGACAGATTGAAATTAAACATTTTAAAAAGTTTCCTCAGAGTACCCTGCCTATTCTCTAAACAAGAATGTATGCCTGAGAATAATTCTCTAGACAGATTCAAAGGAAAATGTTTTTCAGCACTGAAGCTGGCAGACTGACAGCAACCACACCCTTCCTTTCTAAGTGATGAACTAAACAGCAGACTGAGATTTTGTCATTGGGTTTGGACTCCTTTAGTACAGTGAGAGACTAGGTAACATACAAATTTCCCAAATGGGCATCACTTCTTCCCATCTAGTGTTCCATTCACTCAGTATTTATTTAGTGCCTAATGTCATCAACCAATTCCAGAAGGGAAAAAAAAATTAATCTCTTTGAGGACAGGGACCATGTTTTGTTTGTCTCCAAATCTGTGATATCTGACAATGCCTGTGTAGACATTCTATAAATATTGATTAAATTAACTAATCAAACGAGGTCATAATGTTTTGTCAATAGCCATAATAGTGAATCAGAGCTCACTTAATTTTGTATACTGATGGCTTTTTGGAAAATAGGTACTCGTGGCTTGGATGGTCCCCCCGGGCCAGATGGATTGCAGGGTCCTCCAGGTCCCCCTGGAACCTCTTCTATTGCCCATGGGTTTCTCATCACACGTCACAGCCAGACAACAGATGCTCCACAATGCCCACAGGGAACCATCCAGGTGTATGAAGGCTTTTCTCTCCTGTATGTACAAGGAAATAAAAGAGCTCATGGTCAAGACTTGGGTGAGATAATCAGCATCTTATTTCTTACTATGCATTTCTATTTTGTTTTGAAAATCTTGTTAGGTTCTAGAGTAACCTTGGACAAAGTGCATCTCTCTATTCTTTCACTCACAGTCAGTCACTCAGCCGTGCCTGACTCTTTTGCAAACCCATAGACTGCAGCCTGCCAGCCTCCTCTGTCCGTGGAATTTTCCAGGCACGAATACTGGAATGGGTAGCCGTTTCTTTCTCCAAGGGATCTTCCTGACCCAGGGATCAAACCCCAGTCTCCTGCATTGCAGGCAGATTCTTTACCATCTGAGCCACCTTATGTAGAATCTTTTTCTAATTTTACAATTGACAAATCTTCATTGTAAATATACTCTTATCTTTTAGATAATGTTCTCTACTTTTTTCCCTTCAGTCCATTCTCTCTTTACTGTGAGAATCTAACTTCTACCCATAATCAAGCTTATAAATGTTAAACTCCTAACCTAGTAAGTGAACAGGAAGCATTAAAAGTTTTTGAACATCATGAAATTCACAAATGTAAAGCAAAGAAAAAATAGGATCTCTTATCTACTATGTCCCTATAACTTTTCAAAATGTGTGTATTTGGTCAAGCAAGGGCTGTCATAGTATGTATTCAGATGCAGAGGCTATAAACTAGACCTGACTCAAGTACAGCTTAGGCCTCAGCCATAGGAACATCATGATAGTACCCAATATTTCAAGTGTGATACAGGATTGCAGGGTCTCTGCCAGGGCTCATTCAGGGATCAAATTGGAGATATCTTGATGCCTAGGCAAAGAATAAAAATAAGAAGTTTGATGTTAAAGAAACAATTACCTCACTAAATACATACATAGTCTGTGCTGAATTAGTGAAAGGACTATGGTGTATAAAAAAGATGGTAGTGGTGGAGGAAACAGACAATGCTGAAAATGTTCTGTCTGAAAAACAAAATGCATACCCAGAATCACTAGTGTATTAAAACTTTATAGTTTCAAAATATGAGAGTATTGAGAGTTCATGAGATCACCCTATCTTTGAATGCTTGGAGACTATAACCGGAATTCTGCATCACTGTAGGTAGCCTACAGCGTAAATGCAACCAAACACCCATGTTCTCATCATTGTAGACCTTCCTTTTATGTACACCTTCCTAGTCTCTTCTTTCTGAGACCCAGAGAGATTTCCATCCCTGTCCCTAACTAGTAATGTTAGTTTTATTTTCAATTTATAATTCAAAAGCACTTTCAGGGACTTCCCTGGTGGTCCAGTGGGAAGGACTCTGCACTTCAACTGCAGGGGGCAAAGGTTTAGTCCCTGGTCAGGGAACTGAGATCCCACAAATCATGTGGTATAGCCAAAAAGAAGTGAAGTAAGCCAGAAGGAAAAACATAAATACAGTATACTAACGCATATATATGGAATTTAGAAAGATGGTAACAATAACTCTGTATACGAGACAGCAAAAGAGACACTGATGTATAGAACAGTCTTATGGACTCTGTGGGAGAGGGAGAGGGTGGGAAGATTTGGGAGAATGGCATTGAAACATGTAAAATATCATGTAGGAAACGAGTTGCCAGTCCAGGTTCGATGCACGATGCTGGATGCTTGGGGCTGGTGCACTGGACGGCCCAGAGGGATGGTATGGGGAGGGAGGAGGGAGGAGGGTTCGGGATGGGGAACACATGTATACCTGTGGCGGATTCATTTTGATATTTGGCAAAACTAATACAATTATGTAAAGTTTAAAAATAAAATTAGAAGAAAAAAAAAAATAAAAGCTGATTCTGAAACTAGAAAAAAAAAAAAAAGAAAAGCGCTTTCAAAAAAAAGAAAGAAAAGCACTTTCATATTCATTAGACAATTTGATTTTCAAAACTAAAATAATCAAGAAAGTTATAGGGCAAGTACTGTATTTATATTTATACACACACACACACACACACACACACACACACACACACACACAAACTGGCTAAGAGGTTAAGTGACCTGACCTATTCAATGCCACAATGGACTGCCAGGGAAGTCTCTGAAAGTGTTTTTTAATTATAAATTAATTTAAAAATAAAACTAGCATTACTAATTAGAGACAGGGATGGAAATATCTCTGGTCTCAGAATCACAAAAGAATATATATGTATGCATATTTATATATATTCTTTCTATTATGATGCATCTCAGGATACTGAATATGGTTCCCTGTGCTGTACAATAGGAACTTGTTTATCCATTCAATATGTAACGGTTTGCATCTATTGACCCCAGACCCCCATTCCATCCCTCCCCGAACCCCTGCCCTGCTGGGCATCCACCGGTCTATTCTCTGTGTCTGTGAATCTGTTTCTGTTTTGAAGATAGGTTTGTTTGTAACACCTATCAATTGCAAACCCATCCATTTTTCAATTATGTCAGTTTTCTCATTTGCTCTCACATGACTTCGAGTCATTCACCTCTCTGAGCTATTTTTTTTTTTCTCTGAAAAAAGTATAAATTAGGCTAAATCAATGATTTTCCACCTGGGGAAATTTTGAAAAGATTCCTAGGTCCATTCCTAAACTATAATATAAAAATTCCCAGTGATTCTGACAGTCCACCAATTTTAAGAATTATTGATCTTTTATCAATCATCCTCAGCCTGAGATAAACATACTCCATTGGATATATGAGGAATTTCCAATGTATAATTTTAATGGTATTAGTTTATAAATCCTCAACTTTCATATGTACTTTCTCCTAAAGTTGAACTGCCTGTGTATATGCTTTAGATAATCTCTTTTCCTATATCCTCTTTCTCTACCACCCATCTCCTATTTTATAAAAGACTCATACCATGGCATATTGCCTTGAAACATAAAAACCTCTAAGAGACAAATTCAGAGGAACAATTCAAAATAATGGCTTTGTTAAAGTATCTGTTAACTCAGGTTCTATAATTCACTTCTAATCCATCTCATTAGAAAATGCATTTCTAATAAAAATTTAATTTTTAGTCAGTATCAAAATTTATAATAACCTATTTTTGATCAGTGTGAATTAATAGTAATTATGATCATTCAAAATAATATGTAACATGTAAAGCCTTAGAGTCACAGAAAATCAGTTCAAATTATTTTAAATTCTTGTTTCAGAGAATATGATTGGATCCTCAGTAAAAGACATTGAATAATAAAAAAAAAATACATTAGGATAAAACTGTGTGAGAGAAGTAGAATGGAAATACAATGTAAAAGGAGCATTGTATAATTTCCAATTGTTAAATATGAGTTTCTGTACTTTTAAAAAGGTTTATTGTTTTAGGTTTCAAATAATTACATTGGATACATTTAAAAGAGTGATGTCAAAGTTTGCTTTTAAATATAAATATTCACAAAACACTGGAAATGACAGCTGGTAATGTTGAAATGTGGTTTGCAAAATTCCAGACTCCAGTATTACCGAGTATAGAAGGGTGGGTTTGGGTCCAAGAGACAATAATATCTTAATAACTGGCACAGTATCAATTTAAACTTCTGATGAAAAATTTGAGGTGTCAACTTAAAAATGTGAGGGAGATACATCGTTTTTCATCATTCTTTGTGAGTAAATGAGAAAAGAAAAGCCTGATCGCAGGTAGAGATATTATTGTCCCTACCAGCTCAGAAATTTCAACGCTCTAGTTCCTTTCTCCCACCCCCCACCCCGCATCTTTCGTTCCTTTCTCCCTCATTTATTTTTCCCCCTTGTATTATTTACTTCCAAACCTGTCCATGGTTGCTGTGCCTATTAGTCAGCACTACAATTGTCCCTAGGCTTAAAGATATGGGGAACCCACATAAGACACATACTAGGGATGTCTTGGAAGAAGGGAGGGCATACTGGAGAGGAAATCATATTGTAAGGACTAAGTGTGTGCCCTTCATTTTTGCATAATAAATTACTCAATATTCTCCATAAGGCACCACTGTTTATAAGACGCATAACTGGTTTAAAAAGAGTGTTGGGGAATATATAATGAGCTAGCACAATAAATGTCTACATAAGTTGTAAGATATATCCTGATTTTAGAAATGTTAAAATATGAGTAAATGTACATCTTTTAATTGAAGAATTAAAGTGTAGTTATCATCTAGAAAATGAAAGTGTTAGTCACAGTCATGTCAGACTCTTTGTGACCCATGGACTATCGTCCACCAGTCTCCTCTGTCCATGGAATTCTCCAGGCAAGAATACTGGAGTGCATTGCCATTTCCTTCTCCAGGGGATCTTCCTGACCCAGGTATCAAACATGGATCTCCTGCATTGCAGGCAGACTCTTTACTGATTGAGTCACCAGAGAAGACCTGGTTATCATCTAAGAAATAGGGAAAAGTTCCTCTTTGAAAGGTTGTTTGTTAGTATGTTAGAAGAAACTAATTATCATGACACTTTTCCTTTTTCTCCCTAATTCTTCCCAGGAACAGCCGGCAGCTGCCTTCGTCGTTTCAGTACCATGCCTTTCATGTTCTGCAACATCAATAATGTTTGCAACTTTGCTTCAAGAAATGATTATTCTTACTGGCTCTCCACCCCAGAGCCCATGCCAATGAGCATGGAACCCCTGAAGGGGCAGAGCATCCAGCCATTCATTAGTCGGTGAGACATGGGTACCGTTGACATTTGCTGATATCCAGTTAGTTTAGCTAGTTAGAAATGAGTCCAGAGATAATGATCTGACCATATTCCTCTCAGGTTAGGTAGAACAGAGGAACTTTATAATGTTCAATATGTAGTTTGATCCATATTTATTGGGGATCTTCTTTTGACCAGGACCAGTGATATACTAGTGTAATATCACCAAAAAAAAAAAAAACCCTCACAATCTAGTCATTAGGCAAGTATACATAAATTAATATGTATCAGGCTTGGGCTCAATGCAGCAATAAATCTAATAAAGTATTATGAAAGTATTAGGAAAGGGATATTTAATTCCAACTGGAGAAATCTGAGATATGGAAGAAATGTGTTTTGAACTGTTTAGCCCTTTAAGGATGTAAAGGACTTGAGACAGGCATTTATAATGGAGAAGAGCATTCTAGGTAGAGAAAATGGGAATGGATTTGTAGACCGATGTGTCTAGAATATACTATTAGTGTCCAAAGGGTGCAGAGGGAGAAGAGATTGGAAAGTTAATTTGGACCCAGTCAGTAGAAGGCTTTCAGTGTCAGGTTTTAGTTTGAACTTTATTTGGTATATAATGGGGACCTTTGAAGTTTTTGAGCTACATTTCAGGGAAGATTACAGAAGCATAAATGTGTAACATGACTCCAGAGGGGATAATCCAGGGGTAAGAGACCAGATAGATTAAGCATATTGCTATAGTCCTTGTAGGAGTGGTTTGGAACTCTCAGTGGGGTACGTGTATCACATTAATAGAATAAATAAGATTTGGCAATTGATTAGTTATGGGAAGGAAACGTGATAGCTGAGACTTGGAGCATGAGTATCTAAGAGGAGGGAGGTACTGTTAATAAAGATTTCCTAGAATGTTGCCACATTAGAACCCGGGTAAAACTCTACCTCCTAAGCATATTAGGTATCGCCATCTTCATTCTGATCATGACCCAATTGATCTAGGAGTCTAGTAACCATAAAGGATGAATCATTGGAAACTTTAGTTTCTTTGACATTAAATATAAAGGTTAAGCCTAGTTCAGCCACTCTTTTTTTTTTATTTTATTTTTAAACTTTACAATATTGTATTAGTTTTGCCAAATATCAAAATGAATCCGCCACAGGTATAGCTGTGTTCCCCATCCTGAACCCTCCTCCTCCCCTACCTCCCTCTGGGTCGTCCCAGTGCACCAGCCCCAAGCATCCAGTATCGTGCATCGAACCTGGACTGGCGACTCGTTTCATACATGATATTATACATGTTTCAATGCCATTCTCCCAAATCTCCCCACCCTCTCCCTCTTCCACAGAGTCCATAAGACTGATCTATACATCAGTGTCTCTTTTGCTGTCTCATACACAGGGTTATTGTTACCATCTTTCCTTTGGGAATTCATTTTTATAACGAAATAAAGCTATCTTTATTCACAGGTGACATGATAGTCTACATAGAAAATCTTACCCTTTCCTTCACAAATCTATAAAATATTTTCTAATACTAACAAGTGAGTCTATTAAAGTTGCAGGATATATAATGATTATATTCCTATGATAGAAAAATCATTTGCAATTGCCATCCAAACATAAAATACCTGGAATAAGATGAACAAAAGCTGTACAATGTTTGTAAACTAAAAATCTACAAAACACCGAGAAAATTTTTTTAAAAGAGCCAAGTAACTTAAATTTAAATTAAAAAAAAAAAAGAGCTAAGTAACTATAGAGATATACTATGTTCAGGGAATGCAGAATGCAATATTTTTGACATGTCAATTCTGCCCAAATTGATCCACAGATTCAGTATAATCGTTATTGAAATTCTATAAGGTTTTTATATTTCCCGTAGAAATTGGCAAGCTGATAATAAAAGTTATATGGAAAAGCAAAGGGCATAGAGGAGCCCAAAAAATTTTGATAAGGAAGAACAGAGTCAAAGGACTCACATTTCCTGACAGTGTGAATTACTACAAAACTACAGTAATTAAGATAGTATGAAATTGGTGTTAGAAGAGGCATATAGACTAACATAAAAAATAGGGAATTCAAAAATAGATCCAAATTCATATCATTAACAGATGAGTACAAAACAGGTATTCAGATAATTTTATAAAAAGATAATCTTTTCAACAAATGGTGCTGAAACTATTAGATAACCATATGCAGTGAATAAATAAAAAAGATCCATAACCTCACATCTTACATATATACAAAAATCAACTTTAAATGGATCATAGGCCTAAAGGTAAAACCAAAACTATGTAAGTTTTCAAGGAGAGGGTAAGGTAAAAATCTTATGAGTTTAGTAAAGATCTCCTAGACAGGGACAAGAAGAATAAATCATAAAAAATGATAAATAGGGCTTCTTCTGGGAATTCATTTTTGTGCATGTGATTTTTTTTTTTTTAACAGTCCCAATTCTTTGGAGTAAAAGATCTCCTAAAGGCATTCCCTATTTGGTAGATAAAGTTTGCCAAATTGGTTTAGTCATATTTCAAAAGGTCCCGTCTTGCTCTTTATTAAAGATTTGGTAGACTTAGCTGCACTGTACTTGATTTTATAGACAAGTACCCAGACACCGCATCTCCAAGTGCCTTGGTACTTGTCCAGTATTCTGTTTATGTTGTACTTCTAAAGAAAGAGCCAAATGGTTAATAAATATCCCTTGGGCCAAAAATAATGGGCAGGGATTAAGAAAGTGTCTTGTTTCTTGTCTTCTTCAGTTTACCAGACATTGTTCTTAGCACAGTTTCAGTAGTACTGAATGTCTACCCTCAAGTTGGACACTTTGACAGCAAGTAGTATGCGCAATACGCCAAGCCAAAGTCTTGCAGCAGTTATGACATTGACTATTGCAAGTATGAATACAAGTTTAGGGCAGGATAGAAAATGAAAGTGCCATAGCAGTGGTTCTGTAGTTTCTTAAAAAAAAAAAAAAAACTTACAGGTTTCATTTATAACTTTATTACGTATATTGGGAGGCTGGGCTTATTCAAAAGCAGTCCTCAAAGTACATTTCTCTCCTCTTTTTTCTGAGCACTGTAGACCCCTTGATGGGATTTTATAACAGGAAGGCTTCCAAAGAAGAGGGACTGCTATTTCCTGTGTGCTCACTCTGTAGATTGTGTTCCTTCTGCCTTTCTCTTACCAGATGTGCAGTATGTGAAGCTCCGGCCGTGGTGATTGCAGTCCACAGTCAGACCATCCAGATTCCCCGTTGTCCTCAGGGATGGGATTCTCTCTGGATTGGTTATTCCTTCATGATGGTATGAATCACTCTTCCTTGGCTTTGTCATCCTAGCCAACTGTCCACCATATCTACATTTCTTCCTAGTATGAGGAATCCCTGTCATTTGAACCTCGTATAGCTTCTATCCAAGCACTGTGTTCCCTTTCATACATTTGCTGGAACAGATGTTCACAATCTACCTGTTTGTTTTGTTGAGAACCTTTGGTGTGGATTCTGTTCTCTTAACTTTGGCTCTATTTACTTCACTGGATTTGAATATTTGGCCAAGGTCAGCACTTATCTTTGGATACTCACTAAGGTTCATGGGTATTGTGGCACATTTTCCCTTGTCTTTTCTAGCACACAAGTGCAGGGGCAGAGGGCTCAGGCCAAGCCCTGGCCTCCCCTGGTTCCTGCTTAGAAGAGTTTCGTTCAGCTCCCTTCATTGAGTGTCATGGGCGGGGGACCTGCAACTATTACGCCAACTCCTACAGCTTTTGGCTGGCGACTGTAGATGTGTCAGACATGTTCAGGTAAGGCGCTTATGGCTTTAGTTTAGGTCTTAAGCCTCCTTCAGAGGTGCTGGAGGAAGAGAGAGGCAGTTTGTGAATGGTTTATACCCAACAAATGTTAGAAATTTAAAGGACCATGTACTTTATTCTTGCTTGTTCTCCTCATATAACAGACTCAGGTCAGAAAAACATACTTGACTAATAATAGGTGTATGTGGTTTGAGATGTCATGATGATAATTCTTTAAAAGCAAAACAGAGCAAGAAAAGATTGTGTGACCTTCTCAGTAACCCATGAGCAACTGTTCGACTAGACTGAAGCCACCCTAGAAACTGAAGTAGTCTGTGTTGCTTCCCCAGTCCAGTAGTCTCTTTCCCAGGTGGTTTTCAAGGCTTTCATCCAAGTATTTGAATGAGTAAGGCCACCTGTAATACATGTGCCTGCAGGGGACTTTATTCTATTGGTTTTTTTTTTATTTCTATTTTTATATGTTGCTTCTTTTGAGTTATTAACATTTTTCTTATGTATTATCTTTCTGTAACCGTTATGTGTTATGTATTATCATCTATTCATCATCAATTGCCCCTCGTTCTAGGACTGTTAGAAGAATTTATAAGAGAAAGAGAGGGAGAAACAAATAGACGAGGATGAGAGTGGTGGGGAGGAGAATCACTAAGATACCTATAACCACTAATGGCTCTTAGGCCATACCAGTCATTGCACTAGATTGCATTGCTCAAAAGTTAACCATTAAGTCAACTACTTAAACACAATAGAATGTTAAAGTATGAATTGAACCAATAATAGAATTAAAATACCAGAAAAGGCTAATTTGATAGTCTTGTTTTTTATTTCCCAGCAAACCTCAATCAGAAACGCTGAAAGCAGGAGACTTGAGGACACGTATTAGCCGATGTCAAGTGTGCATGAAGAGGACATAACATTTTGAAGAATTCTTTGTGTGTTTTTAAATGTGATATAGATATATATATATATATACATATATATATATATAAAATTCCCAGGATGCAATGTCTCACTCTCCCCAATTTTACCACTGCTGCCACCCATGGTGCTACTATATATGACCAAGAGAACATGCGGACTAGTAAATCATGAAGATTCAGATGTACCTCAGCAATGTGCCAGAGCAAGGTCTCTATTTTTCTATGAATGAAATGAGGAAATGAATTTACTTTTTGGGTCCAGGATGACTTTCTCCAAGGATTATAAGATGAAGATTATATATTTTGCCCAGTAACTAAAATGGCACGTTAAAAATTCAATTAAGAGAAGAATCATACTGAGTAAAATAAAAGACTGCAGTTTGGGGGAAGAATTATTTTTCATGGTGCTACTAATCCTACTGTATCCCAGTTTTTTAATATAAAAGTGTTAAGCTTATTTTGCTCTGTAAGTAAAGAATGTGTATATTGTGTAAACAGCCTTTTAGTGCAAAATGTTGTCATTTACAGGTGACCTGACATGAATCACTTTTACAGAAAACTTAGGAAAATCTAGAATACAGACAGCAAGATTTTATATCCAGGTTTATCAAAGTGAGAGTTTATATTCTTGTATCAAGTCACTACTGAGAGTAAATTTGAGTTTTTTCCCCAAAGTTCTCATTTGACTTTTTTAAAAAAGGTCATTTTTAGTCACTTTAATCAGAATTTTAAATGTACATCTTACATACCAAATGATAATATCTAATGATGCAACTTCTCTTTTGCTGTATTCTCCAAGACACTCAACACTAGACGCCCCCAGCTTTGATGTTTCTTACATCTTGATTTTGCTCATCCCTGACTGGGCAAATTCTCCCATATAATTTTGTAAAACAAAAACATTTAAAAAGTTGACGATTTTCTTCCCTGTGCTTTTTACATAAGAATTATTCTCCTGTGGTCTCTGCTTGTTCAAGAACTGGGAAGACAATACTTAGTTTGTCTTCTCTCTTCAATTACAAAGCCAACTGATATTTCTTACTGTTTTATTTTAAACACTATTATAGTCATAGAACACCTTATTTCCCTAGCTGTCATCTTCTCACTAAATGTTTTTAACTCACCAATATCAATTTAATTAAAGATATCATATGTTAAGGATGATTTGTTGTGTATCTCTTCAGCCTATGTGTAAAAATACTGCTCATTTACAGATAGACCACACTTCTGCACATCACCAAGTAGTCACTCTTCTCAGAGAACCATTTAGAACAGTTCAAAGGCAAAAGAGGTTTCTGCAGACTTTGATCACTCTGATACCTGAAAGGAGACTTACCAGCTGAGCCACCAGGGAAGCCCAATAGGAGACATAGTAAAGCACTTTTTCCAGTGAAGAGAACAACACATTGGGAAGTATTTTGAGGTGATAAATTTATTAACGTTGTGTTGATGGCTAAGAAAGGAAGCAGAACTATTTTTCATTTTGGGAATTCATTAATAGTATTTAAAGCGGATTAGTGAGTTAATATTCCTATTGATTAAGAGTGAACACATGTAGGTCTCTAAAATAGTCGTAGACTTGCCTCTATAATAAAATGTGTGTTACAGTTAAGATATGAAACAACCAAAGGATTTTGAGAAGTTTAGACCCTAATGTGAGCTCATGCTCTAAGCTCTAAAGCTTAGAGCCTATAGTTGTAAAATTTAGGTTCTAAACAATGGTAGATAATACTGCTGATTTCCAGTAATGCTGTTGATTTCAAGGCTAATCAATTGCAAATTCTAGCTTTATTTTTCTGTGAGCTACACACACGAAAACACTAATGGGTTATTGTAAGTGAAATTCCATATTACATTCTATGCATTTTTCTATATGCTATACACCTGAAGGTTGCTCCTTGAGTTATAGCTGCAAGCACAGATTCCAGAGATTTTGCTGTTTGTAGCGTTCTCTTTCATATTTAGCTGACTGAAAATCTTGGCTCAAAAAGAACCTCCTAGATTTTAATAGTAGCATGTATAGCTGGTCTTTGTGTTTCTTGAATGCCCTAACTATTCCCAACCCTGTTTTGTTGTTTAAAGTACATGAACCAAATCCCTTCCAGAACCTTAATGCTGTTAACTCACCCTTGCCACTGAATATTCAGATTATTCTGATGTAACTGCTCTAGTAGTTACCTATAGTGAGTTTTGCAGTCAAACAGTTAATGGTTTTCCCACATAGGCAGGCAATTTTCTACTTAATAAGATATAGTTATTACATGTAGCAACCAAGTGAGATTGTGTGTGTGTGTGTGTGTGTGTGTGTGTGTGTGTATGCCACGTTGCTATCACACTGATCACTTCCAAGCTTCCGAAGTGTTTTTACTGGACACCTTGTGGATTGTATAGTGTCTTTTTTCACCTGGCCAAATTTGAAAAGTACTTTCTTATGGTGCTAGTGAGGTTCTTTGCTTCAATTGACATGTATAATCAAAAACTCACTGGTCATGCCAAGCCATCAGAAGTTTATTCATATGTTAATCACAAGAGGGCACTATAGCCTATAAAAATAAATCAACATGGAAATAACTCAGCATGTATTTGTTGAGCTCATTGTTGATGATGGCGGTGGAGTTGTCTAAAGCCCTACCTTTTAGATTCCTTGTTTTGGTTTCATGTATTCTTTCATCTTCATGAAGATCAATAGCAAGTATATCAAGAGATGGCCCAGTTACCCAATATTTGCATCCAAAATAAGGGACAGCTCTGCTGTCAAAGATTTTCTTAAGAGCTTGATTAGGAGTTGGCTCTGGTAGTAATTCCTGTGCCTCTCAACACAGAAGCAAATGTCCTTGCTCCTCTGTGCAATCACTTTTGTTTGGCCAGGATTTCAGTTGGCATCTTTAGCAGAGAAGCTCTGTTCTCAGGCTGGACTTTAAAAACATGTTCATCCCTAGGCAGTTCCAACATATATTGAATAATATTTTAAAATCATATGTCATTTCAATTTTACAGCAGTGGTTTCTAAAGTATATTTGGGATGTTTGGAAGCTTTTTATGGTGGAAGCACTCATAAGTTGGGACACTGAAGGAAAAAGTCAAGTTAGGCCTGTCTCCCAAGTTCCATAACAACAAACATTCATTAGATACTTATTAGCTTGGCACCCCACTCCAGTACTCTTGCTGGGAAAATCCCATGGACAGAGGAGCCTGGTGGGCTGCAGTCCATGGGGTCGCTAAGAGTCAGGCATGACTGAGCGACTTCACTTTCACTTTTCACTTCTATGCTTTGGAGAAGGAAATGGCAACCCACTCCAGTGTTCTTGCCTGGAGAATCCCAAGGACGGGGAAGCCTGGTGGGCTGCCATCTATGGGGTCGCACAGAGTCTGACACGACTGAAGCGACTTAGCAGCAGTAGCAGCAGCACCTTGTAGGGCACAATGATAGACAGCAATCCGAAATCAGCTCAACCAGAAAGGTCATCACTTTAATATATACTTCCAAAAAGAGGTATGCTGCTCTGTCTTTGACTACTAAATCTTTCTAATTCTAGGCCAAACCAGAACAGATCCTAAGGCTTTTTGCTGACTGGAGGAAGCTGATTCACCAGTCCATTCTCTAATACATGGACAGACTAAATCACATTTGATGTGAAAGTGTTAGTCACTCAGTCGTGTCCGACTCTTTGCAACCCCATGGACTGTAGCCCACCAGGCTCCTCTGTCCATGGGATTCTCTAGGTGAGAATACTGGAGTGGGTAGCCATTTATGTAACTGTAATTCTCTATTTTTCTATGAGTAGACAGCATGCCCAACACCTGACTCCATAGGATGACGAATTGCTGATAGCATATTCATTTATGTCAGATATCGTCTTGTTTTTCTCCTCCAGATTCGTATTGCATTCTTCACCCTACTTTTTGCCCCCAAAGGTTCCTGTGCTCTCTGACTTCTGCTTGGGGTCAACCAATGGGACTCCTCAATAGGACAGAGTGACGGCCAAGACTGAGATTATGGTATTTATTTTTATGAGGCCTCTAAGGTCACCTCAGATTGGCTTGTATTTTTCAATCGAATGTCTCTTCTCCTCTCAAGATGACCTGTTTTTAATTATCTCCCCCTCTGATTTTAGTAACATCTCTTACCCCTTCAGGTCTCTGTTTATGATGACAAGTCTGCTGCTCCTGGGCTGCTCACCCTGGATTCCTGTATTTTGTGGTTTCCCAACAGACTACCTATATCTTTCTATACTCTCCACAGACTTGTCCTAATATAAATGTATTATCTGTTATTGATAACCTGATGAATGCACAACCACTTCTCATTTCCAAAATCTGTGGGAGGTGCTTCATTCTATAGGTGGCAAAATGAGGCTGACTTGATAAAGCTGACATGCATGATTAGCATCTTTCCACATTGTGCTGAGGGATAAGCCAGAAGAAATGACTTAATATCACCTAATCTAAGACCTATTTACTAAGCTTTATTGGAAGCTGTGTTCCAAGGTCTTAGGGTGAAATGAGGCAAAAATATATGCATTATAATCTTCAACTATATGCCTTTTTTTCAAATATTGTATCACTGTGTCTCAAAAGAATGCGTCTTGACTTTCCCCCCAGTTGGTCATTTGGTTTGCTTCACACCACACCAAATGAAGAATCTCAGTTGGCACTGACAATTTGATTCCTGAAAACTCCTGAAAGAAAACTCCTAGAAGTACTACTTCCACCCAAGAGATCTGCCAAGTCTGGTGCACATGCCTGCTGGTAGTGAAAAAGTCCCAAAGTGTTACTAAGCCAAGAAATAGACAACTTTAAGCCACCTAAAACAAGTGGTTTTCTAACTTCAAAGTTGGTGGTTTAGTTGCTAAGTCATGTCTAATTCTTGTGACCGCATGGACTGTAGCCCGCCAGGCCCCTCTGTTCATGGGATTTTCCAGCAAGAATACTGGAGTCATCATTGAATGTACAAGAGTGAAGACTTAGGCTGGGGATTATGGAAGATGAGACAGCCTCTAAAACCAAAGGCAGTCTGAGACTACCTGCAAATTTCAACCAGGACCACATAGAGCCTGCCAAGAAGTGATGATACTTTCATTTAAAGTGAAGTAGTTTTATGGTTGACTTCCTTAGGGCCACTAGAGTCTATCACAAAGCCAGAATGGTAAATGAGGTGCCAGATTTTTTGTGTCTTTCTTGAAGCAGTAATTTGACTCTTGCTTGGACTGTAAGGAACACTATTCCTGATGCCTCAATGGCAACAAGAGTAACATGTTTATATAGTTCTTGTTGAGGCAGTCTGAGTGTGAGTTGGAAAAGAATTTCCAGACAGAGTATTGCAGAAAGGAGTGAGTTTATTAAAGAGTAGAGATAAAGTGGGCACTGGGAGTACAATGGGGTGACAACTTCTGACAGGCCATGGAGAGTTGACCCTTTTCGTGAATAGCCAATTTTTATAGCCTCAAGACAAAGAAACTTCCTGCTGGAAGGTTGACGTTAGGTGATTGGTTGGGGCATAATAGGTTGTTTACTGGAGTGGGCATCTTTGCCTAATTGGGAGTCAGGAAGCTTGTTAGTGATGAACAGGGGGTCTTCGGCAGCAGTTACAAAGGGGCTCAGTTAGCTTCGAAGATAACCTTGGTTCTGGCCTCTGCTTCTGTGGCCTTGGCACAAGGCCTCACACCTCTGGCCTGAGGGCAGGACTCAACAGTTCTCATTAAAATGTCCTTGGGGGCAGGACTCAACAGTTCTCATTAAAATCTCATTCTTCACACATTATTTCATCTGAGCCTCGGTGAGGCTGATATATTCAAAAGTCCATTGTCCATTTTATAGATGCAGAAGCTGAGCCTTATAATGGTTAAGTGACTTTCCCAAGGTCACAGAACAAACTATTAAGTTCTTTTTCACTCAAAATCTAATAATCACTATCTAGTCATTAGGAGACCTATATCAAAATATTCAAAATCCTATGTACTAGAGATGCTTGTCACTACAGGGATCTCTGCCTCCTGAGAAATGATAAGTTGCATGTTTTCGAAATCTTGGTCCCTAGTTAATGAAGAGTGATTTTCCCAGCACCTTTGTAGCACCTGAGACCCTCTTGAATTAGCTGTTCAACCTAGGGGACTCAGTAAATCCATGGTACCTCATGATATTCTTCTCTGTCTGATCTGTCTGTGCAATGAAAGGAAACCTTGTGACTCTGGCTTGGTATTGGCCTCACATAACCTTTCTTGGGGATCTTGAATCCAAATGAGCCCCTGGAATTTGAATGCTCTGGTTCACAGATGCTCCAGTGCTACCAGTGTCCAAGTAAGGAACATTGTGTATCAATTGCTATGAAACCTGAGACCATGAAGATACTATCTATCATTTGATTTAGACAATGTAAAAAGTACCCTGGGGGAGGGGAACTTTTCTTCCCTGGGAAGTTCATTATATTTCATTAACACCAGTATAAATAAACACAGAAGCAGCTAGAGTTTGCTAACTATGAGATGCACTGGTCATGTTTTACATGTAGTAACTTTCCTCATTTGGTTTCCCTCAGCAGAAATTTAGGCTGGGAATCAGGTGAACAAACATCAAACCAACTGAGCTAAGGAGTATGAGATTACTTAGCAGAATAGAGATACAGGAAGTGTTAAAGACAAGTTGGAAAACATCTTGGCTAAAATAGGGCCCTGCTTAGCTTATAGTAACCAGTAGAGTAAGAAGGTGGACTTTGAGATTACTAGGCTTAAATATGTTAAATTATCTGTGAATCCAAATGTGGCAGCTGTTGCCCACCTTAAGGCCAGCAATCGCACAGAAAACCACCCATATAGAATGGAGAGAGAGAACAGCCTAAAGCCATTTTAACAAACATATCCTCCTGCTCTGAGAAAGTGGTATTTTCTTTTTTTCCCTGTATTGTTTTTTTTAATTGAAGTATACTTGATTTATAATATTAATATGTCTCAGGCATATGTTGTAGTCATAATTTTAAAGGTTATATTCCATTTATAGTTATTACAAAATTTCAGCTATATTCTTTGTGTTGTGCTAAATATCCTTGTTGCTTATTTATTTAATACATAGTAGTTTGTACTTCTTAATCCTCTACTGCTGTCTTGATTCTCTCCACTTCCCTCTCCACACTGATAGCCATTAGTTCGTTCTAAATATATGTTTCTCTTTTGTTATATTCATTTGTTAGATTCTACATATAAGTGAAAACATTGTATTTATCTTTGTCCAATTTATTTCACTTAGCATAATGCCCTCCAAGTTCATCCATGCTGTTGAAATGGCAAAATTTCATTCTTTCTATGGTTGAGTAATATATTGTGTATATCTATATAGATGGATGAATGGATGGATGGATAAATATAAACCACATCTTCTTTATCCATCTGTTGATGGGCATTTAGGTTGCTTCCGTATCTTGGGAATTGTAAATAGTGCTGCTATGAACTTTGGGGTTCATGTTATCTTTCAGATTAGTATTTTCATTTTTTTCCTGATATATATATACACCCAAGAGTGGAATTGCTGGCTTATATGGTAATTCTGTGGTGTTGGAGAAGACTCTTGAGAGTTTCTTGGACTGCGAGGAGATCAAACCAGTCCATCCTAAAGGAAATCAGTCCTGAATATTTATTGGAAGGACCGATGCTGAAGCTGAAACTACAATACTTTGGCCACCTGATGAGAAGAACTGACTCATTGGAAAAGACCTTGATGCTGGGAAAGATTGAAGGTGGGAGGAGAAGGGGATGCCAGAGGATGAGATGGTTGGATAGTATCACTGACTCGATGGATCTGAGTTTGAGTAAGCTCCGGGAGTTGGTGATGGACAAGGAAGCCTGGCATGCTGCATTCCATGGGTTCACAAAGAGTTGAACACGACTGAGGACTGAACTGAGCTGATGATAATTCTATTTTTAGTTTTTAAGGACCCTCCATACTGTTTTCAATAGTGGCTACACCTATTTACATTCTCACTACCAGTGTACAAGAGTTCCCTTTTTTCCACATCCTCAGTAACACTTGCTATTCGTAGGCTTTTTGCCGATATTCTGACATGTGTGAGGTATTATCTCATTGTGCAGAAACTATTTTTTTTGTTGTTGTTGTTCTCTCTGAGCAAGCAGAAGCAGCCACAGGCACAAGACAATGTACTAAGGCTTTCCCATTGCAGCTATATCAGGTTTTTCTTCTTCTATTTTCAAAATCTCTTATTAGGTACATTAAGTATTTACTACAGTGGATGTAAAGTGGTATCTCATTGTAGTTTTGATTTGTATTTTCTTAATGCCTAATGGTGGTTTCCCAGGTAGCACAGGGGTAAAGAATCCGTTTGCAGTACAGGAAACATGGGTTTGATCCCTCGGTTGGGAAGATCCCCTAAAGAAGCAAATGGCAACCTACTCCAGTATTCTTGCCTGGAAATCCCATGGACAGAGGAGCCTGGCAGGCTCCATGGGGTTGCAAAGAGTCGGCCATGACTGAGTGACTAAACAACAACAACAACAATACCTAATGTTGTTGAACATATTTTGTGTGCTCGTTGGCTATTTGTGTGTCTTCTTTAGTGAAATGTCTATTCAGATGTTTTGCTCATTTTTAAGTTGAGTTATTTTTCTGTTTACTGTTGAGCTGTGAGAGTTACTTCATATACTCTGAATACTAGTTCCTCATCAATATTTCCAAATATTCCCTTCCATTCTGAGAGTCATCTTGTTACTATCTCAGTGTCTCTTAAAGTACCAAAGATTTTAATTTTGATGAAATCCTATTTATTTATTTTTCCTTTTGTTCCTGGGTCGGGAAGATCTGCTGGAGAAGGGATAGGCTACCCACTCCAGTATTCTTGGGCTTCCCTGGTGGCTCAGCTGGTAAAGAATCTACCTGCAATGTAGGAGACCTGGGTTCAATCCCTGGGTTGGGAAGATCCCCTGGAGAAGGGAAAGGGCTACCCACTCCAGTATTCTGGCCTGAGAATTCCCTGGATTGTATAGTCCATGGGGTTGCAAAGAGTCAGACACAGCTTTTACTTTCACTTCGTTGCTTTTGCTGTTAGAGTCATATCTAATCCAAGATCATGAAGATTTGCCCCTATTTTTCTTCCAAGAGTTTTATTGCTTTGCTCTTTCACTCAAATCTTTGATTCATTTTGAGTTAATTTTTATACGTGGTACGAGGTAAAGGTCCCACTTGATTATTTTGCATGTGGCTATTCAGTTGTTCTAGCACAATTTGTTGAAAAGACAGTTTTCCCCAACTGAATTGCCTTGGCATAATTTGAAAAATCAATTGATCACAAATGTGTTGGTTTATTTCTAGACTCTCAATTCCATTCCATTGATCTATATGTCTGTCTTTATGCCAGTACCACACAGTCTTAATTACTGTAACATTTGAGTACGTTTTGAAATTGTCAAGTGTGAGTCTTCCAACTTTGTTCTTATTTTTAAGGATTATCTTGGCTTATTCAGTCTCCCTTGTGATTCCATATAAGTTTTGGGATCAGCTCGTCACTTACTTCAAGGGAAAAATAGCAAATGGGATTTTGATAAATTGCATTGAATCTGTATATCACTTTGGGGAATATTGTATTTTAAGAATAAGTATTACAACCAATGAACACAGGGTGTCTTATCATTTATGTAGGTCTTCTTTAACTTTTCAAAGGTATTTTGTAGTTTTCAGTAAACAAATATTATACTTCTTTAATTTATTCCTAAATATTTTATTTTTTCCACTACTATAAATGGAAATTTTGCCTTAATTCTCTCTTTCAATTGTTCATTGCTTGTGTATAGAAATACAATTTTTTGTATATTGAGCCTGTATCCTATAACTTTATTAAATGCATTTGCTAGCTTGAATGACTTCCCAGGTGGCGCTAGTGGTAAAAAACCCACCTGCCAATGCAGAAGACATAAGAGACAGGGGCTCAATCACTGGGTCAGGAAGATCCTCTGGAGAAGGAAATGGCAACTCACTCCAGTATTCTTGCCTGGAGAATTCCATGGACAGAGGAGCCTGGCGGGCTACAGTCCATCGGGTCGCAAAGAGTCGGACATGACTGAAGCTACTTAGCACACACAGCTTGAATAGCTTTTAGTGGATTTCTTAGAATTTTCTATATATAAGGTCATATCATCAAAACAGAAGTGATTTTACTTCTTTTCCAATGTTTATGCATTTTATTTATTTTCTTTTACTAATTGATCAGGCTAGACACTCTAGTACAATATTAAATAGAGATGAATGAAAAGAGACATCTTGTTGTACCTAATCTAATGGGAAAAGTTTCAGTCTTTCACCATTAAGTGTGATGTTAGCTGGGGTTTTTCATAGATACCCTGTGTCAGGGTAAGAAACTTCCTTTCTATTCCTAGCTAGTGAGTGTTTTTATCATGAACAGTTGTTGAATATTGTCAAATGATTTTTATGCATCAATTGAGATAATCATGTGGGTTTTTTCCTTCATTCTATTAATTATGTGTATCACATTGATGAATTTTAATATGTCAAACCAACTTTACATTCCAGTAGAAATCCCACTTGATTATGGTATATAATTCTTTTAAGATGCTTTTGAATTTGTTTTGCTAGTATTTTGTTGAGGATATTTTTATACCAATATTCATAAGAATCTGAATCTGTAGTTTTCTTACAATGTCTTCTCAGCATATTACTGACCTCATAGAATGATATAGGAAGTGTTCCTTCCTCTTCAATTTTTTTGGAGGAGTTTGGCCAAGGTTTTGTTAATGCTTCCTTAAAAGTTTGGTAGACTTCACCAGTGAAGCTATCTGGTCCTGTGCTTTTTATATGTTGCTTAATTGGATTTGCTAGTGGCATTTATTGTTCTTTTTTGAGGTTTTTTTGTCTATATTCATAAGGAATATTGCTCTGTAGTTTTTTCATCATGTGTCTCTTGTTTTGGTATCTATGAAGTTTTAGCCTCATGGAATGAGTTGAAAAGTTTTGCCTCTTCAATTTTGGGGGGAGAAATTTTGTGAATGATTGGTATTAATTCTTCTTTATATATTTGGTAGAATTCACCAGTTATCTTGTTCTAGGGTTTTATATGTGGGAAGTTTTTAAATTAATTGTTCTATCTTTTTACTTGTTATATCTATTCAGTTTTTTCATTATTTATTGTCAGTTTTGGTGGTTTGTGTTCTAGAAGTATATTTGTTCCAATTGATGTGTCTAATTTATTCACATACAATTGCTCATAGTATTCTTTTGTAGATGGGCTTCCCTAGTAGCTCAGATGGTAAAACATCTGCCTGCAGTGCAAGAGACCTGGGTTCGATCCCTGGGTTGGGAAGATGTCCTGGAGAAGGAAATGGCAACCCATTCCAGTATCCTTGCCTGGAAAATTCTGTAGACAGAGGAGTCTGGCAGGCCATCGTCCATGGGGTTGCAGAGAGTCAGACATGACTGAGTGAAAAACACACATTCTTTTATAGTCATTTTTATCTCTGTAACATTAGTAGTAATGCCTCTCCTTTATATCTGATTTTAATAATTTGGATCCTGTTTATCTTTTGTCTTGTCTATCCCATGAATCATAGCCACACTGGCCTCCTTGGAGTTAGAGGTCCATATCTTTAATTCAAGGAATTGGCTTAGATTATCCATGACCCAGCTCCATGGCCTGAAATTGTTCTGAAGGCAATAAGACAGGGCAGATGTAGGTCTTATCAAGTTTGTTTCGCCCTCTTAGGGATCACTGTTCTTTATTACTTGATATGTAGTGTCTTGAAACCCCTTGTTTCATATTCTGAGGTTCTTTCTTTGGTTGTTCAAGTGGGAGATTAAATATGGTCCACCTTGGTCAGAAGTAGAAGTCTTAATATCTTATTATTTACAATTACTTGGTGCCAGCACAGGGTAAATATTTATTACAACAGCAGGCCTAGATCTTTGTAGAGGATTTTGTTTACTATATGGCACATAGGCCTTTAAATGTAGGGTCATCTGTTACCTCTTATGAATATTTTATTAGGATAGCCTGGTCTTTTGTCTCAGCTGTGACTTAACAATTGGAGTTTCAGATATTATTTTCATGAACTCTAGTAATACAGAGTTTCACTTTATCATAAGTGGGAAAAATAGAACAAAAATGGTTTTAGGCTTTGATTACACAAAGTGAAATATTGTGAGCACTACTGGTGAATGAACACATTTCTTAGTGGGGGTGAGGAGTATGAAAGCAGGGAAGGAGGAGTGAAACCCTCCTTTCAAGTCCTACATAGCAAACTGTCAATGTTTTCATGTACCATGTGTCATAGAACTCTAGACTAAGAAGAAATCTTTCCAATCCCAATCCTTATATCCTATTCCACTAGACCTCTTATCAGGACTTTAATAGCTAGGAAAGATGGTTAAAATAACTTCTCCAAGGGAGAAAAGTGGATGAAAAGAGAATTATTTGGAAAGGTCATAGGGCTTGGTCTATAGCATGTCTAAGATCCCCTGTAGTTCTAAACCTATTTCCAGAATATCAACTCTATACAAACAAAGCAAGAGTCAACTATAGTTTTCTAAGACGTAAAGTAACCAACTGAAACCCTTGACAATTAGAATGTTGACCTATTGTCATTGTTGTGCTTCTACGAAAGACATGGTAGTCTTGCAAAAAAATAAGTTTTTGCAGTTTCTATATCTTATATGAAGTATATCTACTGTGTAATGTGAGATATTTAGCTATAATTCTCAGTACTAAGCACCATCACCTCCTGTCATCCCAGAATGAGCATAATCTTCATATAAAGAGGAAAAAAACATAATAAAAAGGCAAGGTTGGAAAGGTGGTTCCCAAAATGCTTCTGAGAAAGTTAAAACAATAAGAAAAGTTTAAGCATAGATATATTTTAAATGGCAAACATGCATTCAATTCCCTGAAATGTTGTAGAAAGCACAAAAATGTTGAAAAACTTCTTGGGAGTTACAAATATGGAAATATAGAATGAACTGTGGGCATCACATTTTTCTGTACACACTTAAGAATTTCCTTCCCATTTCAGTGTTTTCTTGCTCATTTTGTTACTGAAATGATATTTCAGGTAACTGCCAGTGAAACAGAACACCTTATAATGCATATTCTGAGATTAAAAACTCAAATCATTAACAAAATGAACAGGCAACCTACTGAATGGAAGAATATATTTGAAAATCATATATCCAATAAGGAATTAATATCCAAAATATAAAAAACTGCACAACTCAATAGCAAACAAAACAAAACAAAACCAAACAAAAAATATCCCAAAACAATCTGATTTTAAAAATGCACAGAGGATATGAATAGACATTTCCCCCAAAAAAAGACAGTCAATGGGTACATTAAAAGATGCTCAATATTACTAATCATCAGGTCAATGCAGATCCAAAAAAAAAAATGATATATTTCCTCACACTTGACAGAATGACTATCATCAGAAAGCCAAGAAATAACAAGTGCTGGTGAGGGTGTGGAGAAAAGAGAACGTTAGGTCACTGTTGGTAGAAATATAAATCGGTATAGCCACTAAAAAAAATGTACCGAAGTTCCTCAGAAAACTTAAAACTGCCATAAAATCCAACAATTCCACTTCTAGTATTTACCCAAAAAATTCATACTAATTTGAAAAGATATATGCACCCTTATGTCCATTGCAACATTACTTACCAAATAGTCAAGATTTGAAAACAATCTAAGTATCCATCAATGGATGAATAAAGAAGTTGTGGTATATATGTACAATGGAATATTGCTCGGTCACAAAAAGAATAAAATCTTGCCATTTACAGCAACATGGATGAACCTTGAGGGTATTATGCCAAGTGAAATAAGTCAGACAGAAAAAATGACATGTGGTCTCACTTATATGTAGAATCTGAAAAGCAAAACAAATGAACAAAGAAAACAAAATCCACAGATATAGAAAACAAAAAGGTGGTTATTGGGGGACAGGGGATGGAGGATGGGTGAAATAAGTGAAGGGGGTCAACAGGTACAAGTTTCCAGTTATAAAATAAATCATGAGGATGTAATGTACAGCATTACAGATGACTTATAATCAGTACTGTAGTTCTGATTTGAAAGTTGCTAAGAGAATAAATCTTAAAAGTTCTCATGGCAAGAAAAAAATTTGTAACTTTGTATGGCAACAGATGGTAACTATACTTATTATGGTAATAGTGTATGCCAATGTTGAATAATTACATTGTATACCTGAAACATGGTGTTACATGTCAATTACACCTCTATTAAAAAAAGAAAAAAACAAAACAAGAAATGTCAAGGAGGGGATTGTTTCTGTTTCAGTTCGATGGACACAATATTTAAGTTAAATCAGTTGTCTCCTGCTAAATTCTTAGGACTTTATTCTAAATAAGTTTTCCCCATTTATATAGCACAGCACTGATGTTACTGACAAATTCCAATGTAGCATGCAACAGTGGTTCCTAATTGCTTTAGCATTTATCATTCACAAGAGACAGGAGGGAAATTTGTCTCATTTTGTACAGCTCAGTTGCATTTCTTATCTCTGAAGTACACTTAAGCAGCAAACTGGGACTTAAGGTAGCTGCCTGAAAACCAGCAACCATTAAAATGCATGTCTTAGAGGAAAAATGTATTGGTTTTTCTAAAACAGAATACAGTTTAGCCTCATTCTGTACATTAATTTTGCATAATTTCTTTTGCACATTTTATAAATTAGGGGCCATGATTTGGTTGACCCATATAGCCATACTCACATTTTCCAGGTTCTGCCTTGAGTTCAAAACATTTAAAAAAGCATTTTGGTGCATTTCCAAGATGCCCTTTGGGGTCAATTAGCACCTAGTAATATTTTTCTAAGCAGTCACTGGAGGTGCTTAATTAGTGCGTACTTAGGCATGTTTTACCTGACAAGTCTTCTGAATAGGTTTTATGCTTTAAAGAAACAGTATCCCTTCACATTCTATAGTTAGCATGTGGCTGCTATATGTGATTAAGGGAGTGGAGACGCTAAAGTTCTGTTCACATACTCTTCAATGTAAATCTTTCCAGCTGTCAGGTTCTTTTGATTGTCAAAGCAGCCACACTGACTATGCCTACTGTTCCAGGAATCCAAGTTCCATTAAAATGTGAATCACCAAATGAGTATACAATGATTATATAGACTAAAAAGCACAGATGTGCCTGTTTCTGAGGGGCTGTTTGGGATGAAAAAATATCTCTGGGCTATGCCATGATAAATACAGATTGCTTCCCTTGAAGAGAGGATTAGAGTTCCTATATATCTATGTAGGTGTGTAGATATACACATACATATACACACATACGGGCTTCCCAGGTGGCACTAGTGGTCAAGAACCTGCCAATGCCAGAGATAAGAGACATGGGTTTGATCCCTGGGTCAGGAAGATCCCCTGGAGTAGAAAATGGCAATCCACTCCAGTATTCTTGCTTGGAGAATCCCATGGAGAGAGGACCCTGGCAGACTACAGTCCATAGGGTCTCAGAGAGTCAGACTTGACTGAAGCGACTTCACATGGATGCATACCCACAGCTTCCCAGTGGTAAAGAACTTGTCTGCCAATGCAGGAGACTTAAGAGACAGGGGTTCCATCCCTGGGTTGGGAAGATCCCCTGGAGAAGGAAATGGCAACCCACTCTAGTATTCTTGCCTGGAAAATCCTGTGGACAGAGGAGCCTGGTGGGCTACAATCTATAGGGTCGCACAGAGTTGGACATGACTGAAGCGACTTAGCACACATGCATGCACAGATACACATTACATATTTTTAAGATAATCTCTGTTGTGGACATTTTCTAATGATAAAGGCAGTCTGTGCATTCCCAAGGTGATATTCTTTTACACACAACTGCTCAGGTACATCAAGTCAAGCTGTACATTGAACTTTATTGTCCACAAACACAACCCATGTAGCTTGTAGATTATGCACATGATGTGGGAACTGCTTCCTACCCTGTAGTCCATCCGACTCCACCAATCCCCCTTTCCCGCACTGATCCTTGAGCAAGCAAGGAGGTAATCATTTGTCTAGTGTTCCGTTAAACCTTTGGCTTCTGATTAGGCTGACAATAAATGTGCTAATATATTCTTGACATTCAATTCATTCATTGATGCAGAAACGTTTTTTGCCTGTTCACTGGTGTATTTTCCATGTACTCATATTCGCCTTCCCAGTGGTTAAAAATAAGTAAATGAAAAGGGAGTCATTTAAAGGGCATGAGTAAGTAACAAGAGAAGATGAAAAAAAACTGTAACTGCTTACCTTAACCTTATTGACCTGTCTCTTCTACTTAGGATTCATACATTATCAGAATTGACATGAAAATTCAAGTTCTACACTGGAGACTTCCCTGGTAGTCTGTGCTTCCACTGCCGGAGGCACAAGTTCAGTCTCTGGTCAGGCAACTAAACCCACATGCCACGTGGCATTACCTCCACATTTGGAGAATGAACACTTGAGGTACTAACTATTAAAAAGCCTCCAGTTTTGAGGCATAGTAACTTTAACCCAAACCCTCAGTTATCCCAACTGCTTTATTCTGAAAAATGCAGTCAATTCTTAATGGGGCAGAAAAAAATATATTTAAAATGAAGTACTGGAAGCAATGGGCTTCCCAGGTGGAGCAGTGGTAAAGAATCCACCTGCAATGAAGGAGACAGAGGAGATGGGGGTTCAATCCCTGGGTCAGGTAGGTCCCCTGGAGAAGAAAATGGCAACCCATTCCCATATTCTTGCCTGGGAAATTCTATGGAGAGAGGAGCCTGGCGGGCTCTGGTCTATGGGGTCGCAAAAGAGTTGCACATGACTGAGCAACTAAACAACAGGTCGAGATAACAGTATTCATTAAAAAAATGAATCTCCACACAAATAACATTCATGAACACATTTATTGCGAGTAGCTCTATGGAAAGGCAAGTCAGATATATATATAAACACTATACAGAGTTGCAAGGTTGTCTCCCCAAACTGCAAATGAGATGCTTACAAAGAAAAAAGGAATAGAAGAGTATTTACAAAGGAAGACAAAGCCAGAGCAACTCAAAGCAGATCTGTGAAAGCAGAAAGAGCAAATTAATGAACTGTTGGAACTGGAACATTTTAGTTTTTACTGACCAAGTTAACTATGTCTGATACCAAATAAAGTGGAGAGGTCACAAAAAATCGTTCCATCATTGGTTTTTCTTAACAGCAGCATAAACTCGTAGCTGAAAGGTAAGTGATATGTTGGTACACTGACTCTAAAAAGATTCTTCCAGCACAATACTGAATAAATTAGTTGTGTCTGTAAACTAAGAAGTTGTGTCATAAGATTGCATATTTGTTATGCTGTACCTGTGACTATTTGTACCTGTTACTATGTGTACTGTTGTGTATGAGGTTTCCCCTTCATTTATTCAGCAAGTGTTACGTCTGTGCTGTACCCTGTCGGCAGCCTCTGAACCTAATATGCAAATAAAGCAAGAAAGCATTTTCCCCCCGAATAATCTTTTCTTTCCACAATTCTGAACGATTATGACGTAACTTGAAAAATAAAATGGTGAGAGAAGGCTTGAGAAAGGCTGCCTAAAGACTGCATTGTTACCATAATGAACAAAAGCCACACTGCATTTCTTTGATTAGGTTGGGAAAAAGCGAAGAGTCTGAAGGAACTGGTGAGACTGATGCCCTAGCAGTGACCAGTAACTGGAGTAGTGATTGGTACTGCAGCCACATCCTCTCCTCAGCACCACTCACAAGGGAACAAACAAGAAAAGAGCCCCCACCCCAACCCCTTGGTTGACAGGCAAGGAAGAATAATAGAAGTCAACTCGGTTTTTCAGAAAAGTTAGTGTAGCAACACATGTACTAGAAGCCTGCTTGACGATTGAAGTACACGTTCAAAGACATCAGAACCGAGTGGCAGAAAACTTCAGGTAAATACTACACTACTTCAAAGTTGCACATCAAATGTGAAGCAATTTTTTTTTAAAACAGAGTTATGCACAACAGGTACATCTACAATCACATGTACACAGGTACACGAATGTGTGCACACACGTTAGCACTCACACAGTTATTACACTCACACCCATCGGTGATGAGGTTTGCCAGTGATGGTACAACAAGTTGTGATTTGTGTGCCACCACGTAACAAAGCTCTAAGCAAGCTTCAAGACCTTTGTACCTTTCCTCTGTGATCACCACCTGTTAGTGTCATGTTCTCAAAGGTCCAGGTTCCTAAAATCTTAATACAGTTTCCATCAGAGACAAGCAAAAATAGGAAGGGGAGCTTGCTCTGATTCTTTTTTTTTTTTTTTTAATTCTGTTCATCTTATATAGTCTTGTTATCCAAAGGGAAACAAAACCTTATAAGAGGTTCCTTTTGGCTTAAGTTTTGGTCAGAATACTGATTGCTTTGTACACACTAATTTCTTGAATATGGGAAACTGATCTCTTTATAGGAGCCCTGGGCATAGGAGGGAAAGTGTGTCAAGGAAAGAACCAGAAAGAGGGGGGGAATGGAGGGTGAAAGGGGGAGGCCCAGAGTGGCAGAGGGGGTCTTTGTGGAGAGACTTTCTGAAGAACTTTGCTTCATTTAGGGGGAAAATGTAGGTTTTAAAAATTTTTTTAAAAATAATGGTTTTGGAAATGTTCAATCAATTTGCAAGCAGAACATCACAGTATTGTATATGAAGAAACAGATCCTCTGTTCTCCAGTTCTGTCTTTATAACGTTGGCAAAGTTCAGTCAAGATATTAGTTAACATTGAATGTGGACAGAAAGTTGCAGTTCTGTTCATGAACAAAACTGAGATAATCTGCCCTTTGGTCCTGCATTTAAAATATTAGAAATGTCTCATTCAGATATCAGTCTAGTTGAGGTTTAAGTCTTTGATCAAGAAAAGTTTTGTATACATACTACTCAGAAAGATTCCAGATCATACCTACCTTCTCAGGAAGATAACCTTCTTTATCTCCTCTTATTTCAAGGGTTTTCAACCTCAAAACTAAATCTAAGTATTATACATTAGTAAAATTGGTATTGGCCACATTTATTCATAGGTCAGTAACATTCTTAAGAAGGAGCAAGTTGTGAGATGTTCACTTTTATACATTTGTTTCCTTTCAAAATGACACATTAGAGATGGAAATTAGAAAATAAAAACAAAGTAGAGTGAATTTCTTAATTCAAAATCATTGGATCTATAAGGCAGCACTAAGAATGATCTGTGTTAAGATTATTCAACTGCCAGCATCCACTTGTAGGCTTTTAGAAATTCAGGTTGCTTTCTATTCAGAAGCCTGTGAATTCTCTTTTAGGCAGATCTGGAGTAGACAAAGATGAAATTCCATAAGCATCACGTTTCTTCTAAATTTTTTGTGGCAATGTAATCACTCTAGGAAAAAAATAAAAGATGACAGAATAAATGTTACTTTCAGGATTAAACTTGAAGCACTTTTACCCCCACCCTGTTCTAAAACAAAATTGAACTAGTAGTTTTGAGAACCATATTGAGGACACTTCCTTGGCCAGGACATACGTAACTAGGCTGAATGCCTATGACAAACACCAGCACAAGCCCGACAAAGACCTAAGGGCAGTTACTCCTTTTGCCCCCAGGCTTCACTCTGAATTTTCCAGTGGATAGCAGCTTTGTCAATGTGCATGCACTGCTCTACTTTCTCCCAGTGAGGCCAGCAAGTCAGCCTGGCACTGGGTGGACAAAGAGAAGCTTTTTCTTCTCTCACATGTTTGATTATGCCTTAACCAGTTATGTGGCATGAGTCAAATGATTCAAGCACAGCCTTGGTGCTAGTCTCCAGATTCAATCACTAAAGTGTTAGTCTCTCAGTCGTGTCTGACTCTGCGACCCCGTAGACTATAGCCCGCCAAGCTCCCCTGTCCATGGAATTCTCCAGGCAAGAACACTGGAGTGGGTTGCCATTCCCTTCTCCAGGGGATCTTCCCGACCCAGGGATTGAACCCAGGTCTCCTGCACTGCAAGAAGATTCTCTTACTGTCTGAGCCACCAGGATTTCATCTAAAAGAGCAAGGTCATACCTGCAAAGGAGATTTGAATGAAATCTCCATCTGTCTAAAACAAAAGAAGAAGAAAAAGTTCTGGTATTACTCTCTTGGCCTTTTGCTTATTGAGAGGGTATATAATTGGGAGTGGAGCAGAGGAAGGGTGTCCGGTATACTGAGGAAGGTGCTGGATTGCAGAAGGGATGGGGATAAATGGTCAGCAAATTGATTACGGGATGTGAGTGTTAAGACCAGGTCACACTGAAGAACCAAATATTCCATTTCATTATAGCTGACCTAAAAGAATCCATGGAAAGCATCCCCCAAAGTAGGCTGCTAGTACAAGATCTGGTGTTAAAACAGGGGTCACAAAGCCAGACCTGACTGAGCAACTGAACTGAACTGACACATGTTAACTATTCACTCTTTCATCAGAGGTTTTCAAAATGTAACCACTTGCATCTCCATACAGCATCAAAGCTCTCCACTCCCCTCCCACCTACTTATGGCCATTCATCATGATTTACTCTATAGGGCTGTTCCTCCATGTGAAAAAAATTTTTAATTAACACCGTAGATTAGGAAAGATATTGTTTTCCTGTCAGCAGTGGGCTTAGGAAATTTTAGACTCTATGTATTTATCAAGTTTACATGCGATGAAAGGTGTGATCAGTAGAGGTTAACCATGATGGTCCATGCTCAGTTATCTGCTGCAAAATTAGACTCTACTAGCATTACAGAATTTTGAAGCTACTGTCAGCTAGAGGTTTTTAACAGAAGTTTAAGGTTAGAAAGGTACTGTACCTAATTTGGTTTGCTTTGTTTTAATATAAAAACGTTCATACATAGTATACTGACTATGCTTTAAAGGAGATTTCTTACTACTCCCTGTATTTCACTAGTGTTTTCCTAGAAACATACAAATTAAGCTCCATCTGACTACCCCAACAACATTACACTAAGCCTGAAATTAGGGGCATTTGTTCCTATTAGAGCTTTCTTTCTTTACTTTTTTAAAAGTGACAGGGATTCTAATAAAAATTTGATTCATATTTCAATTGCTTTCCTATGACACCTACACACCAGCATTGAGTGAATGCTTGATAACATACTAAAAACTAGCAAATAATGGTGTGATTTCAAGTTTACTTTACAAAATATATTCGTCAACTCTTGATTAGCCTTGCCAGTAGAAAGAAATAATGCTATCAAAAACAAGATAATCCAAAAATAATTTAATTTGCTTTTGAAATGCATTGTGGGAACTTGAGCCACAGATTTACCTGTATAATCCTGTTTTACTTAGGTCAATATTAAAATGAGTTTACATTCCCCAAGAACATTTCAAAGAACACCATAAGAAATAACCCAGAAGCTTGCTGGCTGGCAAAGGAAAGCAATTTGGGATTAACACTCCATCAGAAACAGTCTGCAAAATGAATCAAAGGGCTGACAGTCATATCTGAGTTCTGTTTCCTGTTCATTGTGATATCATTTCACCACCAGGAAGGTAAATGGTGATGCTTTTAATAACGTGATCTGATTTTGATGTATTACTTCCACTTGAGACTGATGGGTTATAAATAATTACTGTATCAGGTATTCTAACTTTCTGATTAAGCAAAGTCTTTTTAATGACAAGTTAATTTCACCCCTTCTCCAGAAGGGAGAAAACCTCAATGGACTCTGATGGGTCAAAACATTTTCCTATTCATGGCCCCCCAAATCTGACAGATATCATTTTCTTCTCAAAAACAAATGCAGCAAATGTTTCTCTCTGTTTTTATAATTATATAAACCTGACCATTAATCTTTAATATACTGATAAAACACACATGACATCAATACTCCCACAAATGTGTAGGGTGAACAATGTAGGCAGTTCCTCCAGGGCATTCCAGGTCTCTTCATATGAATCTCAAACATGCTTCTACTACTGCCTGAAGTCCAAAGGAGCAGTGGTTCCCCTGCCCAGAGAAGCCCAAATAACAATACATCCAGTTAGTCTCTAATTCTTTTTCCACTCTCCCCAATCCCATGGCCTCAGTTATCTTACTTCCAATCTTCCTAGAACTAAAGAAACAATTCAAGTTCTTTTGAAAATTTTATTAGACAACATGCTATCCATCCCCATGGTCAACTGGTGATCACAAACAAGCAGGGGCAACAATAAGCACTGAAGATGAACAAAGTAAATGAGAAAATGGAAGCATTTAACCCAAAGATGAGTGTATAATAATACAGTTATATTACTTAGCTTAGCATTGCCTCTGGCTTATATGTAGATTTTTTTTCCACCAATAAGAAACAGATCATCACATCTTTCTATGCCCTGTAAATACGTAGGAAGATGACTCTAAAGAGCTTAATTGAAGTGCTGTCCCTCAAGGGTGAAAACTAGCAATAACTGCTGCTAGTCTTTACAACACCAATCATAACAGACTGTTGTCTCCTTCATAGATTAGAAGCTCAAATATGCTTCTCCCTTAACTGGCAATGGTTTTGTGATGGAATACTCAAAAGAATCTGTTAAGGAAAATGAATGATGCTTGTAAACCTCCATCTCCTCAAAGGTCAGTTCAATAGCTTCACACCTGCCATTTGAAAGCAGGCCCTGGACCACTTATGCATGCTCATTCAGGTCTTGATCATCCGGATACCAACTATTTGGGGATCAGCTACAGGATTTTCATCGCAGGTCAGCTTCTCCACTACCTCCCAATACACACTCAGGCCACTTCACGCTGCTGCCTAGTTACTGAAGACTCGAGGAATGCAAGTTACTGGAATTCTAATACAGGCAGTCTCTGATTTACAAGAGCCATATTCCAGGGCTCACTGTTCAGTTGAAACTCAAAATAAATTATCCTGTGAAAACAATGTCATAAATAAATAGTGGACAGGTTCGTAGGTTCGTCCACTCAAGCAGATCCCAAACTGAGAGGGGAACGATTTTGACTGCACCCGACGGTCGTGTATAACATCATTTCTGTGGGGAGACAGGTTCGAAGTTTCAATACGAGACTCCAGGAAAAGATCTCTTCAAGCCATAGCAGTAAGAATAGGGTCTCCTAAATTCAAGCAGCTGTAATAACAGGGCCAGGGTGGCAGTAGAAACTATGGTCAGAGTCACAGCCACAATTAAGTCCTTCATGGGTGGCAGTAGTGGGTGGGGTTGGGGAGGTCTGAGGGTGAGGACAGAGGCATAACTTATGAAAAAGCAGGAGTGGGAATTCCTTGGTAGTTCAGTAGTTAAAATTTCATGCTTTCATTGCCGTGGGCACGAGTTCGATCGCTGGTCAAGGAATTAAGATCTCACAAGCCACATGGTGTGGCCAAAAAAAGAAAAAAAAAAAAGGAAAAAGCAGCAGCAGGAGTTTAAAACCATATTTATTGGTCAGACTTTCAAAGGCACCATGGGTGCAGGTGTGAATCATTTTCAAGGTGAATTTAGAGACAGTCTTCATTGATATTCTCTAAGTTTCAAGTCTACAAGTAACAAATTAGTAATCATAGAGAGGCAAATGATATAAATTGTGAAAACTAAAGTGACTACAATTTATGGGGAATTGGATATTCAGTAAACCCAGAAGATCTGGCTAGCACCAAACATAGTGTGGTCAATCCAACCATGAAAACTGCTTTAAACACCAGCCCAGCTGCCTGTGTGCCAACAAGCGAGACCAGGGCAGGCAAGCAATGCTGTTCCTGTGAGCTGAGCACAGGCAGGCTGTGAACTAGGAGCAGCAACTTCTCAGGAAAGCAGTCTTCCCCTCTGAGGGCCTCCCTTTCCTTGTGGAACTCCTCGTGGAAAGGAGAGTGGCCTCACCTTTACTGCCAGAGAGAGGCTAGGAAAGGCATGTTTTCCTGAAATTATCGAGGGTAAGACTCATAGAAAACCACCCATAAGAAAGGGGGTGTCAGGAAGCTAGAGGAAAAGTGCAATAACTTTCTCATTTCACTAAATATTTCAGTACACATTTTCATTAATTCTAAAAGGAATTAGTCAGAAATAGTAAGGTACCCTCTAAAAGAATGCAAATCTGAACTAGGATATAGGTCTAAATTAAAAAAAAAAAAAACTTTAAAAATCCCTATTTCTCAAGTGTGCAGCCTAACATCTGAAAAAGAAGATGAAGATCTAAGACCTGTTGCTGAACAACCAATAACCAATGCAGAATTGCTAGGGAAGGCATTTAATGTCATATGGTGAACCTATTGTCTTGGCAATTTTTATCAGTAGCCTTAAAATTAGCAATCTGATAGTTGTGATAAAAACTGAGTGTGCTGTATTCATTTCATTATTATAAAATGTAGCCTTTTTCATCTCTCATTTCTCACTCAGGACCACGCAGTGTTTTCCAGCAAATGATCTTCACCATCTTCGAGCCTGGCAGCACCTCTTAGAAAAAACATACTGCAGGCTTTAATTAAGCATTTTACAAAAGTTATTTTCCAATACTGCCAATAAAATGTCTGAGCTATTTTTACATAGTCGTAAAGCATTTTTAAAAACGGTGCTAAGCAAAATGAATTTATTTTTAAACAAAGGTTTTTATGTCCCTAGGAAAGGATTTGATTTTCGAGGCTTCTAAAATCTTCTTCCCTGACTGCCAAGAACAAATTTGAGTTTTAAACAAATGAAGAGCATCTCTTACTACAATGCTTTTTTCCCCACCTGTCTCATCTTATTCTGTGTTTTGTTTGCACCATGATGGTGCCGACTAGAATATCAGATTTTATACATATGGACAAAAAGGAATTGAAAAAATTTGGGCAATAACTGGCAAATGTCAATGGATTATTTGGAAAAACCACACACAGGTGACTTTACTTAAGGAAAGGACCATTAACAGAAGTTTATTCTGTTAAATTAAGAAAGTTTATTCCTTTCAGTGTTTCTGTGAAATCCAAATAGATACACAGAATATTTGTGTTTGGGAGGTAAAGATGAGCAAACTCCTCCTGCAATCAGATTTAAAACCTTCAATTCCAATACAAGTTCTATTCTTTTATTCCAAAGCTATAAACAGTTCAATGTAATGAAAATGATCCAATCTCTGGTGGATGGCTCACAATTATAACACTCTGAATGAATTACTTACAAGCAAATTGGATACTATCAAATTCAAGAAAACTTGGAAATTTCCCCAACCTTGCCTATATCATAATCTTCATCAATAGGAAAATAGCAGATTGAACATCTGATGAAAGGGCAGTGTGGTATGCTGGGTGGAGCACTGGACTTGAAATCATATGTACAGGAAGCTTGGGGCTGGTGCACTGGGATGACCCAGAGGGATGGTATGGGGAGGGAGGTGGGAGGGGGGTTCAGGATGGGGAACACGTGTACACCCGTGGCGGATGCATGTTGATGTATGGCAAAACCAATACAATACTGTAAAACAAAAATAATAATTAAAAAATTAAAAAAATAAATCTTATGTATGGGTTTGATTTTCTGCTCTGCCACTTACCTCTTCGACAATGGGAAAGTTCTTAACACCGGCTTCAGTTCCAGTACCTACTATCCCCCAGTAAAATAATGAATGTAAATATGCTTTGCAAATTATAAGGCAGTAGGCAACTGTAAAGCATTTCCTCCATAAACAAGTTAACAATGATCCCTTTTAAATCACACACAAGATGCCCGATTTCTCTCTACACTGGTTATCCTCACCTATTTCAACATGAAAACTTGGGGGTCACTCAAAGAGTTTGTTTCACAAATAGTTTCCTGTCAATGACTCTGAAGCCTCTTAGTTCATGTTTGGTAATTAGGGGGAGGAAAAGAAAGCAAGAGATCTTATTTGAGTATTGATGCATGTGTGCTAGTCCTTGTTTAAAGAGGATACTTTGCTAGTGAGTAACCAATATTCCAAAATCACCTGGGATGCATTACTCAAAAATAGAATGAATCCACATAAATAATGATTGCCAATAGCTTTAGTTAACTTTAATAGAATGAAATCCTCTTTAATTGTTATAGATCAAATACCTCTACTCCAAATAACTGTCCTTTTTTTTTTTTTGGTGCGGATGAATGTTGTCTAAAGTAAGTGACCCAACAATGGTGACTGAGAAATCTCTGCTATGCAGAGATTTAACTCTAGTAATGTATGATAAATAAGTCCAATAAACAAAAAATTTGCTCTCAGCATCCATAATTTATATCAAGAGGATTTGGCAGTGGTACACTGAAAAGAAGCTTATACCTCCTACGTGTTAATAACAAGGACTAAAATTTCAAAAGGTAATTAATACAGCTTTTTTTTTTTTGCTTTTTAATACCAAGTACTATTATAACATTACTAATTTGCCCAATTCTCTCACCCCTCTGAGAGCTGCTCTTACCTTCTCATCTTTGGAATGGAAAATCAGTGAAATTTTTTAACCTTAACTAACTTCAAACTATGAATTCTCCATCAGATACAACAGTAAAAGAAGTAAAAATGCATTCATAAATCAAGAGCCAGAATAACCATATAAAAAAACTGCATTCTCCTTATAAATGTTAATACTTATAACCCATGTGTTTAAAATCTGAGGACTTCACACTTCTTAAATTATTTCATTTATTAAAAAGTCAAGTCCAGTTTATATTTCTGGGTGGTTCCAAGTGTCTTAAACAAATGGCTTTGAAGTACTTACTTACATGCAATATGACTTGTGGGTAAATGAGATTACATGTTAATTTTGTGTTATATGAACAAAGCTGTCTCACTGCCTTATGGGCTCCCTTCATTTCACTTAAGTTAAAAACAGATCCCAACTATAAAGATGCCAATTCTGAACAAGCATGTAAACCATTTTAAGTGAAAACTTAAAAGTGGGATTTGGGGACACAGAACTTTAGCTTCGTGTTTTTTCTAAATGTAATAACAACAACAACAGTAACAACAATGACAGTAGTTGCATTAGTTGCATAATAATTCATGTGTAACACTTACTACGTGTCAGGCACTGTTTTAAGCATTTGCAAAAATTAAAATTACCCCGAGAGATACCTAACTCCTAATGAAGACTGTGCTTTTGTTTCTTTGTCAAAGCATTTTTGTTATTTTCTAAAGTGATTTTTTTTTTTAATTTTGTTAGGAAGGTGAAGCACGATCAGAAATGGGTGAAAACTATTCTACAGCTTTATAGTCACAAAATGATCATAATCAGCCAGCTTGTTCTTAACCCTTCACAGACAACATTCCACCATATCAATTTGCATTAAGGTGGTAGTAAAAGTAATTTCCTTCAGTTTCTTTCTATATATCCTTCCTTTTATATATCTCAGCAAATAATGTGCCTTAATCAATCTCAGGACCAATCATTTTTGCAAGAAACTAAATCACCTGTTGAAATTGTTGAAACGTCAATGTTTGTTAATCCAACGACAAAATTAAAATATCTTATATTTGCAAAGTGCTTTAAAGGCACAAAGTCCTTTCACATTCGCTCTCTTGTTTTAACCTAATCACTTACATCCCTTTGAGATACAGCCTCCTTGCTCCATAAAGTTAGGAATTTCCTCAAGGAACAACACGTTTACAGAACATTAGCCTCCAGAATAGCTACAAAGTTATTTGAAGTTATTCATAAATCAGTAACCTATGCTAAAATAAATGTTAATTATTTCATGATCTAGATAATATTTGGGAAGACAGGATTTATTTAAGGAACAAGAAATTTTCACTAATTTTCATCTTTGCTGAAACAAAGAGTAGTGGAAAATACAGACAAACCTCTATGAAAACTTGTCCTTTCCAAAGCACCACAGGGACATAGATTGCTATGGAACACCCACATCAATATCAGTTAGGCTCAAACAATGGCTTAAGACCAATTTCCAGGTGTACTTTACAGAATAAAATAGATCTGTTCTTGAAAAGCTTGGTATGAATTAAATGCTTGGAAATAGAATTGTATATTTTAAATGCATGGTTCTGTTAGTGCTGATGATTGTGTGTGTGTGCCCACATGTGTGTGTGGGGGGGGCAGGGGCCCTCACAATTTAAAGGAGACCTGAATTGAATCCTTTGGCATGCCAAAGCATCCTTTTGTCGTTTTAATGATCACTCCTTAATGTGTCCATGCTACAAACATGAGTTTTTGTAAGGCAAGTTTTCTAAAGCAGGGGGAAAGAGGGGAGGAGGGCTACACCTGCACTAAATAGGGAGCTTGTTAGGTGACTGTTGTGATCATTCCCCGACTTGTTCTGCCTGATCAAGCACAGTGGGCAGAGATCCAATCACAAAAGCATTCCACAAAGCAAGCAAAGCAAGAATCTTCACTAAACTGACTACTGGAATGAAAACTGCTGGGGTCCATCCCTTCTCTTTCCTGGAAAAGAAGCACATATCAGTAAAGAGGGGAGGCAGTGGAGACTATGGAGACATCATCTCCCAAGATAGTTTCTCAAGGATATCTCCAGGGACACTGATAACAACACTGCAAGATGTATACAACAGATTTACTTGAAGTCTTATTTCCAAGTCTGACAGATCCTATTCTTTCTTATTTCTTCCTTTGGAAAAGTAACCCTTTAAAAAAAACTTTCACTCTTCCAGGGTAAGCTGCCCCTGGGGTCAGGTCTGCCCCCAGCCTGCTTTACTGAATTGCCCAGAAAATGCACCAATTAGATATCTTAAATGGTTTTTAAACCTTTCAAACAAATAGTCATACCCATTATTGTGTTGTCACCATACCCTCTTTGGTGGGGGCGGGGCGGGGGGGAATTACATGAAGAAAATGTGGCACAGCAGATGACTTGCCTGTCACTATTAGTGACATAGAAAAGGAACTCTCAAGGTTTCCGGCAATTTATCCTGTGTAAAAACAAAACAAATCAACACCAAAACACATTCCAGAGTTAAACACCATCTTCTTTCAATTACCTGTTGTTCTGGATTATTTACCTTTGGTTCCCGCCAGACATTCACACTAACAACTGAGATTCAACCTTCTTGGTAAATCTCAGCAAACCAACATAACCATGACTGCTTTTTTAAAAAGTAATTTTCTGAGAAGCTCATCAACCCTCAAAGGTTAACGGTTGATTATTACTGCTTAATATCCAGTGCTCTTATTAAATGACCTGCAATTAAATGTGGTCATTTGTAGAAAAGCAGCTTTTACATGTTGATTTGAAAATGAGTTGATGGGATTCAACGGACAACGACGTCCTGTTTGCGTAAATCAAAGGCTATCTGAAAGCATCACGTTACACATCCTTACGTTTAAACTACTTCTAAAAAGTCGAACCAATGTTTAATCGATGATCAGAGCTTTCCAGGTAAAGAAACTTACTATATTAAAATTTAAGTTTTAATATAATAATGATTCACATGAATGAATGATTAAAACAGAATTCTACTTTCCATTCTAAATAAGCACCAGTGAATGAAACATACTCCTAACACTGTAACAGGGGGAGTACATCGATTTATTAAGGAATCACCACTAACTTCAGGGAAATGAATTAAAGAATCACCAACCTCTTTGGGGAGAGTCGAACTTCCCGTTGTCACGTCTTGCAAAGTCCATTCTCACGTACGTGTCGTCGTCGTCAGAATCTTCTCGCTCTGGGGGTCTGGGCACCCGGCCGCGGCCAGGTGATCGAGGCGCAGCGGCGACTGCAGCAGCAGCCCCACCGGCTCGGTTCTCACCTCCGGCCAGGTCTGCTGATGGGTTTGGGGGTCTGGGGTTCGAGCCACCCGCAATGTCTTGGGCCCCCCTGACCGCGGCACCAGCAGCATCGGCAACAGGTAGGAACCAGCGGACGGAGGCGGAGTCAAATCCAGCGGCGGCCTCGAGGCCGGCGGCTGCTGCGCCGATGCCGGGAGCCGCGACCAAAGCGGAGGCGGCGGCTAAAGCCCGGCCCAGGGCTAAGGTTGGCACGGCGGCCGCGGCCGCGGCGAAGGAGGCGGATAGGTCTCTCTCGAGGCTGTCTGTAGGGAAAGCAGAGATGGCGGCTCTGGCGGCTGCAAAGAAACTTTGCGAACGGCTTTGTGGGCGCCTTCGATCGAGCTCTTCTAGCAGTAGCAGCCTCGCTACAGGTGGTCGTTCGGAGCAGCGGCTGGGGGAGAGAGAAATGTTCATACAGCACTCAGAAAATGGGTCGACCACGTAGATGCGACCAGTTTCGGCATCGTAGCGAATGGCACTGTCAGCAAAAGGCACAGCTGGTGTCATCGCTGGGTTGAAAATCACTTCGATGTAGTCACCTTCTTCCCTATTAGCACTGCTCCCGGTAGCACCGTCCAGAAAGAAGGGATTGGCACCTGGGATAGCTCTGAAGAAATCTGAGAGGTTGTCTGCTGGATTTGGAAATGGCACTCCGAACTCAACATTCACGTAATTGGAAAAGGCAAACTGTCTGGGGTCGGCAATTATGCCCCACACACCTGGAAGTCTTTGAAGACATGGATCTGGCATATTATAACCTCTCTTAGGGAAGTCAATGTTGACGTAGCCCCTGGGGCTGTCGGCTTCTCTCTGCTCCTGTGTGGGCTTTTGTGGTTTTGGCTTGACTTTGTTTCCTTTTGTCATAAAAGGAAGTCGATTAGGTCTCTTAGCCTTGTTCTTGGGGGGCCCGTCACCTGAACGCTTGGAAGGTGATCCCCCATCTCTAGGCTTTGAGAAAGACCCTTTGACTGAAGGCTTTGAAGCTGTATCTTTGGGGCCTCTGTTAGATGAGACTTCCTTCTCTAGGCCCTTTCCTAGGAATTTTCCAGGTAACATTGGTACATACTCACTGTGGTCACTCTGTCCCAATGGGGAGCTCCGAAAAGGATTTGGCAGAGAGAAGTAGGAGCTCCAACTTTTGGAGGAAGAGCCTCCCTGAGGATTTCTGGGGTTTTTAGGAATGGCACCAGCTCCAGGGGCCATGAACATATAGTCACTGTCACTGTCATTGTCCTTTGAGTCGTCCTCTTTAGCAGGATCAGGTTCTTTTGGAGGACTTGGCACAGGTGGTGGGCTCACTCTGGGAAACATCATCATGTACCCTCTAGAATCTTCAAAAGGTGATCGAGAGTGGCGCTTTTTGGACACAGAGACATTTTGAGGAGCCATGGGCATGTAGTCACTGGAGCTTGCGAGAGGAGCAGCCACGCCTGGCCTCATTGGCACATACGGATCATCCTCGTCTTCATCAAAAGCTCTGGCTCTGTGGGGACCCCGAGCTGCACCTTCTGGGGGCTCTGTGTCTTTCACTTCTTTGGCTTCTTTGCGTTCTTTTGTGGCCCCTCTGTCTGCACAAAAATAAAGTCGGAACCTTCCCCCAGACTTCCCTTTGCCACCAGTTGCTGCACCTGGTGGGGGTGGAGGGGGCGGAGGTGGTGGCATTTGCTGTTGCTTGCTTTGAGTTAATTTGCCAAAGTAGGATCTTTTCTTCAGAGATTTCCCACGATCACCATTGCCTTCAGGCCCCTTCCCACTCCCTGAGCCTTTGCCCCCTCCAGAGTTCTTGCCACCGCCTGAGCCATGGCCATCTCCGGCTCCCTGGTCACGGCCTGAGCCATGCCCACCTCCAGCTCCCTGGCCACTGCCTGAGCCATGCCCAGCGGTGCCCTGGCCATCCCCAGAGCACTGGTTTCCTCCTGCACTCTGGTCCCCGGAACCGCTGCCACTTGAGCCATGGCTGCTACTTGAGCCCTGACCACCTCCGGAGCCATGCCCCCTGCCTGAGCACTGACTTCCCCCGGAGCTTTGGCTACTGGAGCCTTGCCCACTTGAACCCTGTCCACTTCCTGAGCCCCGGCCATTTCCCGAGCCCCAGTTGTTCATGGGCATATAGTCACCTTCGTTTTCTTCCTGATCCTCTTTGCGCTGAGGACCGCCTTCTTCCCCTGAATTGCCAGAGCCAGAACTAGAGGCTTCAGAAGACACGGGATCTCGGTCGTGGAGGGCTTCTGCAGGGTACCGGATGCGCACAGGGCTGGGAGCGGCGCGGCGGAAAAAGCTGGCTGGCACTGAAGTCGCTCTCCTGGATCTGCGCCCTCTGGGCAGGTGTAGTCTTCCTCGTCTGGAGCGGGGCACTGGCTCACTGGGTGTTATGTAGCGCCCGGCGAGGAGCATTTCGTCTTCCCCGTCACCGATGGCCCGAAGGTGGCAAAACTGCTCAAAGCGGGACCTTCGGAACCAGCCGCCGGGCTCGAGCGGCAGCATGTCCAGGTGCCTCCTAGTGGACAGCAGGGTTAACAGGTGGCCGCCGATGCTGATGCTGTAGCTGCGGCAGCGGGCTCTGTATTCGTCTGCACACAAGGCTCTCATCTTCTCCAAAAACAGCTCGTGCATGTTTTGGGCCACGACACAGTCATCCACTTGCATCCAGAGCTCCCCCGGACCGATGACGGTGGACCTGCCGACTTCCAAGAAGAAATACTGCTCCGAGTGCCCACAGCGACGGATGCTCAGGAGCTGGACAACCACGCTGGCCACTTCGGTATTTAACCTCACAAACAGAACCTCCTCGTCGGTAAGACAGAGCCGGAACACGCCGCTCAGCTCTTTTCGGTGCCCCAGCCCCCTGGGTTTGACTATTACTTGCCACACATCTTTGTAGAAGGGTGGCTCTGCCGCCGCTGCAGCTGCTAGCGCGGCCGGCTCTCCCTCCGGCTGCGCGCCGAGCCTGCCGCAGCGGCGGCGCTTGCTCTCGAGGATGAGGCGGCTGAGCAGCAAGTACCAGCTCTCTTGCTCCGACTCATTCTCTGCCACCATTGCGAAATACTCGTTTTGGGTGAAAAGAGCAATGAGGTGTGGGTACCTTGCGTCGGCCCGCTGGCTCACCGAGAAGCACTGGTACAGGGTGATCACGCGCCGCGGTGCAATGAGCGCGGGGACCGTGGCGCCAGAGGCGGCCGCCGCCGCTGCAGCCGCCGCGGCGCGGACACTGTGCCGGAACTTCCTGGCATTTTCGTAGTATTCCAGCCGAGCTGGGGCGTCGGCTGTCTCGAGTTTGAGCACGAAGTAGCGCCAGTGCCCATGCTTCTGCTTCCGCAGGTAGCCGCGTTTGCAGACTTCGTCCCCGACGGGAAGGTCCTCCTCGTCGGACTCCGAGTCTGACCGGGAGCCAGTGGCCGTGGAGAGCCACATGGCTCCCGGACAAGACGACCCGGTCCCAATGAGTGCGGTGGGGGTTCCCGAGGAAAGAAATGGGGTGGTCGCCGCCGCAGCTAGACCCGCCGCTGTTGCCGCTACTGCAGCTCGCAGTCTCCTTGTCGCTTGGTCGCGAGCGAAGGAGCAACTAGCCATGGTGATGCACGAGGGTTTTAAGGTGAGCGAAAGGCGGGGGGGGGGGGGGCCTCGGGGACGGGAGAGTTGGGGGAAGAGGCCGTCTACCCCCTCCGCCCGCCCCCCCCCCCCTAGGCCCGCGCACCCGCCCACTCCACTCCAAGCGCGCGGCGGCGGGCAAAACAACACGTGACCGCTGCCTCACGCGGCGGCCGCTGCGGCTCCTGCTACAAGCGCAGCAGAGGGGCGCGAGCCGCCGCCAGCGGAGGTGTGCGAGGGAGGGGGTGGCCGGCCGGAGAGGTGGGGCTGCCTCCAACCCCTCCTAGACCCTCTGGGAGAATCTCCCGGCCTGTGGGTCTCGGGAGGACCTACGGGAGGAGGCGGGGCCCTTGGCCACGCTGGTCCTAACGAGGACCCCAAGGAGGCACGGACTGGGGGTGGGGGGAGTATCAGGAGAAGTTCGAGAGGGGCGGAGGAGAGAGCGGCCGGAGACGGCGGCGGGGCGGGGGCACCACGGGCGGGCTCGATTGGCTGGAGGGGGCGAGAGGTGGCGGGAGGGGGCGGAGCACAACGATCTCGGGCGGCGCCGGGGAGGAGAGCTGGCAGGGTCCCGGGACGGCTTGTTTGTTTATTTGGAAAGTAGAAGCCAGGTGAAACTGTTGCAAGATTCTCATTGGATGGGGTGGGAGCCAATGGGAGGGCCTAGCAGGCAGACCGCCTCGAATTAATTAGTTTGGGGGGCAGGAGGGGTGCTGAGGGGCAAGGAGGCGTGGCTTGGGGCGCAGAGTGGGCTCCGCTGTCTGGTTGTCGCGCGTTCGGCGGTAAACAACCCTCTGCAAATAGCTGTTAATGGTACTGATAAATTCGTGCAAATCCCCGAGCCACGCTGACCCGGGGACCGTGTCGGGTGCCCTCTCTTCTTCCAGTCCCTCACATAAATTCTCTCTTTCTGTCACAGTCTGGTTCACTAGTTCCCACCGCGCCCGGAGAGCCGAGAGTCTCGGGAGAAAGTGTGGGCAACCCCTGGAAACGTGTTAACGACCAGGGCCCTCAGACCTGCCGCCCACCGCGCTGCAGGCACTCGCGAGCCTGCTCCAGCCCTGATAAAAGCCCGCGGGTGTGGGGCACACAAATAACAGCGAGGTTTTCAAAATGAGCCTCCTCTTTCATCAGGGTGCGTTTTTAGTCCACGAAACGTAGGTTGGCTAAAGAGGGTGGTTCTGGCTGTTTGATTAATGCTGACTATGAAAGCACAAATTTGGGGGCCTGCAAAGTATACAGCCATGTTGAAAAAAAAAATCGGACTCGATTCTTACTCAAAAACAGCAGTGTTGAGCTGTGGTGATCTTTTCCCGTGGGAGAGGCTTTGAAAGGCGCCTTTAAGAGAATTTCAAAATAATATTGTTTCCCTTTGCTTGATCAAGAGCGAAAAACTTTAGAAAAAGAAAAGCTCATACCTAGAACAAAGGATCATACTTAACACATATCCTAGAATATATTTCACATTCCTCACGTTAAGAAAGGAAGCTTTTTGCTGAATCTCAGTGTACAGCTTGACACCACGAAAATAAGAACTACTGCCTCCTCTGTTTCTGGACAAACTGCTGGAATGTGGAGTGTAAGTGCAACCTCCTGAAGTGTTTCTCAGTATCTCTCTATCCTGCTCTCTCTTTTACTAGGATTTCAGCTTCCTGAGGGTGGCAATGGGTTGATGTTACATTAAAATGTCAAAGGAGTGACCGCAGTTGCAAAGAGGGATTTTGGAGAGGGAGGGTGGGATGTGGGAATGGAATGTCAGTTCACCTTTGTCCTTGGGTAGATGCTGCAAATCGTATTATTTATAAAATCTAACAGTAAACCAGGCAAGGTATACATCATAAAAAATAACCCCCAACCCTGCCCTCTTAAGAATTTGTTCTCTGTTAGAAACAGAATAAACACATTTGGATGAATGGCTCCTTTTTGATGCTCCGATTTTGAGAAAAAAAGATTTGGTTTTGGCTATCTCAAAAAAAAAAAAAAAAAACAACCATTATCATTCCCTCCGCTGCCACCGGTTTATAAACACAGTATATTCACAGGTGCTAGGAGCAGCCGTGATTTCTGAAAGAGGCTGGAAGTAGGAGGAGAGTGGATGCTGACAGAACTCTGACTGGAGCTGCTACCCACGTTTCAGCTGCTTGGTCACATTATGTAGAAGATTCCCTACTCTTATAACCAAAATGATAATTAATAAAATCATTTGAGATTTTTATGATAGGTGTTATAATATTTCATAAGCCTTTACAAGCACCGGTTTTGCTTTAGATAGACGTATTTTGAAAACAAAGCAGTGCATTTGAAAGTGCTTTGAGTAAAAAACAAATGACATTTTAAAATGTATTGAAAAACATTAAACTGCATGTTGAATATTTGGGAAATACTGAGAATAGTAGATTTAAAAATCCTCATGTCTTTATAGAATTTTATCGTAGAGTGGTATGCTTACAATGTATATAATATTTTATCTTTTTTTCACTTAACATTACATGATAACATTTGCCCATATGATTATAGATTAGCCTAAACATCATTTAAAATGCAGTAAAATATTCTAGGCAGTTGTATATTAATGTACTTAATCATCCCTCTGTTTGAGGTATTTAGATTGTTTTCATTTTTTCCAATATTAGAAATAATGATGCAGGGAACATCTTGGAACCTATAAAATTTTTTTTTAATGTTGAGAATTATTCTCTTGGGTAGAAACCGAGGAGTGGAATTACTGAGTTGAAATATATGAATATATGAATCTCATGTGTTGTTTTTCAAAAATATATCAGTTTACCTGATTACCACACTGATTGCCAGAGTTGTATATTGCTTTTTTAAATAAAATTACTGATAAGATGGGTGAAATGGTATTCCATGTTTTTTTTTTTAACTTGCAGTGTTTTATACTAGTGAGAATTTAAAACTTTTACATGTATTTGTGGACAATAGATTACCTTCTGTAAAGTGTCTTTTTGTGTCCTTTGCCTTCCTTAGTTGTTGGATTCTTAGTGTTTTTTTCTTATAATGTGTGATTTGTTTACATAATAAAGATATTAAAACTTTGTCATATTTGTTGCAAATTTCCCCCAGTCTACTGATGAAAAACCATTACTTTTAAACTACATTCTCTTCTGTTTTGAAAGATGTGTAAATTTGACATAAGGAGGTCTGTAGTGCAGTTGAGAAGGGAGATATTGAAACACACATCTCACCATGATCACTTCTAACCTTCTTTTAAACAAATTCACATATCTAAGCTTATGTGCTATTTTGAAGACAGAACTCAATTTATTCTCATATCAACAAACTATAAGAGAGCATCTGTACTTGTTAAATGTTATGCAGCACTCAAATAAGCAATACTTCGTGTTAACAAGACATTATTCTCTAGGAGAGAACCCTTCGGACTTATCAATGTATTTTAAAAAAAAGCATGAAAATAATTTTAGACAACTACTGTAAAAGTTTAAGAATGCTGATTATTTGTATCCAAAGTGTGTTATTTGACTGCAGCAGAATGGAACTAGAGATGTAATGAAATGTTTTATAGAGGGATTGATTTTACTTTGTATGTTTCCTACAATGGGAGAGGATGTGGCAATATTAGTATTTTTGAGTAAGGAGAATGTATGGCTTGAAGAATGTTTTTTCCTTTACATGGGTTAACCAAATCTCTTCAGTTCTAAAACTTGTTCTAGTACTGAAGCTCTCTGGAGGAGACAATCATTACTGAATTGCACCAGGTGCTGTAGCTTGTCTGACATATATTTAAACATTCATTTTCCTGGACAACTTAATGATATAGAATAGTTGTTTAGTTTAGGTCAGGTTTCCATAGGCAAAATAAAGCAGAGAGCTGATACAGACCTCTAGATGGTTCAGGCAAAATGGAGAGACTTTGTGTTCAGCCTGAACTTACCAGATGGTTGCTTTTAATGTTCTACTCTACTTTGGTTGTAGATTCTTATCTCTAAAATTTTCTGTTTTTATATTTAGGACAAGTTACCCCAGAAAGCTGAAAGTGTCATAATTTCTGTAAAGTTTGGACTCTGAAACAAGAATCTCCAACACAGATTTTTAAAGCAACAGATAAGAAGTAATAAAACCTATAATATTTCTTATTTGTTTACTAGAGTAGCTGAGGGGAGAACTCAAGCACTTCAGCTGATATTTTACACTTAGAAACTAAGGTAAACAGATAAATACAGCCACACTACCTTTGAAATAGTTTCTATTGAAAAAATATGCCTTGAGTGGGGTTTGCCTTTAAAAGGAATTTCCTGTGAATCCTGTTTTAAGAAAACAATTGTTTGACTGAATTGAGTAGTCAGTAGTAATAAAACCTCATCTGCTTTTTTTCCTTATACACATGATCATCAGTCTTCTAAACTCCACTTGTACTGAAATCAAAATGGATAAAAGAAGTGTGAATTTACTTAGCTTGCAAACTGTTACATTAAATATGGACATTATTCAAGAGAATAAAGCCTAAGAGGAAAAAGTAAGCAGTATAAAAGCACTATTATTCTTGCCCAATATATAAATTGTTCTTTAAGTACTAACTCTATAGTCTTTGTGAGCTAACATCCAATTATGTTGATAAAAATGTGGTGCTACCTTGATATTAAAAATGATGCTAGTGATGATTGCTTTCTCTGTGTTAGGACATGAATAAAATGATGCATGATAAATGATGTTTTCTACACTATTCAGGCAAAAAGGGCTGCCCTGTGATTTCTAGCTGCAGCCACCACTTTGCAGATGATGGCTTTTCATCTCAGCTTAACTTCTGTGCTACTCAAAATCTCTGCTGGAGAAAACAACTGTCAAATGCCTGGGTGTTGCACACAGAGCAGGTTTGTTTGCTGCTTTTGTTTCCTAGCAGTCTGCAGCTAAAGTAATTAGAGTAAATACATGGCTTAATTAGGCTCCTAAAGCTTCCCTGTTATCTTAGGAGTCAATTGAAAATTAACTCAGTTAAAAATCAAGCATTTCTTCCCACCTTCAAAAGATAAAACTCATTTGGAAGTGACTTTTAGTAAGTAAACAGAACATCAAAACAATTAAATCTAGCAGATTTCAGATACATGTCAATGATTTCATACTATATACATTTTCTATGTTAATATCAATAAACAGTAAAAAAAAAAAAAAAAACTTAACGCTCTTCCTTGTTGGTATAATACAGCAGCCTCATTCTGAGTGTCAAAAGATTATCAATTCATACTGCCCCATCATCAGAAGTTAGGATCTTTATTTTGTAAATTAAATAGGATTCATATATGGCTAAATTGCTGTTCTTTAAGAAATTAGTATTAGAGACTTGTATTTTTCTTTGGGCATTTAGAAAACCAGCTGTCATATTTAAGATAATAGATTGTGCTTATCATCTGTTCCTTTTTCTCCAGTCCTCACATGGTCTTGCAGTATCTATCAGGTTGAACCCTTCCTTTCATTTCCATAGTCAACACACTGGTTCATGCCCTAATGAACTTTACCAGGGCTGCTGAAATAGCCACTTAAACTGGCTTTATGCTCCTTCAGTCTACATATAGTCAGCAGAATATTTTTCCTCATATGTCACATTCATCATATTAGGACAAACAGAGTAGCTCCCCCTTTTTTTCCTGCTATGTCAGAACTAAGCTTGTAACCTAGCACCACAACCACCGTTCCCCTTCTGCCTTGCTGCTTGCACACAACCCATTCTTCCATGTGCACTCTTCATTCTAGCGTAATACATTTTCACTGCCTACATTTCCAGTTAAGTAGGTCCCTTTAATGACATTCTGTATATGGTTTATCCATTTCCACTGTTACTTGGGCCATTTCTCATGTCTGAATGTCCTCTCCGTCCTAGTCACCAATTAATGGCAATCTTCTTTCTCAAGACTAAGCTCAGGACTCACTCAGCAGAGCTTCCCTCACTCACGTAATCTCACTACAACCACTTCCTTCTTTTCCTAAGCATTGGATGTAGGTAGAGCCAAGGATTTAATTGGTACTCGTTGATACAGTCATATCATCATTAAATGACAATCATTGTTAACATGACTAATACTTTTATAGCATCTGGTAAATAGTTACTATGGTGACCCCCAAGTACCGTTACCTCCCAATTATCCTGGTTACTCCAGCTCCTGGCTCAGGAGCTCCTCCCACCTCTCCACTATACAGCTATACAAGGCTATCTACAGTGCATTTCCGGGATTCTACTCTGGAACCTAACTGGCATATATTTTCATTGGTAGGCTTGTGCTACATGGGTTATTAAGTAGTTAAAAGTGCCTATTATACAGAGTGAAGTAAGCCAGAAGGAAAAACACCAATACAGTATACTAACACATATATATGGAATTTAGAAAGATGGTAACAATAACCCTGTGTACGAGACAGCAAAAGAGACACTGATGTATAGAACAGTCTTATGGACTCTGTGGGAGAGGGAGAGGATGGGAAGATTTGGGAGAATGGCATTGAAACATGTAAAATATCATGTATGAAACGAGATGCCAGTCCAGGTTCGATGCAGGATACTGGATGCTTGGGGCTGGTGCACTGGGACGACCCAGAGGGATGGTATGGGGAGGGAGGAGGGAGGAGGGTTCAGGATGGGGAGCACATGTATACCTGTAGTGCATTCATTTTGATATTTGGCAAAACTAATACAATTATGTAAAGTTTAAAAAAAAAAAAAAAGTGCTTCCTCTGGATATAACTAATCCCTGAGTTGGGAACACTCTTTTAGACTCTTAAGTTGCTTCAGGACCAGGCCAGGACTGTGTCATAGGTTTTTATCTCTAACGCTTAGGATTGTGCCTGGTAATCACCAGTATATGTTTGCTTCAAAAAAGGAAGGAGAGAAGGAAAGAAGGAAAAAAGGAAGGAAGGAAGAGAGGGAAGGAGGGGATGAGGGAGGGAGCAAAGAAGAGAAGGAGGGAGGGGAGGAGGGAGGGAGGAAGGAAGAGAGGAATGGAAGCACAGAAGGAGGAAGGGAGAGAAAGAGGAGAAATGTCCAAGACAGGTTTAAATGGCCAATGAAAACTGCCTCCTCCTCTAGATTGCTTTTAACAGTGCCCAAGCTCTCCAAGGCTTGGTGATTTCTGCCTGATGTAAAATAACACCCTTCCCATCAAATGAATCACACTCATTTTTTCCCCTCTCATTGATCATAACAGAAGTAATCTTTTCCAACATACTTCTTTTTCCATCTTGTGGTTGTTGCCAGAAACCCTAGGAAATGTCTGCACCCTATACTTTCCCCTCCCTTCTTTTTAGTTCCATTTAGGACAAAGAGACATTCCAACCCTGACCATGAAGGTGAAGGTGAAGGTGAAGTCGCTCAGTCGTGTCCGACTCTGCGACCCCATGGACTATAGCCCGCCAGGCTCCTCTGTCCATGGGATTCTCCAGCCAAGAATACTGGAGTGGGCTGCCATTTCCTTCTCCAGAGGATCTTCCCAACCCAGGGATGGAAACTGGGTCTCCCGCATTGCAAGCAGATGCTTTATCCTCTGAGCCACCAGGGAATCCCGACCATGAAGGTAAATATAAAATTAATATTTGTTATAATCTTGAGTAATGTTCAAGATGAAGCAAGGAAAAACACTTATCTCTTCTTGACACTGTTGTTTTTCCCTCCCAGCCCCGACTAGAAGGGAAGCTCTGAGTTCACCATGCTCTCTCCCCCGTGTGTTCCCAGTGCCTAGAACAGTGCCTGACACATAGTAGAGATTCTCAATAAATACTTGTTGAATGAGTGAATGAAAACGAAAAATGTATATTTTGAGTTGAAATAGAGCTACGTCTTGGACCACAAGTGCTTCTGATAGTGATGCCTTTCCAAATCTCCACAGCAGTCTTCATCTACCTGCTTTAATTATTAATAAACACACTCCTTCTCAAGCATCAGCATTCAGAATATGTCAAGATGTATTTTACAAACCTATTTCATACCCATTTTTGTTTTCCAGTTTTTGTCTAATAGTATTACAACACTTTTGCTTTCTACTGTATTTTCTTGGCAAATATACAGAGAGAATTTCCATATATTATGAATTAAATGAGTTTCTCTTGGCAAACCTATAAATCCAGTCAGCGTGTATTTATAATATTTCTGTTGGTAAAATGTTTGAAATTCAAAAGAGCACCCTTACAAACTCCTTTTGACATACAACCAATTTTTTAGTTTCGTGAGTTTCTATAATCAGTCTGTGCTTTACTCTCAGACAATTGATTATGGATTGTAAGTATTTTTTCAGTTGCCTCATTAGTGAATGCTTTAGCTTCCCCAGTGTTTTTAAGCTCCCCTGAAGGCAGGGATTATGTTTTTCTACTTTTGTTCACTTCTTCATGGTGCTTAGTACTTCATTGAACTCAGTAACTACTTGTTGAATGCAGGATTTTACCTTAATGCAAAATATTACATAAGGTGATAAGCCCAGAAGACAATGGATTATTTTTTGCAAAAGAAGAAACAGTCATTCAATGCACTTTTCAATATTTAGGGCCACTGTACTTAAAAATCATGTTAGAGACCACATTTTATTTAGGCTTGTTAATCATTCTTCATGGTCAAACATTTTCACAGGAGGCTTTAAAAACATTAGCAACAATATAGGACAATAAATCACAATTATAATTTATAAACATCAACAGCATAGGTTTAAAATAATTTGTTCTTTATTAATTATATGTTGCCTCTTCCCCTTAAATACATCAAGGAGCATCATAAACTATTAGGTAAAGAATTTAATTTGGATTTAGGATGTAAGATGTTTGCACTTGTTTACTGTTTACTTCAGTGAACAAATTTGGGAGTAACATGTCAAAAGAGAAATGATTAGGGGAATTTTTCATTTCTGATTAAAGAACAACAAGGAAATTTAGACTCTCTCATCATAAATTGTTCCCTTCCTTCTGTGACAATACATTAAAAAATACCTAGGATCTTATTTCTTAACCTGAGTGATGGTTACATGAACATTCAGTAGGTAGTTATTTAAACAGCACAATGTATTTTGTACAGCCTTCTGTATATATGATATATTTTACAATCAAAGAAAAGATATCTTAAAGAAAAATCTGAGCCTAAGAGGAAAACATCAATATTTCACATTGATTCAAAATCAAGAACCAAGTATCAAACATTTCTTCTTTTTGTTAATTAGCATTCAGAAAGGTATAATGTTAACATCTGAAAGGAGTGTTTAAGGAATAGTTACATTTGCATCTGAAAAGAGGTGTCTGTTGGAAAATAAAAAAATGCTTTTAAAATTAAAAAACAAAAGCCAAATGAAACAAAGTGTTTTGCCTACCTGAGAAGATTTCTTTAAAGATTATTTCAAGATCCACCTGAAGACTTTTGTCACATGGTTCAACACTCTTCTGGAATCTTTGAGGTGTTGTAGAATCAAAGCTGAGAGCACTCCAAAAATTGAGACATGTGAGCTGAGAAGCCTTATTCATAGTACCTAATAGTACAAGCTGATATTTATCAGGGAAGAGTTACTTTTCTCTAAAAGTTTATTTACTTTCTATGATTTTTCCCTCTGTGTATATGCGTGTACAATACAATTGTAGTTTCTGATATAAATTTTTTTCTCATCAACAACTGTAAATTTATTGGGGACAGGGATAATCTATTATCTTTCACACTGAGTGTCCTAGCTCTGTGATAGTCACTTAATACTTTTGCTTGATTTCATATGCATACATGTCATATTCTGATAGCTTGTGACTCCTTGTTTCATCCATTTTATACCCAAAAGAATTTCTGCTGGTGAATATAGGGATCAGCCTTCTGTCCTGTGATGCATATGATCTGGAGACATTATAATCATTAATTGTATGTTTCAGGGGTTTTGTACAATGAAAATAATTGAAGTATAAATGTGGAAGCATGCTGTGATCTGGAAATCTTTTAAAATAGTATTCTATAAATCAATTTTGAAGATTTTCAGATATCTAGGTTACATTTTTGTGACTCTGACCCTAATTTAAAAAAAAATCTCACTCAACTACTAGAACTATCGGCTTATGCCCTTTCAAAACTTCTGTTACATGAAGTGGAAATTGATTTACTATATACAATCTTTCTGTGAATTGAAAATGTAATATGTTAAAATTTAATCATCTGTCACATTTTGCAATGTTACAAATTAGTTTTAGCAACTGTATTGCAATACATCTCTAACTTTTAGATGTCATCATTCAGTTTTAGCTAAGTGTTAGTTTTTCATGAGGATTGAACATGTGTGATTTATTTTTGTTTTACAATGTTAAGTTCTCACCCATAGCAGACCATATACTCATAAATAAAGCATTCTTTAATTCATTAATTCTTTTCATGAAAGACCTACCTTTGACGTTTTGTTATATCATAGTAGAGTAAGTATTTGAAAAAAAAAAAAGAGAACAAGTATTTGATAATGAGCAAAGTGTTTATTTTTAATAATAAGAAAGGTATGGAAAGAACACTATGTCAGAACCCAGGCGAGGTGGGTTTCAGTCCCATTTCTGCAACTTACTATCTGTGTGTGCATTTAATCTTATTTATCTGTGTTTACTCTTTTGAAAAATGAAAAGTTAGGAACAAGTGATTTCTAATGTTTCTGAGACAGATATATACATCACAATTGCCATATATTTAGAGTGTTATTTTGAACCACCCACAGACAGTAAGCTTCACTGTGTGCCCTTGGATCAAAAATTTTAACAATTGAATATCTCTTTAAATTATTAAACACAAATTTGTTTCCATCTTCTTTTTTCATTCACTTAAGAATATTTATCATAAATCATATATGTTACAGATAGTGCTTTAGAAGCTGCAAATAAAGCAGTGAATAAGATAATGTCTTTAATCTCATGGAGTTCACATTCTAGTAGGGAGTAGCCAAATAAATAAATGCATAAGAAAATACCAGATGGTGAAAAGTGCTGTTTAAAAAATGGAATTGGGTGATATGATAGAGAACATAACTGAGTTGGGTGATCAGAAAAAAGTGTCTCTCAGAGGAGAGGACATTTGTTCTGACATGCAAATACCAAGAGGAACTGAGCCATGCAAAGATCAAAGGAAGGATTCCATGCAGAGGAACAGAAAGTACAAGACATAAAAAGCAGGTGTGAGCATGGAGCGTTGGGGGAACAGAAAGATTGCAGGATGCTGGACCGTAGTGGGGTCTGACAGCCAAGGGCCACATCAGGGAAGGGTTTATATGTTAGGGTAAGGAGTCCAGAAATTTTTCTAGATAGACAGGGCAACCATTGGAGAGGTTTGAGCTGAAGAATGACATTATCTGATTTATGTTTTAAAATGGACACCATGCGACTGTCACTTGGATTAATGGTGGTTAAAAGTGAAAGCTGACGACCAACTAGAATTTTTTAGTGTTCCAGATAAAGGTAGATGAAATAGTGGTGATAATAGTGGAGGCAGAGATAACTGGACAAAGTTGGGATGTATTTTGGAAGGAAGGTCTACAGAAGTTGCAGAGGAATTGGATTTAGAGTGTGAGAGATAGGGATGAATCAAAGGTAACTCCTAGGTGTTTGGTATGAACAGGTTTAGTGCAAGTATTTTTATAGAATATAGAACAGTTGAACTTTACACTCTATAGGATTTCATAACTTCTTCCATTTTAATATACTCTCATGGTTTTGCATAACTGTAATAAATGAGGCAGAAAGTTTGAAAAGTTAGATGTTACTTTTTAACTTGACCTTATTTTCAACGTGACTATCATTCTCATACATTCCTCTGTTTTATGGACACACCTTGTACTTCACTTTATTGAGCTTCACAGATCCTGTGTTTTGTTTTGTTTTTACAAATTGAAGGTTTGTGGCAACCTTGCATCGAGCAAGTCTATCAGTGCCAATTTTCCAGCAGTATTTGCTCTCTTCTTATGTACACATTTTGGTAATTCTCGCAATGTTTCATACTTCATTATTTAGTTATATTTGTTATGATTAGCTCAGATAAGTCATCTTTGATGTTACTATTGTAATTGGGGGGCGCCATGACCCATGCCCATATGAGATGACAAACATAATTTGTAAATGTTGTGTCTGTTCCAACTGCTCTACTAACTGGTTGTTCCCCATCTCTCTCCCTCCACTTGGACTTCTCTATTCCCTGAAACACGACAGTATTGAAACTGGGCTAATTAATAACCCCACATGGTCTTTAAGTGTTTAAACTAAAGGAATAATTACACATTTCTCACTTTAAATCAAAAGCTAGAAATAATTAAGCTGGTTGAGGAAGGCATGCCAAGATAGAGCAAAAGGTAAGCCTCTAGCACCAAGCAGTTAGCTAAGTTGTGAATGCAAAGGAAGGCTCTTGAAGGAAATTAAAAGTGCTAACTCAGATGAACATATGAATAATAAGAAAGTGAAACAGGCTTTTTGCTGATATGGAGAAAGTTTCTGTGGTCTAGATAGAAGATCATTCCCTTAAGCCAAAGCTCAAGCCAGAGCAAGGCCCTAACTCTCTTCAATTCCATGAAGGTTAAGAGAGGTGAGGAAGCTGCAAAAGAAATGTTTGAAGATAGCAGAGGTTGGTTCATGAGGTTTAAGGAAAGAAGCTGTTCCCATAACATAAAAGTTCAAGGTGAAATAGCAAGTGCTGATGTAGAAGATGTAGTTTATCTGTATCTACCAAAGGTCATTAATGAAGGTGGCTACACTAAACAACAGATTTTCAGTATAGGCAAAACAGCCTATTGAAAGAAGATGCCATCTAGTACTTTCATAGCTAGAGTGGAGAAGTTAATGCCTGGCTTCAAAGCCTCAAAGAAAAGGCTGACTCTTAGGGGCTAGGGCAACTGGTGACTTTAAATTTGAAGCCAGTACTCATGTGTTGTTGTTCAGTCAGTAAGTCATGTCGGACTCTTTGTGATACCCATGGACTGTAGCATGCCAGGCTTCCCTGTCCTTCACCATCTCCTGGAGCTTGCTCAAACTCATGTCCATCAAGTTGGTGATGCCATCCAACTGTCTCATCCTCTGTCATCCCCTTCTCCTCCTGCCATCAATCTTTCCCAGCATCAGGGTCTTTTCCAATGAGTCAGCTCTTTGCATCATGTGGCCAGAGTACTGGAACTTCAGCTTCAGCATCAGTCCTTCCAATGACTATTCAGAACTGATTTTCTTTAGCATTGACTGGTTTGATCTCCTTGCAGTCCAAGAGACTCTCAAGAGTCTTCTTCAGCACCACAATTCAGAAGCATCAATTCTTTAGCACTTAGCCTTCTTTATGGTCCCACTCTCACATCCATGCAGAACTACTGAAAAAAATCATAGGTTTGACTATACAGACCTTTGTCAGCAAAGTGATGTCTCTGCTTTTTAGTATGCTGTCTAGTTTTGTCATAGCTTTTCTTCCAAGGACCAGGTGTCTTTTAATTTAGTGGCTGCAGTTACCATCCACAGTGATTTTGGAGCCCAAGAAAATAAAATCTGTCACTGTTTCCATTTTTTCCCCATCTATTTACCATGAAGTGGTGGGACCGGATGCCATGATTTTAGTTTTTTGAATGTTGAGTTTTAAGCTAGCCTTTTCACTCTCCTCTTTCACCCTCATCAGTAAGCTCCTCTTTGCTTTCTGCCATTAGAGTGATATCATCTGCTCACTTACCATTCTGAAAATCCTGGGGTCCTTAAGAATTGTGTTAAATTGACTCTACCTGTACTCTATAAATGGAATAACAAAGCTCAGATGACAGCACATCTACTTACAACATTGTTTACTGAATATTTTAAGCCCACTGCTGAGATCTACTGCTCAGAAAAAAAAAAAAATATATATATATATATATATATATATATATATATACCTATTAAATATTACCTATCATTGACAATGTATCTGATCATACAAGAGATCTCATGAAGATATACAATGAGATCCATGCTGTTTTCATGCCTACTAACACAGCATCCATTCTGCAACTCATGGATCAAAGAGTCATTTCAACTTTCAAGTCTTATTATTTAAAAAATACATGTCCTAAAGCTATAACTTCCATAGATAGTGATTCCTCTGGTGGATCCAGTCAAAGTAAATTGAAAACATTCTGGGAAGAATTCACCATTCTAGATGCCATTAAGGACATTTTGATCTGTAGGAAGAGGTCAAAACATCCACATTCACATGAGTTTGGAAGAAGTTGATTCTGATTGTCATGGATGACTTGAGGGGTTCAAGTCTTCAGTGGAGAAAGTAACTACAGATGTGGTGGAAATAACAAATGAATTAGAATTGGAAGTGGTGTTTTAAGGTGTAAGTGAATTGCTGCAGTGTCATAAAACTTAAATGGATGAGGAGTTGCTTCTTATAGATGAGCAAAGAAAGTGGTTTTTTTAAGACTGAATCTACTCATGGTGAAGATGCTGTGAAGATTGTTGAAATGATCACAAACTGTTTAGAATATTATGTAAACTTAGTTGATAAAGCAGTGGTAGGTTTTGAGAGGATTAACTCTGATATTGAAAGAAGTTCTACTGCAGGTAAAATGTGATTAAATAGCATTACATGCTAAGAGACACTATTCATATAAGGAAGAGTCAGTTGATATAGCAAAATTCATTACTATTTTAAAGAATTGCCACAGTTACCCTAACCTTCAGCAACTACCACCCTAATCAGTCAGTGGTTATCAACATCAAGACAATACCTTCCACCATCAAAAAAATTATGACTGGCTAAAGGCTCAGATAATTGTTAACAATTTTTGGCGATAAAGTATTTTTTCATTAAGGCATTTACATTGTTTATGAGACATAATACTATTACACTCTTAAAGAACTATAGTATAGTATAAACATAACTTTTATGTGCACTGGAAAACCATAAAAATTATGTGACTTGATTTATTGCAATATTTGTTTTATTGTGGTAGTCTGGAATTGAATTTGTAATATCTCCTATTATCACACCAATCTTAAAATACATGTTTTTAAAAACACCACCACTCTAATTCTGGGGCCCTTTCCATACTACTCTCCCAGGTCTGCTTTGCATCTTTATCAAGCATTTATTAAACACCTTTACTTACTAGGTAACTAACCACATCATTTTATTTAAAAAAAAAAAAAATACTGTGCAACTCTGGAGGAGGTTAAGTACATGGAACACCTAAAAGCAATCGAGGAAGTTTTATCCTACTTAATTCAAAATACAGTATTAAGCCATTTTATAACTAATATTGTCATACATGATATGAATTAACTGGTGGTTGTAGCTATTTTCATGTGTGGCTAGACCTATAGGATTCTGTTGCACAAAACCAGTACACATACAGAGATGGTTCCCACCTTTATGATAATCCTTTTTTTCAGATTATAGTGGTGTATGTTAGACCCTTTGTTTGGAAGTAGTCGTTCAGTGTCTGAGAGCTACACAAACCAAACTGATATACCTTCTATTGCTATTATTTCTCAGCTGAACATAGAATGCTACATTGTTTGAAGTTTTGATTTTTTTCTGTTTAATTCAGAATGCCCTTGAAGTGTTTCTTCTGTTCTTCTTCTTATTTCCTTTCTGAAGATTGCTATGTCTGCTTTCATCCATCCTTCTCATTTGCTTTGCAAAGATTATGTCTCATAGAAGAGACTAATGAAAAACTCCAAAAGGCCATCAGGCTCTTTATAGTAGTCTGTGATTGACAGTCATAAAAACAATTGAGTGCCAAATTCTAGTGCTTCTGTTTAATCTGAAACCAGTCAGCCCTCCATATCCACAGGATCTGTATCAGTGGATTCCACCAACCACAGATTGAAAAATTTTAAAGAAAATTCCAGAAAGTTCCAAAAAACAAAACTTGAATTTGCCAAGCACCTGCAACTATTTACTTAGGGTTTACATCATTTTTAAAACTATTTACATAGCATTTATATGGCGTTAGGTATTATAACTAATCTAGAGATGATTTAACAAGTATATTGGAAGATGTCCATAGGTTATACAAAAATACTACATCATTTTATATAAAGGCTTAAGCATCTGTAGATTTTGGTATCTTTGGGGCTCCTGGAATCAATCCTCTATGAATACAGAGGGATGACTGTATACTTAACTTGTAGAATCCTGGTAGGGTGGTAAGTGTTACATCTTTGTTCTTGTTGCATTTGAGCACATGGCTTAAAAAATAAATATCTCTACAAGCTTCTTAAAAAAACAGAAGGGCTCTTCCATTTTCTCCTCTCTAGAGGAACCATGTTTACTCTTTATAGCTTAATTTTTGCTACTTACCTCATTATTTCTGAGCTAAATGTTTGTTTTCCTATTCTTGATTTTTCAGTTTTAGATGTCTGTTGGCTTTTTTCTATGCCATATAAGAATTTTGCTCTTTTTCACATATATGCTCATACCCACACCACACACATACACACTTCCCATTTCTTCATTTTCCCATTATAAATACAATGTATTCTCAGTACTTCTACTATGTAAATGCAATTAACAGGTGAGTGAGGTACTATAATACTTTCAATGTCATCTATAACTTTGTTTTTTCTGTTGTATTAATAATTATTTTGTTGTTTAATTTTTTATGTTATTATCTCTAATTCATTCATATATCCGCTACCTATTTTTTAAATATGCTTTCATTTCATTTAGATACCGGGAATCATTGCATTTTCTTTGCTGTCTCATTTTTCATATTTTTACTCTTTGCTCTTACTGTGTTTCTAGTTCTGCTTTCATATTTTTAATTATCTTAGAGTTCTTTGTTCATCCTCTAAATCTTCCTTTTAAAATAGCATCATTTTATTATTTCATAGTTGCAATATCTTCTCTAATATCACTGGAGATATTGATTAGAGCTATAATTATTCTCTGCATGTGACAGAAAATTCATGGCCTCTTCATATATTGACAAAGTAGGGATGGCTAAGCAGCAGGTGTTAATGGCAGATTTTTCAGATCAAGAAGACAATAGACTTTCATTAAAGGGGAAAGAGTCACCTAGGATATCTTGGAAGTCAGACTGCATGCTGCTGACTGAACCTGCAGGGTTACAGGAAATTATTTTTAAAATTCAGTATGTTGGTATGTCTTTTGCTTTGTGCTACTTTTAGCTACTGGGTTGTCTTCCAAGGGAGACAGTGCAGTCCAGAGACAGGCAGAAGGAGGCATGCTGTACTCACGGTTTATAATCTGATTTTCTAAGATTCCTATAATTTGCCTACCTTTCAGGGTTAAAAAAACCCAACCACTTTTAATATCCTAAAAGGAATCAATGATAATCAGTAAGACAATACAAGCAAGAGATAAAATTTTGGCCCCAAGTAGTTTTCAGGAAACTCCACTTAAGCATTCTCTTTCCTGACAATGGGATCTAGCAAAAATCAAAGAGAATTTTCTTTACTCTCAAATTTATTTTTAGATGACCTCCATGTGTCCACCATTGCATTGAGGTAGAGTCAGGCAAACCTCAGAGGCAAAAACAGAAAAAAAAAAAAAAAAACCAGAAGCCTTCATCCCCCACCCCCCCACCAAAAAAAACCCCAAAGTAAAACAGAGAAAGGATTAAAAATTAAGTCTAGAGAAGGTCTTTGTGCTTACTCCCTCATGGGACTGACCAGAAGTAATGAGACTAGAAACCTTTAAGCTTTCTTTTTTTTTTTTTTTTTGTCATCCTTGTTGTTTCCCAGCTTTTTTGACATATAGCGACAACTGACATATAACATTGTGTAAGTTTAAAGTGTACAATGTGTTGATTTGATACACTTGTATATGGTAATATGGTTACTTTCATAGTGTTAAGTAACACCTTCATCAAAACACATAGTTACCATTTCTTTTTTTGTGGTGAGAAGCACTTAAAGATCTCTCTTGGCAACTTTGAAGTCTATAGTATTACACAATATTGTTAACTATGTTCACAATACTGTGTATTAGATCCCCAGAACTTATTCATCTTTTAACTGGAGGTTTGAATCCTTTGACCAACATCTCCCCATTCTTCCCTCCACCCCCAGTCCCTGTAACCACTGTTCTACTCTCTGTTTCTATGAGTCTGGCTGTTTTAGATTCCACATATAAGTGAAAACATATAATATTTGTCTTTCTCTGCCTGATTTATTTCACTTAACATAATACCCTCCATCCATGTTGTTGCAGATGCAAAACTTCATTCTTTTTTATGCCTGAGTAATATTCGTGTGTGTGTGTGCCACATCTTCTTTATCCATTCATCTGTTGATGGGCACTTAGCTTGTTTCCATATCTTGACTGTAATTGTAATTGTAATTAGTCCTGCTATGAACACTGGGATATATGTTATCTTTTCAGAATAGTATTTTCATTTACTTCAGATACAAACCAAGGAGTAGAATTGCTGGATCATATGGTAGCTCTATTATTAGTTTCTTAAAGGACCTCCATAAGCTTTTCCAAGGTGACTGTACCAATTTGCATTCCCACCAACAGTGTATTAGGGTTCCATTTTCTCCACATCCTTGCCAACATTTACTATATGTTGTCTTTTTGAGGACAGTCCATGGGGTTGCAAAGACTTGGACACGATTGAGTGACTTCACTTTCCTTTCCTTTCACAGCCTATCACAATGACTTCTCATTTGGGGATTTGAACCTCTCTAAGGATTTGTGATGTTGAGCATCTTTTCATGTGCCTGTTGGTCATCTTTATGTCTTTTTTGGAAGAATGTCTATTTAGGTCTTCTGCCCATTTTTTGTTTTGGTTGTTTGTTTCTTTGATATTGAGTTGCATGAGCTCATTATATATTTTGGGTATTAGCCCCTTATCAAACATGTGTATGTGCTCAGTTGCTCAGCTGTGTCTGACTCTTTGCGGCCCCATGGACTGTAGCCCGCCAGGCTCCTCTGTCCATGGAATTCTCCAGGAAAAAATACTGGAGTGGGGTGCCATTTCTTACTCTGGGGGAGTCTTCCCAACCCAGGGATCGAAACCTTGTCTCTTGCATCTCCAGCTTTGGCAGGCAGATTCTTTACCACTAGTGCCACCTGTAAAGCCCTTATCAGACTTGTCACTTGCAAACGTATGCTTCAATTCAGTGGGTTGTCTTTTCATTTTGTTGATGATTTCTTTTGCTGTACAAAAGCTTTTCTAAGTTTAATCAGGTACCATTTATTTATTTTTGCTTTTGTTTCCCTAGCCTGAGGAGACAGGTCCAAAAAATATTGCTATGACAGAGTATACTGCCTGTTTTCTTCTAGGAATTTTGTGGTTTCCAGTCATAAATTTAGATCTTTAATCTGTTTGAGTTGATGGATGAAAAATGAAACCGTGGAACATATTTGCAAGATATCTATTTGACAAAGGGCTCATATCCAGAATGCCTATGAATCTATAAAATAATGGGCATGAATATGCTCTTCCCAAAGCAGGACATCCAATAAATGTATGAAAAATTGTTCAACATCCTTAGTTATGAGGGAGTAAATAAAAACCACAATGTGATAACATAATTGATCAAATAAAATGGTTAACACCAAGTGTTTACAAGGATATGTATGGGTTAATCAAAACTCTCAGTGCTGAGGGAATGTATGTTGGTACAGTATTTTGCAAAATTACTTGATCTTACCCACTAATTTAAAAATATTTGTACCTTTATTTAAAAATATATCCAGCAAAGATGTATTTCCAGTAGATACATATGCATAAATGCATAAAGGAACATGTACAAGACTATTTATAGTAGCATTATCTAATTAGCTAAATTAGAAACAGTCCAAATGTCCATTAATTAATAGTAGAATGGATAAACAAGCCATGGCATATTCACACAATGGAATATTACATAGCAGTGATTCTTAAAGTGTGATTCCTGGATGAGCATAGAGCATTACCCATAAAGTGAGTAGAAAAGCAAATTCTTGGGCCCCATCCTAGACCTTCTGAATCAGAAACTCTGGAGGTGTGGGCCCATACATTTGTGTTTTAAGAAGCCTTCTGGATGATTCTGACACTTGAGTGTGAGAACCATGTTGTTGTTCAGTTGCTAAGTTTTGTCTGACTCTTTGAAACCCTATGGACTGCAGCATGCCAGGTTCCTCTGTCTTCTACTATGTTCCAGAGTTTGCTCAAATTCATGTCCATTGAGTTGGTGATGCCATATAACCATATCATCCTCCACCATACCCTTCTCTTTTTGCCTTCAATTTTTCCCAGCACCAGGGTCTTTTCCAATGTGTCTGCTCTTTGCATTCAGGTGGCCAAAGTATTGGAGCTTCAACAGCAATCCTTGCAATGAATATTCAGGGTTGATTTCCTTTAGGATTGACTGGTTTGATCTGCTTGCAGTCCAAGAGACTGTCAAGAGTCTTCTCCAGCACCACAATTCAAAAGCATCAATTCTTCAGCACTCAGTTTTCTTTCTGGACCAACTCTCATATCTGTACATGACTACTAGAAAAACCATAGCTTTGACTATATGGACCTTTGTCAGCAAAGTGATGTCTCTGCTTTTTAATACACTGTCTAGGTTTGTCATAACTTTCCTTCTAAGGAGCAAGCGTCTTTTAATTCAGTGGCTGCTGTCCTCATCTGCACTGATTTTGGAGTCCAAGAAAATAAAATCTGTCACTGTTTCCGCTTTTCCCCCATCCATTTGCTATGAAGTAATGGGACTGGATGCCGTGATCTTAGTTTTTTGAATGTTGAGTTTTAGATGGCTTTTCCACTCTCATCAAGGAGCTCTTAGGTTCCTCTTCACTTTCTGTTATTAGACTGGTATCTATCATCTGCATATCTGATGTTGTTGACATTTCTCCTAGCAATCTTAACTCCAGCCTGGCATTTTGCATAATGTAATCTGCATGTAAGTTAAATAAGCAGGGCCAGGCTGCTCTGTCCATGAGATTTCGCAGGCAAGGATACTGGTGTGGGTTGCCATTTCCTTCTCTAGGAGATCTTCCTGACCCAGGGATCAAACCCATGTCTCCTGCATTGGCAGGCAGATTCTTTATCACTAAGCCACCTTGGAAGTCCTTGAGAACCATGGGTCTACTATAATGAAAATGAATGAGCTATAGCTATATACAACAACATAGGTGAATCTCACAAACATTACGTTGAGTGTAAGAAGCCACATGTAATGTATGCTATTTGATTTTGTTTATATGTAGTTTAAACAGGCAAAACTAAACTGTATTTTTTAGAGGTGAATACTGAGATAGAAAGAAAAATCAAGAAAATACTATAGAAATCCATATAGTGGTTACTTCTAGGTAAGGAAGGAGCAGGTAGAGATTTAGAAGGGGCTTTGAGGAGACTTCTGGGGCTGATGGCGAGTTTTATTCATTTGAATGGTGGTTACTCAAATGTTATTTGTGATCATTCACTTGTTTGTTTATCTATTATATGTATTATATCTAAAATATACATAAAATATTTCACAATACTTTTTTAAAAGTGATTGTAAGTTTTAAGGTAATTTTGGTGAGAAACACCAATGTTTCTTTCTCTAAAACAGTTCTTTTGGAGAGTCAGATTTCTGAGAAGAATTTTTAAATCTCTTACCTTGGAGCCCTAGGCCTGGCTTCCAATATTCTGGGAACTGAGTCAGGAGAGAGCACTTTCCTCACAATTGGCAGTTACCAATTTTCTATCTGCTTACCTGAATTCCTGCAGCATTTTATCTACTCTTGATATAAATTTGCATGTCTCTGTAAGTTTAAACCTTTGCATAATTCTTACTATTGCTCTAGTGGGGTTTGAGGAAGAAGAAAAATAAATGTATACATTCAATTATTCATCTTTGCTTGGAATCCCTTTCTCATTAGGACTTTATTTTACATGCTGGAAGACTTCATAAGGAAGAGTTCCTTGGCTATGTTCATAACTTAAATATTAAATACATTCCCATTGGGTAATAATTCCCATGAGAAAATCATAAGTATAAACAAGAAATTAAAAATTAGTCTTCTTTAATCTTTTTAATATTTTTCTTAATTAGAAGCATATTACAACTGCAATTCTATTTTTTTTCATTTAACTTTGTGTTTTCTCATGTTATTTAAACTATACAGAGTGACATCAGCAAAATGGCAGAGTAGTTCCCCTCTTCTTATATCTGCTCAGTGACAATAGTTTGGCAGTCACCCACAGATAAAACTTTCTTTGTGGGAGCCTTGATATCCAGGTAGTAGACTGTGACAGCCCAGTGGCGACAAAGTCAGGAGGACCACTTTCACAGAACTGGCCTTTGTCAGAGTGGCAGGTTCAACCCACTGTGGTCCTGGAAATAGACTGTGCAATAACCCTGTCCCCCTGTGAACTCAGATACAGCCCCATTTAGCCTTGCTCCTACCACTAAGTGATACCATCTTTCAAGGGACTTGGAAGGAGACACATCTACCCATGTCTCATGTAACAGGCCCACCAACCTTTGCCCTGTGGTTGTGGACTTGAAGTGGCTAGTGGCCTGACTCCAGTCCCTTTTAGCCATGATCAGGGAACAGTCCTGCCCACCCAGGGATCCACAGGAGACACACCCATCTGTGCTTTTAGAGGTGGCACACAGGCCTCAACTCAACTGCAGATCTTGAAGTGGTATTGTAAGCTAGCTTCAGCACCTCCAAGCCAACATCTAGGAGCAGTTCTGCCTGCCCAGCAACCCTCCTGGAGACTCATTTGTCAGTGCTCCCAGAGACAGGCCCACCAACCTCAAGTCTAAGTGCATATTCTTAAGCAGCCCAGTGAACCAGCTCCAGTCCCACTTAGCCCAAGTCAGGGAGAATTCCTGCCTATCCAGGGACTCATTGGGTACTCTTCTGCCATGTAAGGATACAGCAGGAAATCAATTATCTGCAACTCAGAACAGGGCTTTCACGAGAACCTCCCCATGTTGGCATACTAATCTCAGACTTCCAGAACTTGAGAAATAAATTTATGCACTGTTGAATTCATTGCAGCATTATTCACAGTAGTGAATATATGGAAATGACCAAAGTGTTTGTCTGTTGATGAATGGATAAAGAACATGTGGTATATAATTTCAATGGAATATTATTTAGCCATTGAAAAGAATGAAATCCTGCCATTTACTACAACATCTATGAACTTGGAAGACAGTATTTGAAGAGAAATAAGCCAGAGAGAGAAAGACAAATACTGTATGATCTCACTTCTATATGAAACCTAAAAAAGTTGAACTTATAGAACCAGAGTTATGGTAAAACAGTAGTTGTCAGGGACAGGGATGTGGTGAAATGGAAAGATATTGATCAAAGGATATAAACCTACAGTTATAAGATGAGTAAATTTGGGGGATTTGATGTATAGCATGGTCAGCATAGTTGATAATACTGTATTGTATACTTAAAATTTACTTAGAGACTAGATTCTAAGTGGTCTTACCATACAGACATAAAAGTAAGTATGTGAGGTGATGGAGTGTTCATTAACTTGATTATGGTGACCATGTCACAATGTATATGTATATTAAATCACATCATTGTACAGCTTAAATAATCATGATTTGACTTGCCAGTTATACCTTAATAAAGCTGAAAAACAATAAAAGTATCAAATCATTTTATTTTTAACAACTACATAATATTTCATCACAGAGACAAACCAGAAATTTACTTATATGTTACTACTATTGGATTCCTAGAGTTACCCCTACCCCAGCTTCCCTTTATTATAAAGAATGCTGCCATGAATAGGTTACTGATCCTGGTCATTCCCTTAGGAAATATTTCAAGAAATATAGCAAAGAACACAAAAAAATTTTGGCTAGTTTTCTTTCAGAAAATGAAATAATTGATTGACTTTCTCTGGTTATAGAACCAACACATGCTTGTAGAAGTTTGCAGAAAGTGGACAAAAGTAGGACAAAGCAAGCAAAAACCACCCACAATCCCAGAAGCTCATCCTAGAAATAAGCACTGTTAAAATTTTGGAATACCCTTCCACAAATATTCACAAATACAAATATAGATTTAGATATGACTCTATTCTTATACTTCTTTTAAAGCTTGAGATATAAATGATCTATCATACTGTAATTTTAAAGTGTACAACATGTTGATTGGATATATTTATATATTTGCAATATGGTTACCACCATAGTGTCAGCTAGCATCTTCATCATATCACATAATTATCATATTTTTCTTTTATAGTGACAATATTTAGGATCTAGCTTCTTAGCAACTTTGAAGTATGTAATGTAGTATTATTAACTATAATCACAATACTGTGCATTAGCTTTCTAGAACTTAGTTACCTTCTAATTGCATAACTTACATTTCTTAACAACTTTCTGCAGACATCTATACACTACTGTCCAGTAGAACCATTTGGAATGATGGAAATATCCTGTGTGATCCAATGCAGTAACCACTAACCACATGTGGCTAGTTCAACTGAGAAACTGGATTTTAAATTGTATTTAATTTTAATTAATTTCAATTAGATAGGCACATAAAGTTAGTGGCTATTTTATTGGACAGCACAGATATATAATATCTACCTGTTCATTTTAATAGTTCACAGAGTACTTCACTATACGGATGTCCTATAACTGTAATGCTCAAAATTCTCCAAGCCAGGCTTCAGCAATACATGAACCTTGAACTTCCAGATGTTCAAGCTGGTTTTAGAAAAGGCAGAGGTACCAGAGATCAAATTGCCAACATCCACTGGATCATCAAAAAAGCAAGAGAGTTCCAGAAAAACATCAATTTCTGTTTTATTGACTATGCCAAAGCCTTTGACTGTGTGGATCACAACAAACTGTGGAAAATTCTTCAAGAGATGGGAATACCAGACCACCTGACCTGCCTCTTGAGAAACCTATATGCAGGTCAGGAAGCAACAGTTAGAACTGGACATGGAACAACAGACTGGTTCCAAATAGGAAAAGAAGTACACCACGGCTGTATATTGTCACCCCGCTTATTTAACTTATATGCAGAGTACATCATGAGAAACGCTGGGCTTGGAAGAAGCACAAGCTGAAATCAAGATTGCCGGGAGAAATATCAAGAACCTCAGATATGCAGATGACACCACCCTTATGGCAGAAAATGAAGACGAACTAAAGAGCCTTGTGATGAAAGTGAAAGAGGAGAGTGAAAAAGTTGGCTTAAAGTTCAACATTCAGAAAACAAAGATCATGGCATCCAGTCCCATCACTTCATGGGAAATAGATGGGGAAACAGTGGAAACAGTGTCAGACTTAATTTTTTGGGGGGCTCCAAAATCACTGCAGATGGTGACTGCAGTCATGAAATTAAAAGACTCTTACTCCTTGGAAGGAAAGTTATGATCAACCTAGATAGCATATTGGAAAGCAGAGACATTACTTTGCCAACAAAGGTCGGTCTAGTGAAGGCTATGGTTTTTCCAGTGGTCATGTATGGATGTGAGAGTTGGACTATGAAGAAAGCTGAGCACTGAAGAATAGATGCTTTTGAACTATAGTGTTGAAGAAGACTCTTGAGAGTCCCTTGGACTGCAAGGAGGCCCAACCAGTCCATTCTAAAGAAGATCAGTCGTGGGTGTTCTTTGGAAGGAATGATGCTAAAGCTGAAACTCCAGTACTTTGGCCACCTCATGCGAAGAGTTGACTCATTGGAAAAGACTCTGATACTGGGAGGGCTTGGGGGCAGGTGGAAAAGGGGACGACAGAGGATGAGATGGCTGGATGGCATCACTGACTCGATGGACGTGAGTCTGAGTGAACTCTGGGAGTTGGTGATGGACAGGGAGGCCTGGCGTGCTGCGATTCATGGGGTCACAAAGAGTTGAACACGACTGAGTGACTGAACTGAACTGAACTGAACTGATAACTTGTTTAGTTACTATGTAACTGTAAGGCATAAATTTCTTGCAATTTTTGCTATTATAAACAACAGTTCAGTGAATTCTGCAAATAAAGAATATGTTGAAAGACTACTGGGCTAGTTCACCTTTCTGATATATTATCAGTTCATAATCTTTTGGCAGTGCTATACGTAATTTGTTTAATTACTCTCTTAATTCCATTATGGAAATATTTTGCTGTACCTGGATAAATGTTTCATAACTTTAACATTCTGAGTATTTCCTTTTGGAAGATTTTCTTAGTGTTCAGATACATTTTTTCACACAGGTTCCCTGGCATGACTGAATATAATATTTTTATTCCACACCAATTATTAAACACTCTCCTTTGATAGCAAACAATAGATCAGTCAGTCAGTCAATTCAGTCGCTCTGTCGTGTCTGACTCTTTGCGATGATTTTTCGATGATCCAGCAGATGTTGGCAATTTGATCTCTGGTTCCTCTGCCTTTTCTAAAACCAGCTTGAACATCTGGAAGTTCACGGTTCACGTATTGCTGAAGCCTGGCTTGGAGAATTTTGAGCATTACTTTACTAGAGTGTGAGATGAGTGCAATTGTGTGGTAGTTTGAGCATTCTTTGGCATTGCCTTTCTTTGGGATTGGAATGAAAACTGACCTTTTCCAGTCCTGTGGCCACTGCTGAGTTTTCCAAATTTGCTGGCATATTGAGTGCAGCACTTTCACAGCATCATCTTTCAGGATTGGATAGTTTACTAAATTATTCAGCCTTAGAATATTAGTGAAATTCTCAGAGAACTAGCTCTATGTGATATACTTTAATATATTTTTTCCTTTATATGGTAGTAGTTTTGTTTCATATTTTTTTAATTTTAAAATTAACATACATACAGAAGAATATATGGAAATGTGTTTGTATAGTTGATGGAAAAAATAAAACATTCATGTATGTACTACTCAGTCTTAAAAATAGAATATTACTGTACCCCCAAAGCCCTGTACAAGGCTGATTTTGTTAATCAGTCCTTGTTTCTTTAAAGTTTTAACATTTACATATGTATCATTAAAAAGAACATTGTCTAGTTTTGCCCATTTTTGAACTTTATACATATGAAATCATAAGTATGATTTCTATGTGGCTTCTTTTGCTTAAATTATGTTTTGTTATTGACCATGTTATTGTTTTCATTGAAGGGTAACATATACGCAGTAAAGTACATAAAGTGCATTAATCTTTATTTTTTAAATTATACCTGTGGTAGATATATGTTGATGTATGGCAAAACCAATACAATATTATAAAGTAATTAGCCTCCAATTAAAATAAATAAATTTATATTAAAAATTAAATAAAAATATCAAAAAGCTAAAAAAATTAAAAAATAAGTGACTAAAATTTAACCTTAAAGAAATTAATTTTGTAAACTTATCTTATTAATTTTTAAAAATTTATTTTGACACCCATATAACCATCACCCTTATAAAGAAACTATAACACCCTATTGTGTTCCCTATAATTTAGTGGTTGTGATACCATTTGTGTGTCATTCTTCCTATTTTCCAATAGAATTGCATTTTATGAATATACCACAGTTATTTGGCAACTTTTTAAATGATGAGCATTTGGGTTGATTTCAGTTTTTTTGCTTCTATAAAGAAAAGGTATTATGATCAATCTTGTGCACGTATTTTTGTGGATAAATTCATTCATTACTGTGGGATATGTTTCCAGGAATGAAATTGTTAGATCTCAGAACAGGAATATGATTAGCTTTGGCAAATACTTCCGAAGAGTTTTCCAAAGTGGCTATACAGTTTTCCATTTCCAAGAGAAGTGTATAAGAGTTCCAGTTCTTTACATCTTTTCTAACAATTAATATTGTCAATATTTTTAGTTAGAACCAGTCTGTTTGTGGCATTAATTTGTATTTCACTGAGGACTGATGATGATGAGTACCCTTTAGTATGCTAATTGGTCATTTTTATCCTCTTTATAAACTGTTCAAGTTTTTTCCCCACATTTTTGTTGTTTTCTTTTTTGAAATAACTTGTAGAAATTACTAATTTGTATAAATTGAATTTCTTTTTATATATTTAATATGAGTCATTTGTCAGATATGTGCATTGAAAATATCTTTTGGAATCCCCTAGTTTGCTTTTTCATTTTGTAAACATGTCCTTTTAAACAGCCTTACTTAGAATTCACAGACCACACATTTAAAGTGTATAGTTCAATGGCTTTTAGAGTTGTGTAACCTGCAACAAAATAAATTTTAGAACGTTTTATCACTCCATAAAGAAATCTATTACCCATTAGCAGTCACTCTTCACTGTCCCTCAGTATTCTCAGCCTTGGTAACCATGATCTGCTTTCTGACTCTATAGATTTGCCTTTCTTGCATATTTCATAGAAATGGAATCATATCATATGTGATCTTTTATGACTGACCTCTTTCATTTAGAATGTTTTCAAGGTGCGTCTATGTTGTAGCATATATCAATGCTTCTTTCCTTATTATGGTTAAATAATATTCCATTGTATGGACATATCATGATTTTTGTTATCCACTCATCTGTTTATGGACATTTGGAGTGTTCACACACTTTGTCTATTATAAATAATGCTATTATGCACACTCATGTACACAATTTTGCATGGATATATGTTTTAATTTCTCTGAGGAATATATCCAGGAGTGAAGTCACTGAATTATATTTTAACTATGTTTAGCTGTTTGAGGAGCTGCCAGATCATTTTCTAAAGTGATTGCACCATTTTTCCATCCCCAATAACAATCTGTATAGGTTCCAGTTTCTTTATATCCTTACTAATACATGTTATTGTCTGGTATTTTTGGATTATAGCCATTCTAGAAGATGTGAAATAACATCTCATTATGGTTTCAATATGTGTATCTCTGATGGCTAATGATATTGAACATCTTTTCATGTGCTTCTTGATAGCTTGTGTATCTTCTTTGGAGAAATGTACATTCAAATTCTTTGCCATATTTAGTTGGATTTTATCTTTATGATCGTGTTGTAAGATTGTTTATATGTTCTAGATAAAAGTCCCTTGTCAGATGTATGATATGATACTAATATCTTCAATTCTGTGAATTATGTTTTCACTTTCTTCTTGGTGTCCTTTCATGCACAAAGATTTTATTTTGATGAATTTAATGATGATATTTTGATGAGCAGCACAGGACTTTTAATGTCAGTAAAGTCCAGTTTGTAATTTTATGTATATTCTGTATCCTACTTAAGAAATCTTTGCCTATCCAAATGTCCCAAAATTATTTCTTTGTGTGTTCTTATAGAATTTTTTGTTTCACTTTACACTTAAAAATAAGATCCATTTTGAATTCATTTTCTCTATAATAGTCATCAAGGCAGTCTATTTCTGAATTCTGTTCTCTTACATAGATCCATTTGTCTGTCTTTCTGACAATAGCACACTATCTTAATACTATAGCTTTTTTGGAAGTCATAAAAATTAGTAGTATGAACCTTTCAAAGTTGTTCTTCAAGATTGTCTTGGTTATACTAGATTCTTTGCATTTTAGATTTTTAAAATTAGCTTATCAATTTCCACAAAAAAATCTTCCTGGGAGTTTGATTTGGATTAAAATGAATCTGCAGGGAATTCCCTCGCAGTCCAGTGATTAAGACCCTGTGCTTCCACTGCCTGGGGCCCAAGTTTGATCCCTGGTCAACGAACTAAGATCCCACAAGTCACAGGGCGCAGCAAAAAAACCAAACTCTGTAGTCTAATTTGAAGAGAATTGATATCCTAACAATATTGAGAATTTCAGTTCATGAACGCGATATAACTCTCAGCTCATTTATGTCTATTCTGAGAAGTGTTTATAATATTCATTGTAAAAGCAGTTGTACATCTTTTATTATATTTACCCCCAGCTATTTGAAATTTTTGTCCTGTGCATTAGAAAAAGCATTAAAAAACACATTTTCCATTTGTTTTTTTTCTGGTTTATAGAAATGCAATTTATTTTTGTAGATTGATTTTATGTGCAGCTACCTTGCTAAACAATTTATTTATTCTAATGATTTATTTATAGTTGCTTTTTTCTTATTTTTGGTATACTATATATCTGTGAATAATGACAGTTTTGTCTCTTCCTTTCCAATCCTTATGTTTTTATTAAAAAGTTTTCTTGCTTTTTTAAAATTAAGTTTATTTATTTTAATTAGAGGCTAATTACTTTACAATATTGTATTGGTTTTGCCATACATCAGCATGAATCTGCCACAGTTGTACACGTCTTCCCAATCCTGAACCCCCCTCCCACCTCCCTCCCCATACCATCCCTCTGGGTCATCCCAGTGCACCAGCCCCAAGCTTCTTGTATCCTGCATTGAACCTGGACTGGAGATTCGTTTCCTTTATGATATTATACATGTTTAAATGCCATTCTCCCAAATCATCCCCCCCTCCCTCTCCCACAGAGTCCAAAAGACTGTTCTATACATCTGTGTCTCTTTTGCTGTCTCACATACAGGGTTATTGTTACCATCTTTCTAAATTCCATATATATGCGTTAGTATACTGTATTGGTGTTTTTCTTTCTGGCTTACTTCCCTCTGTATAATAGGCTCCAGTTTCATCCACCTCATTAGAACTGATTCAAATGTATTCTTTTTAATGGCTGAGTAATACTCCATTGTGTATATGTACCACAGCTTTCTTATCCATTCATCTGCTGATGGACATCTAGGCTGCTTACATGTCCTGGCTATTATAAATAGTGCTGCGATGAACATTGGGGTACACGTGTCTCTTTCAATTCTGGTTTACTCAGTGTGTATGCCCAGCAGTGGGATTGCTGGGTCGTATGGCAGTTCTATTTCCAGTTTTTTAAGGAATCTCCACACTGTTCTCCATAGTGGCTGTACTAGTTTGCATTCCCACCAACAGTGTAAGAGGGTTCCCCTTCTCCACACCCTCTCCAGCATTTATTGCTTGTAGACTTTTGGATCACAGCCATTCTGACTGGCGTGAAATGGTACCTCATTGTGGTTTTGATTTGCATTTATCTGATAATGACTGATATTGACCATCTTTTCATGTGTTTATTAGCCATCTGTATGCCTTCTTTGGAGAAATGTCTATTTAGTTCTTTGGCCCATTTTTTGATTGGGTTGTTTATTTTTCTGGAATTCAGCTGCAGGAGTTGCTTGTATATTTTTGAGATTAGTTGTTTGTCAGTTGCTTCATTTGCTATTATTTTCTCCCATTCTGAAGGCTGTCTTTTCACCTTGCTTATAGTTTCTTTGTTGTGCAGAAGCTTTTAATTTTAATTAGATCCCATTTGTTTATTTTTGCTTTTATTTCCAATATTCTGGGAGGTGGGTCATAGAGGATCCTGCTGTGATGTATGTTGGAGAGTGTTTTGCCTATGTTCTCCTCTAAGTGTTTTATAGTTTCTGGTCTTACGTTTAGATCTTTAATCCGTTTTGAGTTTATTTTTGTGTATAGTGTTAGAAAGTGTTCTGGTTTCAGTCTTTTACAAGTGGTTGACCAGTTTTTCCAGTACCACTTGTTAAAGAGATTGTCTTTTCTCCATTGTATATTCTTGCCTCCTTTGTCAAAGATAAGGTGTCCATAGGTGTGTGGGTTTATCTCTGGGCTTTCTATTTTGTTCCATTGATCTGTATTTCTGTCTTTGTGGCTAGGTTCTTCAGTACAATGGTGAATAAAAATGGTAATAATGGGCAATTTTTGTCTTGTTTATGATGTTAAAGGAAACATCTTCAATTTTTAAATAAATTAGTATGATCTTTTCTAAAGAATTTTTACTGATACCCCTTATCAGGTGGCAGCCCACTACAGTACTCTTGCCTGGAAAATTCCATGGACAGAGGAGCCTTGTAAGCTACAGTCCATGGGGTCACAAGAGTCGGACATGACTGAGTGACTTCACTTCATTTTATCAGGTTAAAAAAGTTCCTTTTAGTTTTGTAAGAACTTTTCTTATAAATGGATGTGAAATTTTAAGTATTTTTTACGTTTATTGAAATGACCACTTTTTAAAAAAACAATTAATGTCATGGACTACATTATTTGATATCAAAATCAATTTTGTATTCCTCAAATACATTTTTGTAATGATATGCTATTATTAATACTTTTTTAGATTTAATTTGCTGATTTTAAAAATGATTTATATATCTTAGTCCATGAATGAGACTGGTTTGAAATAGTTAATGTGAAATTGGAATTTCTTATTCTTTGAATGTGAGACACTGCTCACTAGTAAACCTTATGGAGCTGGAATTTTCTTTATAGATACACTTTTGAATAATGATTCATTTATCTAAGGGTTATAAAATCACTCAGATTTTCTATTTCTTTCCAGTTCAATTTTAGTAAGTTATATAATTTTTGGTAATTTCTTTGTTTTATACAGATTACTAACATTTATGGGCATAATTTTGTTTATGATATATTTTATACTTGTTTTGTTGTCTGCTGTATCTATAATCGGAGAAGGCAATGGCACCCCACTCCAGTACTCTTGCCTGGAAAATCCATGGACAAAGGAGCCTGGTAGGCTGCAGTCCATGGGGTCGCTAAGAGTCGGACACGAGTGAAGCGACTTGGCAGCAGCAGCAGCAGCAGTATCTATAATTAGGTACTCCACTTCATTCTTATTATTGTTTATTTATATCTTCTATCATATTTTTCTTGATCAATGTTGACAGTAATTTTGTTAGTTTTATTAGTTTTTTCAAAGAATCATCTTTGCCTTCATTCATCTCTCTGTTTGCTTTGATCTGTTTCATTAATTTATGCTTTTATTCATGATCATTCCCTTCTTTCTATCTTACCTGGATTTATTTTACTATTCTTTTACTAAACTTTTAAGATATGTATTATATATATAATTTTCAAACCACTTAGGAGTACACTGTAGATAGGATGACTGTTTATCCCTAAATATTTCGGTATGTATTTTCTTAGAAACTTTTTTTCTTACATAACCACACTGCAGTTATCAAAATCAGGAAATTAACACTAGTTCATTTCTATTATCTAATCTATAAACTTCATTCAAATTTTGCCAATTATGCTAATGTCATTTGTAGAAAAAGATTTCTGTTTTCTGGTCTAGGTTCCAATCCAGGATCACACATTGCATTTATTTGTGATGTCTTTTTAATCTCCTTTAGTTTAGAGTAATTCCTTATTCGTTCATAGTCTTTAATGACCTTGTTACTTTTGAAGAGTTTAGGCTAGTTATTTTTGTAAATTGCTCTCAAATTTTGTTTATTTGATGTTTTTCCATGGCTAGATCCAAGCCACACATTTTGGCAGGACTACCACAGAAATAATATTGTGTTTTCCTCAGAACATTATATGAGGACTCAACTATGTTTATCTGTCCCCCTCTGTTGATATTAATTTTAATTACTTGTTTAAGGTATAATCTACCAAGTTTCACCACTATAAATTTCCAGTTTTTCAATTTGTAAATAACGAATATCTTAAAGAGATATCTTTTTAAAATTTTTCACGTGGATCATTTTTAAAGTCTTTATTGAATTTGTTACAATATTGCTTCTGTTTTATGTTTTGGATTTTTGTCCATAAGACATGTAGGATCTTAGCTCCCTGACCAAGGATCAAACCTACACCTCCTTCATTGGAAGGCAAAGTCTTAAACCAGTGGACCATCAGCGAAGTCCTTCTAATTGCTTCTAAAATGTTCAGCCATTTGTGTTAATATCCACTGAAAATTCTGGCCCAAGCCAATTATTATGATGATGATTTGATTGCCAAATTCAGATTTTCTAATCCCATTATTAATTTTACATTTGTTGGTTGACATTCTAATGTAAGAATGGGACAGTTTGTTCTTTATTTATTTGTTTACTTGAAGTAGTATGAATTCATGTATTCTTATTTAATAGGTTATAATTTATAACTGTGATTATTTATTTTGATATTCAAGTAGTCCTAGATTTGGCCAATGAAAGCCATTTCATACAGATATTTGTACCCTGGGAGTGTACTCATAGTTCTTTGAGCCCTTCCGTCCTTTCTGACTCTATAGGCTCCCCCGGCCTCATCTTTTAAATTCTCAGTTCCAAGTCTGGATGAGACATATCTTTAAGGAGTCCTGGGTACTATGTGTGCTTTTTGCTACTGGAGTGTCGCTGCTTCTAGGCCCTGTATATCTACATAGGCCAAGCTACATACATATACATATATATATATATTTGTTTAGTTATATACATAAAGTATAAGTTTGTTACAATAACAATAAAGTTATAATTTTACACATATTTTATTATATGTATGTGTGAACATCAAGAATTCATACTGATACCTCTAACTCTAGTCCAATAACATAGGGTTGATTCTAGACTACTCCCTTTCTATAGTTGTAGCTCTCTTTTCCAACAGTGAGAAATCTGACTCCCATTATCTATAATATATTTACTCATTTGCTCAATTCTAGAATGCACAGAAAGCAGTTTTATGATTGCTAACTAATTCCACTGTGAAAAGCAAGCCTATAACTCAAATTCAAGATTTGTTTATAGGGTTTTTTTTTTTTTTTTTGGTTTTTAGTCTGAAGATATATAATCAAAATACTGCATTTACACATTACTTGGGTTTACTCTGCCCCCTCCTTCAGTTCGGTTATAAACTTGATTCATTTGTTTTTATTTCCATTTTATGCTTTACCCTATCCCTTTTTATTTTAGTTGTTTTCTTTTTTGGAGTTTGTGAAACACTAACATGGTTCCAAAAGTCAGAACTATAGACAAAAGAATGCTCAGAGAAATGTAGTTACCTCCATCCTTTATATCCCATTCACATCCCCCATCCTTTCTACCCTGCCCCACCCCTATATATGTATAAATTTCATTATTTCTGCTTTTTTCGTCATTTTGCATAAATGAATAGACATTTTTTTTATCTTCCCTTTTTGTTTACACAAAAGATGACTTATAATAGACACTCTTCAACACTTTGCTTTTCCTGTCTACTTAGTGTATCCCAACTGATTTCATTCCTTTTAAAAATTATAATTAATAGACTTTTAAAAGTAGTTTTAGGTTTATAGAAAAAAATTAGAAGTACAGAGAGTTACCGTATGCCCCTTATGTCCCAACAATTTCCTCAATTTCTTACATCTTACATTAATGTGGCACATTTACAAAAGATGAGTCAATATTGATACACTACTATTGAAACCCATAGTTTATATTAAAATTCACTTTTTGTGTTGTACATTCTATGGGTTTTTGATAAATGTATAACAACATGTTATCTATTATTACAGTATCATGCAAAAAAAAAAAACTTCATTGTCTTAAAAGTCTCCTGTGTTCCATTACCATATAATTAATCCCCATCACCCATTTTACCCAACCATAAACCCTGTGGTCCCTACTAATCACTAATGTGTTCTCTGTATCTATGAGGTGTTCTTTTTTGTTTTATTTTGCTCATTCATTTTGTTGTTTTTAGATTCTACATGAGTGAAATCATACATTATTTGTCTTTCTCTGACTTATTGCACTTAGCATAATATATTCAAGATGCATTCATGTTGTCAAAAAGAACAGGATTTCATTATTTTTTATGGCTGAATAGTATTCCATTGTATCGATGACCATATCTTCTTTATCCATTCATCCATTAATAAATGCTTAGGTTGTTTCCATATCTTGGCTATTGTAAATAATGCTGCAATGAACACAGAGGTGCAAATATATATGTGTATATATATATATACATATATATATATTTCAAATTAGTGTTTTTTTGTGTTCTTCAGTTAAATACCCAGATGTGGAATAGTTAGATCATGTAGTAATTCTATTCTTAATTTTTTGAGGCATTTCCATACTGTTTTACATAGTGGCTGCACCAATTTACAGTCTCACCAAAAGTATATGAGGGTTCCTGTTTCTCTACATCTCTCACATTTGTTATTTCTTGTGTTTTTGATAATACCCATTCTAATAGGTGTATCTTATTTTGTGTTGATTTGCATTTCCCTAATAATTAGTGATATTGAATGTCTTTAATGTGCCAATTGGGCACCTATATATCTTCTTTGGAAAAATGTCCAATTTTTAATCAGATTGTTTTTGTTGTTGTTATTGAGTTGTATATTCTTTATATATTTTAGATATCAGCCCCTTATAAGATAAATGTTTACAAATATTTCTCCCTTTCAGTAGTCTGAATTTTCATTTTGATGATTGTTTCTTTCACTGTGCAGAAGCTCTTTGGTTTGATGTCTTCCCATTTGTTTATTTTTACTTTAATTTCCCTTGCCTTTGGAGTCAGTCAGATACACAAAATAATTGCTAAGACTGATGTCAGTGAAGTTACTACCTATGTTTTCTTCTAGGAATTTTATAGTTTCAGATATTACATTCAAGTCTTTAATCCATTTGAGATGTTTTTTGTGTATGGTGTAAGATAGTGGTCTAATGTCATTCTTCTGCATGTGGCTGCCCAGTTCTCCCAACACCATTTACTGAAGAGTCTATCCTTTCTCCATTGTATGCTTTTTGCTTCTTTGTCATAAATTAATATTCTATATATGTGGAAGTTTATTTCTGAGGTCTCAGTTCTTTTCCATTCATCTCTTTTTCTGTTTCTTTGCAAGTACCATACGTTTTTGAGCTTGGTAATATAGTTTGAAATTAGGGAAGATGATACTTCCAGCTTTTTTCTTCTTTCTCAATATTTTCAGGCTATTCAGGATCTTTTGTGGTCCCACATAAATTTTAGAATATTTGCACTAGTTCTGTGAAATATGTCATTGGAATTTGATAGGAATTGCATAAAATCTGTAGATGTTTTGGGTAGTATGGACATTTTAACAATAGTAATTCTTCCAATTCATAAACATGGAGTATCTTTCCTTATTTGTGTCTCTGTTTATCTTCTTCAATTTCTTTCTCAGTGTCTTATAGTTTTCAGTGTACAGCTCTTTCACCTCCTTGGTTAAGTTTAAGTTTATTCCTAGTTAATTTATTGTTTTTATGCAATTGTAAATGGGATTTTTAAATTAATTTATTTCCCTGATTATTTTATTAGTGTATTGAAGTGCCACAGATTTTTGTATATTGATTTTGCATCCTGTAACTTTACTGATTTTATTTATTACTTCTAAGAGGTTTTTTTTTTTTTTGATGGAGGTTTTAGGACTTTCTATATGTAGTATCATATAATCTGCAAATAGTGACAGTTTCACTTCTTACCTTCCAATTTGGATGCCTTTTATTTCTTTTACTTGTCTAATTGCTGTGGCTAGGACTTCCAATACTATGTTAAGTGAAAATGGCAAGAGTGGGCATTTTTGTTTTATTCCTGAATTTAGAAAAAAGTTTTAGCTTTTCATCATCATATCTGTTTTTAGCTGTGAGTTTGTCATATATAAACTTTATTATGTTGACATATGTTCCCTTTGTACCCACAATGTTGAGAGTATTTGTCATATGTGGATGATGAATTTCGTGAATATATTTTTCTGAAACTATTGATATGATCATATAATTTTTATCATTCGTTTTGTTAATGTGATGTGCATATTGATTGATTTGTGGATGTTGACCCATCCTTGTATCCCTGGAATAAATCCCACTCGGCTGTGGTACATGATCCTTTTATTGTTGGATTCAGTTTGCAAATATTTTGTTGAGGATTTTTGCATCTAGGTTCCTCATGGATAAGGGTTTGTATTTTCTATTTTTGTGCTGTCCTTGTCTGTTTCTACTCATTCATGATTCTATTTTTCAAGATTATATATTTTTATTTATCCCTTTCTTCTAGGTCTTCAGTTTGTTGGCATATAGTTATTTATAGTAGTTTCTCATAATTCCTTTGTATTTCTGTGCTATCAGGTATAACTTTTCTTGTTTGTTAGTTGCTCAGTCGCGTCCAACTCTTTGCGACCCAGTGGGCTGTAGCCTGCCAGGCTCTTCTGTCCATGGAATTCTCCAAGCAAGAATACTGGAGTGGGTAGCCATTTCCTTCTCCAGGGAATCTTCCTGACCCAGGGATCGAATCCACATCTTCTGCACTGGCAGGCAGATTCATTACCAGTGAGCTGCCAAGCCCAAAAAGTTCTTCTGTGGGTAAAACGTTATCAAACAGCAATGCATGCTACAGAAAAATTGTTCATCAATGGAACAGTCAACTGATATCACAAACTTCATTGTTGTCTTAGTTTAAGAAACTGCCACAGCCACCTCAACCTTCAGCAAGCACCACCCTGATCAGTCAGCAGCCACAAATATCGAAGCAAAATTCTCCACCAGCAAAAAGATTATGACTGGCTGAAGGTTCAGATGATACTTAGCATTTTTAAGCAATAAAGTATTTTTAGTTAAGTATTTATGTTGTTTTTAAGACATACTGCTATTGCACACTCAACGGACTATAGTATAATATAAGCATAAATTTTATATGCCCTGGAAAACCAAAATAATTGTGTGATTCAGTTAACTGTAATATTCACTTTATTGTTGTGATGTGGAGCTAAATACACAATGTATCTGAGGTATGCCTGTAATATGCTTAAAATTACAAAATTTGAATGATGGGGAACAGATTAGTGGTTGCCAGGGGTTAAGGACATACAAGAGAAGTGGCTGTGGTTATGAAGAGACAATATGTGTGATCTTTTTGATGATGGAAGTGTAAAAATAAAACTGATGAAGTCTGAACAAGATTGTTGGATTGTATGGGTATCAAAATCCTGGTTGTGATATGGTACTGTATTTGGGGAAAAGTGAGTAAAGTTATGTGTGATATTTCTGTATTATATCTTACAACTGCATGTGAACCTACAATAATCCCAGTGTAAAAGTTCAATTTAAAAAAAGTATGGTTTGGCATGAAAGAATCAGAAACCAGCTAAATCTATGAGGAATGATTCTTTTTTACTTCATAAGAAGAACACCATCTAATAATGCTGTAATTCTCATAGCTACAAAAAGAAGCAGAATTATGAGAAGTAGTTTTATGGAAAATTGCTTTAATGGTCAACTGTGCATTAGAGGAAAAAATTAGAAATGTCTATATAAATGGAAATGGGATGCTCTTAGCTTCTTTGGAAATAGTTAAATTTATTTCTTAAAATTATAACATGTAATTTTACTGATATTTTGTTGCTCCATTTATCTGATGAAATACTACTAGAATAAACTACCAGAAAGACGTGGATTTCCAAATCAGTGAGGGATTTCAGAGCCTAAGTTAGCACTGTCTGCTTTGGCAAGATCACTCTTACTTGGGGTCCATAGTTCCTACTCAATGTAAAACCCTTCTGTATTGGGAGGGAGACTTTCCTCTTCAGGGAAATCTTGCCAGAAAAGCCAATTTCTCTTTTTTTGTGAAGGCCAAAAAGCTGACAGAGTTTTTTGTCTTGGTAGAAATCATTTTAAATTTTTCAGAATATTTTGTCTTCTGAAGTTTATCAGAGAGTATCAATACTATTAAATTAATGCTTTCTGAAAGAGGCATCACTTGGTTTAACACCAGGAGGTGGAAAAAGAGAAGGGCAACATGTTTGACCTCCAGAGTATCCGAAAAGTTGTTGTTCGGTTGCTAAGTCATGTCCTACTCTTTGTGACCCCATGGACTGCAGCTCACCAGGCTCCTCTGTCCTCCACTATCCTCTGGAGTTTGCTCAAATTCATGTCCATGTACCATGTCCCAATGTCACCTGGGAAGCCCTGATATACTCTACATAGAAGTTAAATAAGCAGGGAGACAATATCCAGCCTATCTACTCCTTTCCCAGGTGGCATTAGTGGTAAAGAACCCACCTGCCAATGGAGGAGATGTAAGAGACATGGGTTCAATCCTTGGCCAGGAAGATCCCCTGAAGGAGGGTAAGGCAACCCATTCCAGTATTCTTGCCTGGAAAATCCCTTGGATAGAGGAGCCTGGTGGGTTACAGTCCCTAGGGTTGCAAAGAATCAGACACTACTTAGCACACACTCCTTTCCCAATTTTGAACCAGTCCATTGTTCCATGTCTGGTTATAACTGTTTCTTCTTGACCCAAATACAGGTGTCTCCAGAGACAGGTAATATGGTCTGGTACTCCCATCTCTTTAAGAATTTTCCAGTTTGTTGTCATCCACACAGTCAAAACTTAAGTGTACTCAGTGAAACAGAAGTAGATATTTTTTTCTGGAATTCCCTTGCTTTCTCCATGATCCAATGAATGTTGGCAATTTGATATCTGCTTCCTCTGCCTCTTCAAAACCCAACTTGTATATCTGACAGTTCTTGGTTTATGTACTGCTGAAGCCTAGCTTGAAGGATTTTGAGCATAACCTTGCTAGCATGTGAAATGAGCACAATTGTATGGTAGTTTGAACATTGTTTGGCATTGCCCTTCTCTGGGATTGGAATGAAAACTGACCTTTTGCAGTCCTGTGGCCACTGCTCAGTTTTCCAAATTTGCTGACATATAGAGTGCAGTACTTTAATAGCACCATCTTTCAGGATTTTAAATAGCTCAGCTGGAATATCATCACCTCTACTAGCTTTGTTCATAGTAATGCTTCCTAAGGCCCACTTGACTTTACACTCTAGCATGTCCAGCTCTAGGTGAGTGACCACACCACCGTGGTTATCCAGGTCATTAAGGCCTTTTTTATATGGTTCTTCTGTGTATTCTTGCCACTTCTTTTTTTTTTTTTTTAACTTTACATAATTGTATTAGTTTTGCCAAATATCAAAATGAATCTGCCACAGGTATACATGTGTTCCCCATCCTGAACCCTCCTCCCTCCTCCCTCCCCATACCATCCCTCTGGGTCGTCCCAGTGCACTAGCCCCAAGCATCCAGTATCGTGCATCGAACCTGGACTGGCAACTCGTTTCTTACATGATATTTTACATGTTTCAATGCCATTCTCCCAAATCTTCCCACCCTCTCCCTCTCCAACAGAGTCCATAAGACTGTTCTATACATCAGTGTCTCTTTTGCTGTCTCGTATCAAGCTACCAACAGTATTCTCCACAGAGCTAGAACAAATAATTTCACAATTTGTATGGAAATACAAAAAACCTTGAATAGCCAAAGCGATCTTGAGAAAGAAGAATGGAACTGGAGGAATCAACCTACCTGACTTCAGGCTCTACTACAAAGCCACAGTTATCAAGACAGTATGGTACTGGCACAAAGACAGAAATATAGATCAGTGGAACAAAATAGAAAGCCCAGAGATAAATCCACGCACATATGGACACCTTATCTTTGACAAAGGAGGCAAGAATATACAATGGATTAAAGACAATCTCTTTAACAAGTGGTGCTGGGAAATCTGGTCAACCACTTGTAAAAGAATGAAACTAGACCACTTTCTAACACCATACACAAAAATAAACTCAAAATGGATTAAAGATCTAAACGTAAGACCAGAAACTATAAAACTCCTAGAGGAGAACATAGGCAAAACACTCTTGCCACTTCTTAATCCCCTCTGCTTCTGCTCAGTCTTTACTTACTGTTTCTGTCTTTATTGTGCTCATCCTTGCAGGAAATATTTCCTTGACATCTGCAATTTTGTTGAAGAGATCTCGTCTTTCACATTCTTTTGTTTTCTTCTATTTTTTTGCTTTGTTCATTAAGAAGGCCTTCTTATCTCTTTCTGCTGTTCTCTGGAACTCTGCATTCAATTGAGTATATCAGTATCTGAAACTTAGATGGCAGTTTTTTCTCTCTCCCCAACATATTATGTTTATTTCAGGACTCAGTCTTATGCTATTTGATCTATCAGGTGGCTGATTATGGAAGTAAATTCCCAAAAGAAGTTTTCTAGATTTTGTGGGTTTTTTTTTCTGGTGGATGTAGGTCATCTTGAAGATCTCCTGATTCTATTTTGGCAACATATTACCTCTTGAAGCTACTGTTCTACCATTTCACCCTTGAATTTCTTTAAACAAGAGTAAGTGGCACCTTCATATGTATATCACTTACTATCATGTCCATAACTGTGCCTGCCTGTTTATGGTCTGTGCTTAGCCACTCATCATGTCCGACTCTTTGTGACCTCATGGACTGTAGCCCACCAGGCTCCTCCTCTGTCCATGGGGTTCTCCAGGCAAGAATACTGGAGTAAGCTGCCATGCCCTCCTCCAGGGGATCTTCCCAACCCAGGGACTGAACCAAGGTCTCATGCATTGCACGCAGATTCTTTACCATCTAAGCCACCAGGGAAGCCTGTTTATGATCTGCTGCTGCTAAGTCGCTTCAGTCATGTCCGACTCTGTGTGACCCCAGAGATGACAGCCCACCAGGCTCCCCCATCCCTGGGATTCTCCAGGCAAGAACACTGGAGTGGGTTGCCATTTCCTTCTCCAAATTTATGATCTAGTATGCAAAATTCAGACTTAAACTGAAGAAATTAGGGAAAATTCCTAAGCTACTCAGGTATGACCTAAATCAAATCCTTCATGATGGTACAGTGGACGTGACAAATAGATTCAAGGGTTTAGATTTGGTAGACAGAGTGCATGAAGAACTATGGATTGGAATTTGTAACACTGTATAGGAGGTGGTGACCAAAACCATCCCTAAGAAAAATAAATGCAGAAGGCCAAGTGGTTTTCTGAGGAGGCCTTACAAATATCTGAAAAAGAAGAGAAGCAAAAGGCAAAGGAGAAAGGGAAAGATATATCCAACTGAATGCAGAGTTCCAGAGAATAGCAAGGAGAGGTAAGAAAGCATTCTTAAGTGAACAATGCAAAGAAATAAAGGAAAACAGTAGAATGGGAAAGACTAGAGATCTCTTCAACAAAATTACAGATATCAAGGAAACATTTCATGCAAAGATGGGCACAATACAGGACAGAAATGGTAAGGACCTAACATAAGCAGAAGAGATTAAGAAGAGGTGGAAGAATACACAGAAGAACTGTACAAAAAAAGGTCTTAATGACCCAGATAATCACAATGGTGTGGTCACTCACCTATAGCCAGACAATGTGTGGCTGGAGTGTGAAGTCAAATGGCCCTTAGGAAGCATTACTATGAACAATCCTAGTGGAGGTGATAGAATTCCAGCTGAGCTATTTCAAATCCTAAAATACGATGCTATCAAAGTGTTGCACTCAATATGCTAGCAAGTTTGGAAAACTCAGCAGTGGCCATAGGACTGCAAAAGGTCAGTTTTCATTCCAATTCCAAAAAAAGGCAATGCCAAAGAATGTTCAGCCTACCATACAATTGTGGTCATTTCACATGCTAGCAAGGTAATGCTCAAAATTCTTCAAGCTAGACTTCAACAGCTCATGAACCAAGAAATTTCAGATGTACAAGCTGGATTTAGAAAAGGCAGAGGAACCAGAAATCAAATTGCCAACATCTGTTGGATCATAGAAAAAGCAGGGGAATTCTAAAAAAACCCATCTACTTCTGCTTAATTGACTACACTAAAGCCTTTGACTGTGTGGATTACAACAAACGGTGGGAAATTCTTAAAGAGATGGGAATACCAGACTACTTTACCTGTCTCCTGAGAAATATTTATGCAGGTCAAGAAGCAACAGTTAGAACTAGATGTGGAACAATGGACTGGTTCAAAATTGGGAAAGGAGTACGTAAAGGAAGTATATTGTCACCCTGCTTATTTAACTTATATGAGAGTATATCATGAGAAATGCCAGGTTGGATGACTCACAAGCTGGAATAAAGATTACTGGGAGAAATATCAACAATCTCAGATATACAGATGATATCACTCTAAAGGCAGAAAGTGAAAAGGAACTAAAGAGCCTCTTGACAAGGGTGAAAGAAGAGAGTGAAAAGGGTGGCTTAAAACTCAACATTCACAGAACTAATATCATGTCATCTGGTCCCATCACTTCATGGCAAATATGTGGGGAAAAAGTGGAAACAGTGACAGATTTTATTTTCTTGGGCTCCAAAATCATGGCAGATGGTGACTGCAGCCACTAAATTAAAAGACACCTTCTCCTTGGAAGAAAAGCTATGACCAACCTAGAGAGCATATCAAAAAGCAGAGACATTACTTCGTCAACAAAGGTCCATATGGTCAAAGCTATGGTTTTTCCAGTAATCATATACAGATGTGAGAGTTGGAACATAAAGAAGGCTGAGTGCCAAAGAATTGATGCTTTTGAACTGTGGTGTTGGAGAAGACTCTTAAGAGTTCCTTGGACAGCAAGGAGATCAAACTAGTCAATCCTAAAGGAGATCAACCCTGACTATTCATTATAAGGAATGATGCTAAAGCTGAAGCTCAAATACTTTGGCCACCTGATGTGAAGAGCCAACTCATTGGAAGAGGCCCTGATGCTGGGAAAGTTTGAGGGCATGAGGAGAAGGGGATACAGGGGATGAGATGGTTGGATGGCATCATTGACTCAATGGACATGAATTTGAGCAAAGTCCGGGGGGTAATGAATGGCAGAGGAGCCTGACATGCTTCAGTCCATGGGATCTCCAAGAGTTGGAGATGACTTAGTGACTGAGTGACAACAGTAATTAAAAATTTTATGTTCCGTTAGGAATAATTTGGAGTGTCCACTCTTATTTTTCTGTTTGTAAGTAATGCTTTTTTGAAAACATCAACATAGAGATTTTGGCCTTAGGTTTCTTACCTAGTGCTCTATATTTGGCCTCCAAGAACTAAATTTTATTAAGTCTTGATATTTAAATATGCAATGACTACTGGCTTTTCCTCCTGCCATCACTTTCAGTTTGCCTAGCACATGTTAGCTGTGTGGCTAATATGGCTTCATGCTCTTCAGTTCGGTTCAGTTCAGTAGCTCAGTCGTGTCTGACTCTTTGTAACCCCATGAATCACAGCACGCCAGGCCTCCCTGTCCATCACCAACTGCCGGAGTTTACCCAAACTCATGTCCATCGAGTCGGTGATGCCATCCAGCCATCTCATCCTCTGTAGTCCCCTTCTCCTCCTGCCCCCAATCCCTCCCAGCATCAGAGTCTTTTCCAATGAGTCAACTCTTCACATGAGGTGACCAAAGTATTGGAGTTTCAGCTTTAGCATCAGTCCTTCCAATGAACACCCAGGACTGATCTCCTTTAGGATGGACTGGTTGGATCTCCTTGCAGTCCAAGGGACTCTCAAGAGTCTTCTCCAACACCACAGTTCAAAAGCATCAATTCTTCGGTGCTCAACTTTCTTCACAGTCCAACTCTCACATCCATACATGATCACTGGAAAAATCATAGCCTTAACTAGATGGACCTTTGTTGGCAAAGTAATGTCTCTGCTTTCCAATATGCTATCTAGGTTGGTCATAACTTTCCTTCCAAAGAGTAAGCGTCTTTTAATTTCATGGGTGAAATCACCATCTACAGTGATTTTGAAGCCCCCCAAAATAAAGTCTGACACTGTTTCCACTGTTTCCCCATCTATTTCCTATGCAGTAATGGGGCCAGATGCCATGATCTTAGTTTTCTGAATGTTGAGCTTTAAGCCAACTTTTTCACTCTCCTCTTTCACTTTCATCAAGAGACTCTTTTTTTTTTTTCCCCCAAGCTTTGCAGCACTTTTTAAAAAATTATTTATTATTATTACTATTATTTTACTTTACAATATTGTATTAGTTTTGCCATACATCAACATGCATCCGCCACGGGTGTACACATGTTCCCCATCCTGAACCCCCTCTCACCTCCCTCCCCATACCATCCCTCTGGGTCATCCCAGTGCACCAGCCCCACGCTTCCTGTATCCTGCATCGAACCTGGACTGGTGATTCGTTTATTATATGATATTATACATGTTTTAATGCCATTCTCCCAAATCATCCCCTCCTCCCTCTCCCACAGAGTCCAAAAGTCTGTTCTATACATCTGTGTCTCTTTTGTTGTCTCGCATACAGGGTTGTCATTACCATCTTTCTAAATTCCATATATATGCATTAGTATACCATATTGGTGTTTTTCTTTCTGGCTTACTTCACTCTGTATAATAGGCTCCAGTTTCATCCACCTCTTTAGAACTGATTCAAATGTATTCTTTTTAATGGCTGAGTAATATTTCATTGTGTATATGTACCACAGTTTTCTTATCCATTCATCTGCTGATGGACATCTAGGTTGCTTCCACGTCCTGGCTCTTATAAACAGTGCTGCGATGAACATTGGGGTACACGTGTCTCTTTCAATTCTGGTTTCCTCGGTGTGTATGCCCAGCAGTGGGATTGCTGGGTCGTATGGCAGTTCTATTTCCAGTTTTTTAAGGAATCTCCACACTGTTCTCCATAGTGGCTGTACTAGTTTGCATTCTCACCAACAGTGTAAGAGGGCTCCCTTTTCTCCACATTCTCTCCAGCATTTATTGCTTGTAGACTTTTAGATCACAGCCATTCTGAATGGTGTGAAATGGTACCTCATTGTGGTTTTGATTTGCATTTATCTGATAATGACTGATATTGACCATCTTTTCATGTGTTTGTTAGCCATCTGTATGTCTTCTTTAGAGAAATGTCTATTTAGTTCTTTGGCCCATTTTTTGATTGGGTAGTTTATTTTTCTGGAATTGAACTACAGGAGTTGCTTGTATATTTTTGAGATTAGTTGTTTGTCAGTTGCTTCATTTGCTATTATTTTCTCCCATTCTGAAGGCTGTCTTTTCACCTTGCTTACAGTTTCTTTGTTTTGCAGAAGCTTTTAATTTTAATTAGATCCCATTTGTTTATTTTTGCTTTTATTTCCAATATTCTGGGAGGTGGGTCATAGAGGATCCTGCTGTGATGTATGTTGGGAGAGTGTTTTGCCTATGTTCTCCTCTAAGTGTTTTATAGTTTCTGGTCTTATGTTTAGATCTTTAATCCATTTTGAGTTTATTTTTGTTATGGTGTTAGAAAGTGTTCTAGTTTCATTCTTTTACAAGTGGTAGACCAGTTTTCCCAGCACCACTTGTTAAAGAGATTGTCTTTTCTCCATTGTATATTCTTGCCTCCTTTGTCAAAGATAAGGTGTCCATAGGTGTGTGGGTTTATCTCTGGGCTTTCTATTTTTTCCATTGATCTATATTTCTGTCTTTGTGCCAGTACCATACTGTCTTGATAACTGTGGCTTTGTAGTAGAGCCTGAAGTCAGGCAGGTTGATTCCTCCAGTTCCATTCTTCTTTCTCAAGATTGCTTTGGCTCTTTGAGGTTTTTTGTATGTCCATACAAATTGTGAAATTATTTGTTCTAGCTCTGTGAAAAATACCGTTGGTAGCTTGATAGGGATTGCATTGAATCTATAGATTGTTTTGGGTAGTATTTTCACTATATTGATTCTTCCGATCCATGAACATGGTATATTTCTACATCTATTAGTGTCCTCTTTGATTTCTTTCATCAGGGTTTTATAGTTTTCTATATATTGGTCTTTAGTTTCTTTAGGTAGATATATTCCTAAGTATTTTATTCTTTTCGTTGCAAAGGTGAATGGAATTGTTTCATTAATTTTTCTTTCTATTTTCTCATTATTAGTGTATAGGAATGCAAGGGATTTCTGTGTGTTGATTTTATATCCTGCAACTTTACTATATTCATTGATTAGCTCTAATAATTTTCTGGTGGAGTCTTTAGGGTTTTCTATGTAGAGGATCATGTCATCTGCAAACAGTGAGAATTTTACTTCTTGTTTTCCAATTTGGATTCCTTTTATTTCTTTTTCTGCCCTGATTGCTGTGGCCAAAACTTCCAAAACTATGTTGAATAGTAGTGGTGAGAGTGGGCACCCTTGTCTTATTCCTGACTTTAGGGGAAATGCTTTCAATTTTTCACCATTGAGGATAATGTTTGATGTGGGTTTGTCATATATAGCTTTTATTATGTTGAGGCATGTTCCTTCCATTCCTGCTTTCTGGAGAGTTTTTATCATAAATGTATGTTGAGTTTTATCAAAGGCTTTCTCTTCATCTATTGACATAATCATATGGCTTTTATTTTTCAATTTGTTAATGTGGTGTATTACATTGATTGATTTGTGGATATTGAAGAATCCTTGCATCCCTGGGATAAAGCCCACTTGGTCATGGTGTATGATCTTTTTAATGTGTTGTTGGATTCTGATTGCTAGAATTTTATTAAGGATTTTTGCATCTATGTTTATCAATGATATTGGCCTGTAGTTTTCTCTTTTTGTGGCATCTTTGTCAGGTTTTGGTATTAGCGTGATGGTGGCCTCATAGCATGAGTTTGGAAGTTTACCGTCCTCTGCAATTTTCTGGAAGAGTTTGAATAGGATAGGTATCAGCTCTTCTTTAAATTTTTGGTAGAATTCAGCTGTGAAGCTGTCTGGACCTGGGCTTTTGTTTGCTGGAAGATTTTTGATTACAGTTTCAATTTCTGTGCTTGTGATGGGTCTGTTAAGATTTTCTATTTCTTCCTGGTTCAGTTTTGGAAAGTTGTACTTTTCTAAGAATTTGTCCATTTCTTCCATGTTGTCCATTTTATTGGCATATAGTTGCTGATAGTAGTCATTCTTATGATCCTTTGCATTTCTGTGTTGTCTGTTGTGATCTCTCCATTTTCATTTCTAATTTTATTGATTTGATTTTTTTCCCTTTGTTTCTTCGTGAGTCTGGCTAATGGTTTGATGATTTTACTTATCCTTTCAAAGAACCAGCTTTTGGCTTTGTTGATTTTTGCTATGATCTCCTTTGTTTCTTTTTCATTTATTTCTGCCCTAATTTCTAAGATTTCTTTCCATCTACTAACCCTGGGTTTCTAAATTTTTCCTTTTCTAGTTGCTTTAGGTGTAGAGTTAGGTTATTTATTTGACTTTTTTCTTGTTTCTTGAGGTGTGCCTGTATTGCTATAAACTTTCCCCTCAGGACTGCTTTTACAGTGTCCCACAGGCTTTGGGTTGTTGTGTTTTCATTTTCATTTGTTTCTATGCAAATTTTGGTTTCTTTTTTATTTCTTCTGTGATTTGTTGGTTACTCAGCAGCGTGTTGTTCAGCCTCCATATGTTGGAATTTTTAATCGTTTTTCTCCTGTAATTGAGGTCTAATCTTACTGCACTGTGGTCAGAAAAGATGCTTGGAATGATTTCAATTTTTTTGAATTTACCAAGGCTAGATTTATGGCCCAGGATGTGATCTATCCTGGAGAAGGTTCCATGTGCACTTGAGAAAAAGGTGAAATTCATTGTTTTGCGGTGAAATGTCCTATAGATATCAATTAGGTCTAACCAGTCTATTGTATCATTTAAAGTTTGTGTTTCTTTGTTAATTTTCTGTTTAGTTGATCTATCCGTAGGTGTGGGGTATTAAAGTCTCCCACTATTATTGTGGTATTGTTAATTTCCCTTTTCATACTTGTTAGTATTTGTCTAACATATTGAGGTGCTCCTATGTTAGGTGCATATATATTTATAATTATTATATCTTCTTCTTGGATTGATCCTTTGATAATTATGTAGGGTCCTTCTTTGTCTCTTTTTACAGCCTTTGTTTTAAAGTCTATTTAATCTGATATGAGTATTGCTACTCCTGCTTTCTTTTGATCTCTATTTGCATGGAATATCTTTTTCCAGCCCTTCACTTTCAGTCTGTATGTGTCCCCTGTTTTGAGGTAGGTCTCTTGTAGACAACATATATAGGGGTCTTGTTTTTGTATCCATTCAGCCAGTCTTTGTCTTTTGGTTTGGGCATTCAACCCATTTACGTTTAAGGTAATTATTGATAAGTATGATCCCATTGCCATTTACTTTATTGTTTTGGGTTTGAGTTTATACACACCGTTTTTGTGTTTCCTGTCTAGAGAATATCCTTTAGCATTTGTTGAAGAGTTGGTTTGGTGGTGCTGAATTCTCTCAGCTTTTGCTTGTCTGTAAAGCTTTTGATTTCTCCTTCATATTTGAATGAGATCCTTGCTGGGTACAGTAATCTGGGCTGTAGGTTATTTTCTTTCATCACTTTAAGTATGTCTTGCCATTCCCTCCTGGCCTGAAGAGTTTCTATTGAAAGATCAGCTGTTATCCTTATGGGAATCCCCTTGTGTGTTACTTGTTGTTTTTCCCTTGCTGCCTTTAATATTTGTTCTTTGTGTTTGATCTTTGTTTATTTGATTAATATGTGTCTTGAGGTGTTTTGCTTTGGGTTTATCCTGTTTGGGACTCTCTGGGTTTCTTGGACTTGAGTGATTATTTCCTTCCCCATTTTAGGGAAGTTTTCAACTATTATCTCCTCAAGTATTTTCTCATGGTCTTTCTTTTTGTCTTCTTCTTCTGGGACTCCTATGATTCGAATGTTGTAGCGTTTAATATTGTCCTGGAGGTCTCTGAGATTGTCCTCATTTCTTTTAATTCTTTTTTCTTTTTTCCTCTCTGATTCATTTATTTCTACCATTCTATCTTCTATTTCACTAATCCTATCTTCTGCCTCCATTATTCTACTATTTGTTGCCTCCAGAGTGTTTTTGATCTCATTTATTGCATTATTCATTATATATTGACTCTTTTTTATTTCTTCTAGGTCCTTTTTAAACCTTTCTTACATTTTCTCAATCCTTGCCTCCAGGCTATTTATCTGTGATTCCATTTTTATTTCAAGATTTTGGATCATTTTCACTATCATTATTTGGAATTCTTTATCAGGTAGATTCCCTATCTCTTCCTCTTTTGTTTGGTTTGGTGGGCATTTATCCTGTTCCTTTACCTGCTGGGTATTCCTCTGTCTCTTCATCTTGTTTATATTGCTGAGTTTGGGGTGGCCTTTCTGTATTCTGGCAGTTTGTGGAGTTCTCTTTATTATGGAGTTTTCTCACTGTGGGTGGGGTTGTATTGGTGGCTTGTCAAGGTTTCTTGGTTAGGGAAGCTTGTGTCAGTGTTCTGATGGGTGGAGCTGGATTTCTTTTCTCTGGAGTGCAATGAAGTGTCTAGTAATGAGTTATGAGATGTCAGTGGATTTGGAGTAACTTTGGGCAGCCTGTATATTGAAGCTCAGGGCTGTGTTCCTGTGTTGCTGGAGAATTTGCGTGGTATGTCTTGCTCTGGAACTTGTTGGCCCTTGGGTGGTGTTTGGTTTCAGTGTAGGTATGGAGGCATTTGATGAACTCCTATTGCTTAATGTTCCCTGGAGTCAGGTGTTCTATGATGTTCTCAGGATTTGAACTTAAGCCTCCTGCTTCTGATTTTCAGTCTTATTTTTACAGTTGTCTCAAGACTTCTCCTTCTATACAGTGCCATTGATAAAACATCTAGGTTAAAGATGAAAAGTTTCTCCACAGTGAGGGACACCCAGAGAGGTTCACAGAGTTACATGGAGAAGAGAAGAGGGAGGAGGGAGTTAGAGGTGACCCGAATGAGATGAGGTGGAATCAAAAGAGGAGAGAGCAAGGTAGCCAGTAATCACTTCCTTATGTATACTCCACAGTCTGGACCACTCAGAGATGTTCATGGAGTTATACAGAGAAGAGGGAGGAAGGAGACAGAGGTGGCCAGGAGGATAAAAGTGGGGAATGAAAAGGGGAGAGACAGATCCAGCCAGTAATCAGTTCCCTAAGTGTCCTCCACCATCTGGAATACACAGAGATTCAGAGAGTTGGGTAGAGAAGAGAAGGGGGAGGGAGGAGACAGAGGCAACCTAGTGGAGAGAATGGAGAGTCCAAAGGGGGAGAGAGCAGTCAAGCCAGTAATTTCGCTCCCAAGTAAAAACAGGTACTGCAGATTGGGTTCTTAAAGGTACAAAATGGATGACAAATACCAAAAAGCAAAGATTAAAATTCTAGAGTAGAGGTTGGATTTTCAAAAATACAATATTAAAGAAAAGAAGAAGAAGAAGAAAAAAAAAAAGTCACAAAAGTTATTTATATATATATATATATGAAGTTTGCTTTAAAAAAGTCTTTTTTTTTTTTAATTAATAGTAGGTTATAAAAATGAAAATTAAAGGAGTAATGGAGGACTTACAAATTTAAAAAAAGTTAAAAAAAGAAAGAAAAGAAAAGAAGAAAAAAAAAGAAGAAGAAAAAAAAGAAAAGAATGATCATAAAAATAGTAAATATATATCTAGGACTTTCTCTGGTGTTATTGTGGGTAGTGTGGGGTTAGTTCATTTTTGGATAGTTTCTTTGTCCGGCTTATATTTCTCAAGATCTATAGGCCCCTTCCTATGTAGTCCGTACTAACTACTGGGTTTTTATCTATTGCACCTGTCACTTCCAAGGCGGTTCCCTCAGTTTTAGCTTCTGTTTGCTGGTCTCTTCAGTGTCTTATTTCCACCCTGACACAAGGGGGCGGTGGTGGACACTTTTTTAGGCTCACTTGTTCAGTCGTGCTGTGGGGAGGGAGGAACGCTGCAAACAAATAACACTGGCGTGCACTAGTAGTGTCTCAGCCACACTGGGCCTGCCCCCGCTCATGGCGCGTGCACCCTCCCTGTCCACACAGCTCAGGCTCTAGGTTGCTCTGCCGGGAACCGTCCGAGGCCAGCCCTGGGCTGCATGCACCCCCCTAGTCTAAGCCACTCAGGTTCAGGCACTAGGGTAGTCCTCAGAGGTGCAGACTCCGTTGGGCCTGGATTTTGTGCCCTTCCCAGTTCCGAGCAGCTCAGGTGATGAGGTGTTTGGTGAGCGTGGTCACTGTGACTTATAGCCTCTCCTGTCCCTGCCGCTCAGTTTTCTGGGTATACAACTGGTGCACCTTCTCAAGCGGATGACTGTCTAGAACCCCAAGAAGTCTTAGTAAGCAAAGAAGCCTGCTTGCAGTTTGGTAGATAATGTCTCTCTGGGGCTGCGATTGCCCCCTTCTGGCTCTGGCTGCCTGTCACCAGAGGGGGATGGTCTGCAGCCGGCTAGTTCTGTTCCACCCTTTGTTCTGTGTGCGGGCCTGGCAATGTCTTAGGGCTTTTCACGTGGTAGCTGTCCCACAGTCTGGTTTGCTAGCCCAAATTAGTTCACTCTGATTACCCTCGAGGGCATTCAGGCCCGATCCTTACTCTAAGCAATGCAGCCTGTGCCTCCGTGCCCAGCCACCACTTGCTAGTGGCGGGTGCAAGCATCTGTGCTGCTTCTCCGCTGGGGGAGTTACAGTTGGGCTCATAATCTGTGGGTTTTAATTATTTACTTATTTTTCCTCCCTATTAAGTTGCCCTCTGTGCTTCCAAGGCTCGCCACAGACTTGGCAGTGACAGTGTTTCCTGGTGTTTGGAAACATCTCTCTTTTTAAGACTCCCTTCCCGGGATGGCGCTCCGTTCCTACCTCTTTTGTCTCTTTTTTTGTCTTTTATATTTTTCCTACCTCCTTTTGAAGACAATGGGCTGCTTTTCTGGGTGCCTGATGTCCTCTGCCAGCATTCAGAAGTTGTTTTGTGGATTTTACTCAGTGTTTAAATGTTCTTTTGATGAATTTGTGGGGGAGAAAGTGGTCACCCTGCTCTATTCCTGTGCCATCTTAGGACCACCTCCATCAAGAGGCTCTTTAGTTCTTCTTCACTTTCTGCCATAAGGGTGGTGTCATCTGCATATCTGAGGTTATTGATATTTCTCCCAGCAATCTTGATTTCAGCTTGTGTGTCTTCCAGCCCAGCGTTTCTCATGATGTACTCTGCATATAAGTTAAATCAGCAGGGTGACAATATACAGCCTTGACGTACTCCTTTTCCTATTTGGAACCAGTCTGTTGTTCCATGTCCAGTTCTAACTGTTGCTTCCTGACCTGCATACAGATTTCTCAAGAGGCAGGTCAGGTGGTCTGGTATTCCCATCTCTTTCAGAATTTTCCACAGTTTATTATGATCCACACAGTCAAAGGCTTTGGCATAGTCAATAAAGCAGAAATAGATGTTCTCCTGGAATGCTCTTGCTTTTTCAATGATTCAGTGGATGTTGGCCATTTGATCTCTGGTTCCTCTGCCTTTTCTAAAACCAGCTTGAACATCTGGAAGTTCACAGTTCACATATTGCTGAAGCCTGGCTTGGAGAATTTTGAGCATTACTTTACTAGTGTGTGAGATGAGTGCAATTGTGTGGTAATTTGAGCATTCTTTGGCATTGCCTTTCTTTGGGATTGGAATGAAAACTGACCTTTTCCAGTCCTGTGGCCACTGCTGAGTTTTCCAAATTTGCTGGCATATTGAGTGAAGCACTTTCACAGCATCATCTTTCAGGATTTGAAATATCTCAATTGAAATTCCATCACCTCCACTAGCTTTGTTCATAGTAATGCTTCATGCTCTTATGTAACCTTTATTATCATAGGCATGGCTATCTATGCACTCTGCGATCTAATCTACCAACACCACTGGTTGATAACCTATTTTGGAGACATATTCTCCATATGCAGAACATTGTAGCAACATATTAATGCTTGGATCTCATCTAAGTGTCCTTTTCTGTTCAAGTTCACCTTCTTTAAGGCTTTTTCCCATCCTGAGCACCACAGTTACTGCCCTTATGGAAATGGGGATATTCTACAGTAATCTAGAAGCTCTTTGATGCTGTTTTTATCTGCTACTTCTTCTGTACTTACTGACAGAAATTTACCCTATTCAATGAGGGTCAAGCATGCTCTGAATTTAATGTGGAAACACCACACATTTCAGAGACGCTGTAGGTCCCATGATAACCCTGACATTTAAAATTTAAGGTATCAAGCCACACTAAATGTGGTATTCAGAGCACAAAGCTCTGACTTTGGGTTCTAGCTTCAAATATTTATATCCTTGAAGAAATCATTTAAAAATCCTGTGCCTCAGTTTCCTTATCTGTAAAATGGTCCACCCTACACAGTTTTTGAAAAGATTAATTAATGCATTCAAAGTGTTACATAAAATTTTTCTATATAACTATATAAAATATATTAATATAACATATTAATGCTATAAATGAAAGTGAAAGTGTTAGTCGCTCAGTCATATCCAACACTTTGTGTACCGCATGGACTGCAGCCCACCAGGCTCCTCTGTCTGTGGAATTCTCCAGGCAAGAATATTGGAGTGGGTTGCCATTTCCTTCTCCAAGGGATTTTCCCACCCCAGGGATTGAAACCAGGTCTCCTGCATAACAGGCAGATTCTTTATTGTTTGAGCCACCAGGAAGCCCAATGCTATATATAATATGATATATAATATGATATATTATGTTATACAGACTCTTCTAAGTATTTTGCATGTATTTCTTTTTTTCCCAAATTTAGAATCTTCCATTTATTCAATAGAGTTGAAAATATATTATTTAAGAGAGGTGAAAAACTAAAACTCTGTTGTCCACAGAAACTTTCCTTAAACAGATGGTATTTCTCTTTTTCATTTGTAAAAGTTAAAAAAAGTAGCTTTTTATTTAAAAATTAGTATAGGCCCATGGTTAAAACATCCCAACAGCAAAGAAGGTTGTAAGGTAAAAAGTAAAATTTCTGGACACACTCTCTAGAGTTAACCACTGTTCCAGAAATGTTGGACACACTCAAAAGAGTAGAAGTATCTCCCTGTCATTTTTACATAGATGGTATTAAATTACACACACTGTTGTGCACATTTTTCAATTAACAATATGTACTGGATATGACTCCATTTTTGTTGTATGTGGAACGCTCTCCTTCCTTCAGTCTTTTTTTTGTTGTTGTTGTAAATTAATTTATTTAATTGGAGGCCAATTACTTTACAATATTGTAGTGGTTTTTGCCATGCATTCACATGAATCAGCCATGGGTGTACATGTGTCCCCCATCCTGAACCCCCCTCCCACCACCCCCACCATCCTATCCCTCAGGGTCATCCCAGTGCACTGGCCCTGAGCGCCCTGTCTCATTGTGCATGTATTTCTACATTTAATCATAATGACAATCTTAAGATGTTAGGTACTATTTTTATTCTCATTTTGCAAATGCGAAAATTGGGGGGAAGAAATACCAAGTAACTTATAAAAGATATGTAATCTCCCTAAGATTAAAGTTTCAAATCATAATGAGATGATACGACTAGCTGGATAGAAGTAACTGGATAGAAGTTTTATTCAAAATATGGGAATGTAGAGTATAAGTAGCAATAGTAGATTCTAAATTCTAACTCAGGCAGTTTCTAGAACTCATGTTATTAACAAAAATACTTCTCAGTCCTTTTCTCTATATTTCCATCACCACCACCATAGACCAGGCCCTCAAATCCTCCTAAAGGATTTTCCTGCTGTCTTCTTGTTGTTTTCCCTGAAATCCATTAACTTCACCTCGATCTGATCAATATTCCTAGGTTACCACTTCATTCATATCATTATCTTTTAATGAAATGTCATGATTCTTAATTGACTATCATATCCCAAATCCTGTCTCTGTCACTTGTTTCTCTACAATATAGGCTCTCTTCATTATCCACTATGATTGCTCTCTATTCACCAACATGAATCCTTTGCTCTAGTCACATGAATGGCTGGGCAGAACTTGATTTTATTCAAACAAAGAGAACTTAGTAGCTCATATAACAAAAAAAATCCAGAGATTAAACTGGTGTCAGGCAAGGAAAGATCTAGCAATTTAGTGATGTTACTAAGGGTACAAGTATACTCTGAGTCTCTTCCATTCTTTCAATGGTGTCCATACCAACCCACAAGGGCCACATAGTAGATCTTTCTCAACTCCAGGTCCCTCCTTCATAAAACACCTATGTGGTTTGGTTTTAAAAGACTAGAAACTTTAAGTCTTCATAATATAATATTCAGTAGAAGAGAAATCTGTGTCCCAGCATTCTCAGAAAACATGCAGAAGTCTACTCTGGTAGGAGCTTTTAGGAATCTTTTATATTAATTACTAAGGCCAGAGGGGAATAAGATGCAGCAGTTCATTTAGGCTTGGGTTACATGTCCATCACTAAGGCAGTCACTGGTGCCAGGAGGATAGAATAACTTGATTGACTTAATACAATTATCATGCACACCTACAGTGAGAGTCAACTCGGCCTGAAGCACTTGGCTGAGAGTTGCTGATGTAATAGTTTCCTAAACAAGAATTCAGCATTATTTCAAGAAGGGAAAAACAGATTTTTGAGGGGAGGCACTCAGCAAATGTGTGATATACTTTTTCTCTCTTTCTCTTCAGCAACTCAAATCCTATCTTTTCTTTGATGTCCAACTTAATTTTGCTCACTCCGGCTCACTGATCTCTGAAGCCATATAGCATAAACTGAAAGTATATGCTATAGTTAGGTTTATACTGCTTTGATAGTTTATATACTTATAACCCCAACAAAACTGTAAGTTCATAAGCAGACACAATGTTTTCTAACTCTAGCCCCCACAGAATCTAGAACATTTCTGGGCATACAGCCAGTGCTATGCAAGCACTTGTTCACTTGATTTGCTTACTTGTTGAGTTAGGTTACAGCAACTTGTTCATTTTGGCATCCTCAAGATTGATGCTGATTTCTCTGGTTCACTCAATCATTTGGCTATCCACATCAATCATGAAGAAAGCCAAAATAAATTGGTTGACTAGACTTCAGTTCATTCATTGTGCACGTATAGATAGATATAGCCTTGCTGGTAAATAGTACTTATCTGTATGTACCCGAATCATGCTCCATAGCTTTGTGTATGTTTTTGAAAATATATCTTTTTGTCTAGCTGTAGTTACTGTTAATACCATTTCTATGGGAAATATTCTCTAATAATTGGTTACATCTGAGTTACTGGTAAGTGCTTTCTATTTTGCAGTGTTTACTTGTATTAACTATTATATGCTATTTGGTGTTCATCTACCTTAATCTTTTTCTATTTTGTTTTATTATATTTTTCATGTCTCACAATCAAACTTCTGGGAAACAGCATTAACCATGGTGAGTGCAGTTCATCTTGTACAAAAACCCCACTATTAGCGTGATTTCCCCTAAGTGGAACGCTCAACTTTTTCTCCAGATCCATGAGACTTTTATTTTCCTGACCAAAGGGAATAAAAATTAAGTGGATTACAAAGAGTTGTCTTGTCCTGCTTTTAAGTTTAATGTTTCAAAGTTAATGAAAAGATAATGTGGATAGTTGAATACCAGTGATATGATTAGTATCCAAAGTAGGGCAATGGAGAGTATGAGATTTGGTATCAGAAGACCTCAACTAGATTCTTGACTTTGTCCCTTAACAACATGATCTTAGTGAGTCCACTTTTATATTTTGTGAACTCAGATTTCTTCCTAAGTAAAATGAAGAAAATATCTACCCAACAGGATGTGGGAAGATACTGTGTTGGGATAAGTCTTGAAAAGTTTCAAGTACCCCCACAAAAACTAGTGGCTATAATTATAGCAAGGAAAGTCTTAGAAAGTGAAGTTGCTCAGTCATGTCTGACTCTTTGAAATCCCATGGACTGTAGCCTACTAGGCTCCTCTGTCCATGGAATTTTCCAGGTAAGAATACTGAAGTGGGTTGCCATTTCCTTCTCCAGGGGATCTTCCCAATCCAGGGATTGAACCTGGGTCTCCCACATTGCAGGCAGACACTTTACCGTCTGAGCTACCAGGGAAGCCTACCTTAGAAAATGACCTTTTAAAAAGGTATGATTGATTATGTCATCCCCTTCAGTGGCTTCTGATTGAACTTAAGAGTATTACTATATCTCTAACAGTTTCCATGATCTGGCTGCAGTTTCTCCATCTTCATTTTCTTCCTCACTCCTTTCCTACACTCTAGCTATACTCTTCCTCATTCACTAATATGTCTTGAATTATTTTAAGCTTTTTCTTACTTCTGGAAATTTGCAGACACTAGTCACTCTTCCCGGAGTCACTCTTCCCAATTGTTTACCTAACTATTATTACACCATCTCATTCTTCTAGTCTCAGTTAATTTTCATTTTTTAATGAAAGCAGGTATTAAGTTCGTGTTTTTTCACTGCTGTATTAGGTATTCAATAAATATTGACTAAGTCAATGACACATAATTTACTCCCATCTCTACTAAACTTGGGGCTTTCCAGGTGGCTCAGTGGTAAAGAACCTGCCTGCCAATGTAGGAGATGAAGAGACCCAGGTTCGATCTCCTGGAGAAGGGAATGGCTACCCACTCCAATACTCCTTGCCTGGGAAATGCCATGGACAGAGGAGCCTGGTGGGCTGCAGTACATGTGGTAGCACAAATTTGGACATGACTGAGCATGCACCCACGCATATGTGGGTGTATGTCCTACAACAGGATAAAACTTAAAAAGAAAAAAATACTACTAAACTTTATTTTGCAGTGAATTGATAAAAGTATCATTTTCAACTCAATACAACATGATTCATTTTGATATTTGGCAAAACTAATACAATTATGTAAAGTTTAAAAATAAAATAAAATTATTAAAAAATTTTTAAAAAAAAAAGGAAAAAAAACCAAAAGGGTCATAAATATTTATCTGTTAAATATTGTAAAATTTTTGAAGATATCTATTTTAAAGCAAAACTTCCTATCTTGAACATTTTAGAGCAAAGGAAATAAAACCTTAAAACTTAACTTTAAAAGTGTATATAGGTTAATAAAGAATCTGTAAATGCATAGCAGAGAACGTATTTCCAAATACGTTCTCTTTGAGAGAACAAAGAGTAATCTTTGTTGTTTGGGACATGTAGGTTAACTAAGAGTTATAATTGGTTTTATTTCTTCCAAACTTCTAAAGATCTCTGCTTTTTGACTCTGCACTTTCACTCATCATATATTTCTGATAACTTTTAATTAAAAAAATAGTTTTATACAAGTATTGCACTCATGAAAAAATATAGACAAATGTATACAGGAAAAATAAAAACACCCATAAAATCTCCATATGATGTAAAATACTGTTTCCATTGTGTTGCTTAATCAACTGGACACTTTAGTGAATTATATGGTTATATGGTCAGAACAAAATGGAATCATGTTATACATGATTGGGGCTTCCCTGGTGGCTCAGATGGTAAAGAATCTTCCTGCAATGCAGGAGACTCAGGTGCGATCCCTGGGTCAGGAAAATCCAGTATTCTTGCCTGGAGAATTCCATAAACAGAGGAGCCTGGTGGGTTATAGTCCATGGGCCTGCCAAGAGTCAGACATGACTAAGTGACTAACACTTTCACTACAACTTTGACATGGCAAGCACAAAATGAGATCATGTTACATAGAGTTATTTGCAATGTGCTTTTTAAAATTGTGGTAAAATATATGTAACATAAAATTTACCATATTAACTGCTTTAAGTGTGCAATTTAGAGGCATTAAGTACATTCACAATGTTGTGCAACCATCGTCGCTATCCATTTCCAGTACTTTTTCATCATCCCCAAAAGAAACTCTGTACCCATTAAATAATAACTCCCCACTCCCCTTTCTCCCTAATTTTGGGTAACTTTTTTGTCTCTATGAATTTGCCTGTTTTAGGTACCTCATATAAGGAGGATCATACAATATTTTTCCTTTTGCCTTTGACTTATTTCCCTTAGCATACTGTTTTCAAGTTTCATCCATGTTGTAACCTATACGTAATCTTTTTTTTTTTTTTTTGCTATTTAAGTAATTAGCCTCCAATTAAAATAAAGAAAATAATAAAAAAACACATTCAGAGAACAAGGAAAGAAAGCATATTGTGATTCTCTCTCTCATTCTCTGTTGGTAACACAAAAATAAGAATTTTAGTGGTTGCATAACATTCCATTATAAGATGGACTTATATAATTTAACCAACTATTATTGAAGTTATTCCCAATATCATGCTCTTATAAATGATACCTTGCTGAATATTCTTAAATATACATCTTTTCACCCTTGTCTGATTATTTTCTGAAAGCAGAATTCTTGGATCAATGGGTATACACAAGTTACAGATTTTTGATCCTTATTGACAAAAAGTCCTTCAAAATGTTGGTACCATTGGAAACAGCCACCTTTGGCAGAGGAGTACTATTTTATACCTCCGCCTGATTATTTTGGTTGATCTGATGTGTTAAAAAAAAGTGCATTGTTTTGTTTGCGCTAATTTAATTACTAGGATGTTTAGTATTTCTTGTTGTTGGCTATTGCACTGTTTACTTGATAAATTGCCTGTTTATGACTTTTGCTCATTTTCCCCTAGTATCAAAACTATTTTGCCTTTACATATTGGTTGATAAAAATTCTTTGTGTGTTAATATGGTATAAATTTCATTATGCACATTGTATATTATCATTCTAAAAATATAAGAAACATGGATGAGCAAATGGCAAAGAAAAGCAAACAAAATTCACCCACCCAGAGTCAACTACTGTTGACATTTTGGTGTATATCTTCTGAAAATTTTTCTATACAAATGTGATCATAATATGCATAACTTTTTAACTTTACTGTGAATCTTTGAATATCAATAAACATACACATATATAGTTGTATTAGTGACCTTATAAGTATTTAACCAGTTTCTAATTGATAATTTTGTTTCTAATTTTTTGAATGAAAATTAATGGTATGTTAGACCTCCTTATCTACCAGTCTTTTTACATTTGTCCAATTATGTCCTTAGAAAAATTCCTAGCAAAAGGATTGCAAAGTAAAATGATATGAACTTTTGAGGACTCTTAATACATGGTTTCAAATTGCCCTCCTGAAAAATTGTGACAATTTATCTGCCCACCATCCAGCATCTGAGATAGTGTCCATCTTCCTCCGTTTGCTCAACATTGACTTTTCTCATATTTTGGTAAGCTTTATCAATCTGATAGATAGAAAATGGTATTTCATTATTTAATTTTCATTTTTTGATTACAGGCAAAGTTGAATTTTTAAAATTTTGTTTTACAGTTTATTGGTCATTTGTATTTCTTATTTTGTAAATTGTCTGATCTTGTTCTTTGTCAATTACTTTCACCTATATCTTTTCCTTATTCATTCATAAGATTATATTCTATATTAAGAATATTATTCTTTTGCCAATCATATATATTTTAAATATTGCTTTTTATTTTGGTGTCTGTCATTTGTATTTCATCAAGATTTTCCAGTTTATTGCATACAACTTTATTCTTATTTTTTAAAGAATCTTTATTATGTTATAGAAATTGTTTAATTTTTGAATTTTAAACTTTGTTTGGATTTCTCTGTTTTGTTTTTTTAATATTACTGTTTCTCAACAGTTTATTTTGAAAATTTTTAAACCTATCAAAAAATTGCTAGAGTAGAATAATGACCACTTTCTATATTTACTGCTTTCACTATGTTTGCTTTCTCTTTCCCCCCTCCCCCAATATATGCACATGTACAGCTGTCCTTTGCTTATTAAGTTTGTTTGTAATTTTGCTCTACATAAAATTTGAAATTTTTTTATAGTTCAATCTGTTATCTTTTTCCTTTATGAATTCTGCCTTTAAGTTCTTATTGGAAGCCCCTCCTCATCACAAGATTATGTGTATATTCACCAGTATCCTATTCTTCTTTTATATTCACATTTTAAATTCATATAGAATTCATTTTGGCTTATGGCTTTGGGTAGGAACTTTTTTCCAAATGGTGAGCTAACTTTTCTTACTATGTAAATTATTCCTATAAATCAACAAGGGAACAGACCAACAATAGGCAAAAAATAAAAAATAGGCAAAAGATATAACTAGATAATTTGTATAAAAGGATATGAAAGCATGTCAAACTCACTTATAAAAGAAATGCAAATCAAACAAGTTCAAGATAACATTTCTAATCTATTGACACAGATCAAAAAGCTTCTAGTACTCTGTTTTGGGAACAGTCAAGGGAATCAGGCACTTCCATGCATTGCTGATGTGAGTTTAAACTGGTACATCCTCAGTAAAATGTCAGACAGAGAAAGAAAGATAAATTCTGTATATCTCACTTATATGTGAAATTTTAAAAACTGAACTAACAGAAACAGAGGACAGTTTGGTGGTTAGCAGAGGAAAAAAAGAGGTGGAGAGTGAGGGGTTGGGGAAAGTGAGTGAAGGTGGTCAAAAGGTACAATCAGTTATAAGTGCTGAGAGTGTAATGTATGGCATGGTGACTATAAGTAATGATCCTGTATTGTATATTTGAAAGTGGATAAGTAAGTTGATCTTAAAAGTTCTTCTCATAAGAATGTGAGGTGGTGGATGTTAACCAAACTTATTATGGTAATCATTTCACAATATATAAATACATTAAATCATTATGCTGTACAACTTGAACTTACACAATGTTCTATGTCAATAGTATTGCAATAAAACTGGAAAAAATACATTGACATTTCCTCTATGAAGGACATTTTGAAAACAATCTATCAAAAATAAAGAGACAAACCTTCTGACTTAGAAACTGCACTCCAAAGTACTCATCCTATAAATACAGTCATATTTGAGTGAACTAATTATTACAGCCTGATTTATACTTTCAAAAGATTGGAAATAACCATCACTGAGTGAAAAGTAAAAAATGTGAGTCAATCGGTCATGTCCAACTCTTTGCGACCCCATGGACTATAGCCTGCCAGGCTCCTCTGTCCATGGATTTCTCCAGGCAAGAATGCTGGATTGCCATTTCCTTCTCCGGGGGATCTTCCCAACCCAGGGATTGAACCTGGGTCTCCTGCATTGCAGGTGGATTCTTTACCATCTGCCCCACCAGGGAAATCCCAACCATCACTGAGAACTAGTTTTAAATTATGTTATGTCTATATAATGGAATATTATGCAGTTATTAAAAGGAATTTGGCAGCTCAACATGTAGTTATACAGAAAGATGTCCAAGATATTTTTAAGCAACAAAAGGCAAGATGCATAACAGTGTGGTGGTATGCTACCATTTGTTGGGGGAGAAAGGGATGTATAAATGTAAAATCTTTGAAAGTGCAGAGATTATCTCTGGTAGGATATACAAGAAGCTGTTAACACTTCAGGGAGGTTGTAGTACATGGGAGAAAGGGAGACTTAGTTATCTGTACATTATTAAAATTATTTATTGAATAATTTACCATTCACTACTGGCAGTGGTTCATACAAAATGCTACCTTTGTCATATATTAAATGTTTATATGTATTTGGCTCTGGTCTGGACTTTCTTTTCTACGGATCTACCACTTCAATCCCTCAACGGGACTGCACTATTTCAATTATTCATTATTCAATTTTTAACATTTAAAAATTCCTACTGTGGCAAATTCTCCTTCTTTACTCTTTTTTTTTTCCTCAAAGATTTCCTTACTATACCATTATTCTTACTTTTCCCCAAACAACTGAATTGTCTTTTTGTCAAGGACCCCTTTTCTCAATATATTCTTGGGATATGATTGAAATCATTTAAAATTTATACATTATTTTTCCTTCCTTCATTCTATAAATATTCATTGAGCATCTGTTCTGTGTCAGACACTATAATACATGCTGGAAATAAATGAACAAGTCAATGAACAAGTCAAACAAGATCATTGCTCTTGAGGAGTTTACATTTTAGTCAGTAGTAGTAGTGAGGAGAAGGATACTAAACAAGTAAATATATAGAGAAATTAATTCAGATAATAATGAATTCCATGAAGACATTTAAAACAAGGTAATATGATATGAGGGACTTCCCAGATGGTACTAGTGGTAAAGAACCCACCTGCCAATGCAGGAGACATAAGAGACCTGGGTTCCATCCCATGGTCAGGAAGATCCCCTGGAAAAGGGAATGGCTACTCACTCCAGTATTTTTGCCTGGAGAATTCCATGGACAGAGAATTCTTGTGGGCTACAGTCCATAGGGTCACAAAGAGTTGGGCACAGCTGAAGCAACCTAGTACACATGCAATGTGATATGAATATCTGTTTCAGCAAATGGACAGGAGTATTTTAGATCAACTGTCCCAGGGAGCTGACATTTGAACTGAGATCTAAATGAGAAGAAACCTTATGAGGATCTAGAGGATAGGTGTCCCAAACTTAAGTTGGACATCAAGGGTTCTGTTTTGTACCTTTGAAGTTTGATGTACATAAGAGTCATCAGTGTGATAATGTCAGGTAGGCAGTCAGACGAGAGGTCAGTACTGAAGTTATCAACATATAAATAGTATTTGACACCACAGGAGGAGGTGAATTGGTTTAGGGAGAATGCAAATAGAGAAGGGAAGATCCTTAAGGACTAAATGCCACAGAGGTTCCTGGGAGGAGGAGAACCCAGGAAAGGAGACTGAAAAGAAGCAAGCAGTAAGGTAGAATGAAAACAGAAGATTATAGCATAACTGCCAAGAGAAAAATGTGTTTCAAGGGAAAGAGAGCGGTTCTGTCTTTACACTGTTAAGTCTTCCCATTGAGAAACATAATATGTCTCTCCATTCATTTACATCTTCTTTTATGCCTTTTCTGTTTCTCAGTGAAATTTTGTGGTTTTCTTCACATAGGTCCTTAGCACACTCACAAAATATTTCATTTTTCTCTGAGTAAGTCACTTTAGACTTGGTCTGGGCTTATTTTGCTAAAAGATCCTGCTGCAACTTGATATTAACGTTTTTATTACTGACTACTTGAATTATCTGTTATACTTGTCTATATTGCGTGTGTGTTTTAAACTGATTTTAGTTCCTCATATTACTTCATTTTGAATGATTTGTTCTTTATGTTAGAATTCAGAAGATGTCTACCCATGTGAATTCTTTTAAGTGGAAAATATTTTCAATAGTCATGAAAGTAATTCAAGTTAATTGTAAAAATACAAGCAGTACAGAAAGGTATAAAGTAAAAAATAAGTTTTTATGAAAATATTTCTACTTTTCAAAGAGAAACTTTAATTGTTTTGTGTATATCCTTCCACATATTTATCTATGCATACATGAACCTACATATACATATTTTTTTCTTTACAAAATTGGATACTAGTTATATACCACAGTCTGCTTTTCTTCCCTTAAAATATACAATGACCATTTATTTCACCATATATATATTAAAACAGAGTTTTAATTCATTCTTATCCTTTAACCAAATATTCACCTATTTTAAAATATTTAAATTTATTTTAATTTGAGGATGATTGATTTATAATACTATGTTGGGGTTTCTGCCATACATCAGCATGAATCTGCCATAGGTATATATATGTCCCCTCCCTCCTGAACCTCCCTCCTACCTCCAACCCCATCCCACCCTTCTAGGTTGTCACACAGTGCTAGCTTTGGGTCTTACATCAAATTTCCACCTGCTATCTTTTTTACATACGGTAATGCATGTGTTTCAATGTTACTCTTTCAATTCATCCCTCCCTCCCTCTCCCAATATGTCCACAAGTCTGTTCTCTATGTCTGCATCTCCACTGATGCCCTACAAATAGGCTCATAAGTACCATCTTTCTAGATCCCATATGTATGCATTAATATACTATATTTGATTTTCTCTTTCTGACTACTTTACTCTGTATAATAGACTCCTAAAATGCCTGGAAAATCCCATGGATGGAGAAGCCTGGTAGGCTACATTCCATGGGGTCTTGAAGAGTCGGACATGACTGAGTGACTTCACTTTCACTTTTCACTTTCATGCATTGGAGAAGGACATGGCACCCCACTCCAGTGTTCTTGCCTGGAGAATCCCAGGGACAGAGGAGCCTGGTGGGCTGCCGTCTATGGGGTTGCACAGAGTTGGACACGACCGAAGCGACTTGGCAGCAGCAGCAAAATGTCCTGTAACTGTAACTCCTAAAATAACTCCTAAAAATAATTTAACTTTAACTCCTTTAATAATTCAGTATGTGTTTCTTAAGAATGGGTGTATTGTCTTACAAAATAGTACACTTTCCAGCTTCAGGAAATATAGCATTGGAACAATAATTTTTCTAGTCTTCCATGGCTTCCCTTGTGGCTCAGCTGGTAAAGAATCCACCTGCAATGCGGGAGACCTGGGTTTGATCCCTGGGTTGGGAAGATCCCCTGGAGAAGGGAAAGGCTACCCACTCCAGTATTCTGGCCTGGAGAACTCCATGGAGTGTATAGTCCATGGGGTCACAAAGAGTCGGACACAACTGAGCGACTTACTCGTTTATCTGTATTACACTTATGTTAATTGACCCCCACATGTCCTTCTAGTAGAGTATTCAGTCTTGGGCCAGGTATTGCAGTTAACAGTCATGCTAATTTTGGTTTTGTTTGCACTGACAGTTTTGAAGAATACAGTCTCATCCTCTCTTTTTTCACAAAAGGTTTCTCATTTTTTTCTGATATATTCTCATAATTAGATTTAGTCTATGCATTTCTGGCCAGAATAGTACTTAATGATGCTGTGTCCTTCTTGGGGTACCATTCAGTAGGCATACAATATTTATCTGTTTCTCCTTGGTGATGTTACTTGTGATCATTCAGTCAAGATGTTATCCGATTTATCCACTGTATAATTAGTATTTTCCCTTGAAAATAATAAGCAGTCTATAGAGAGCCACTTTCATAACACGAAAATATTCTTCTTTTCATCAAAAATTTTCCATAGACTAAACATCCATTGATGATTCCTGCCTGGACCTATCTTTAGCATAATGACTGAAAAATGATAATCTTTCAATTTATCACTTCCTTCACATTTACCAGTTGGCACTCAGCATTCTAGGAAAGCAAAATACCTCTTTCCTCTCCAGTTTACTTATCTGTCTAGTTGTTATCAATATGAATTCCCAGATTCTTACTTTTTCAGTGTTTTATAATTAATTGCTGCTTTTTTTTTTTTTTCCTGATCCTAATTTTGTTTCAGACTTGGCCAATGGTGGCTCCTTCAGGGTGGCTCCTGTTTCCTTTGACATGTTCCCATCACTTTTCTAAAGTACTTCCTTACTTTCTTCAATACCAGGCTCCTCTTATGCCTACCCTGCCACATTTCTGAAATCAGCCATTTCTCTCTGGTTCCTTTTAGTACTATTTATTTTCTTTTCAAAGACTGCATATTACTCAACTCTACAACATAATATATTTATTTAAACTTTCCCCTAAGATTGGACAATATAAGTTGTTTCCAGTTCTCTCATTGTTATAAATGCAGCTGGGTATTCTATTTGTACCTAATTTGGATGACGGTTTGTACAAGCAATGAGTGCTACAAAACCAGGGTTTGTAGAACCAAATACCTTTGAGAGGATCTATTTGCATGAGTTGATACACATAGGGGTTTAAAGAAATTGCATTTTGTTGCCTGATCAAGGTCTTTTTGTTAACTAAGGTAGAGGGAGGGAGAAGATAATGTGGATAGGTAGGTGCACTTAGAAAATGCTGTACATCATTATACAGAGCCAAAAAAAAATTTTGTGCCACCATATTATAGCAATGTTAAAGAGGAAACAGGGAAGAAATTATAAGTCAAACAGATTCTATATTTGATCAGAGAAGGCCACTTCATATAGAGGGAGCAGAAAGGTAGAAGGATCATTAGGATACTTTTTTTTATAGTTTACAGTACGGTTTAAATTATGGGATAATGACTCATATTTTGAAAACCATGGAACCTCTTTATTTGTGAAGTTGTGTGCCTAGTCTTGAAATCCCCTGATCCTTTGAGGTTTGGAGCCTGTATTGAGTCCAATGACCTATTTTTCTCCTTGATCCCTTCTTTAGTAAATTTAGTACTATGAGCAGGAGATGGAAGAGTGGGTTGCCTTAAAACTATTTAATAAGGGGGGACCACCCCATCAGCACATGGATAAAAGCAGGTGAGTGTGAATTTGATCATATGATTTATAGAATTCGCAATTGAAGCTTATATAAAGTGAATTGCACTTTTGTGAATAGGGCTGAGATCAAAAATTACTTCTTTAATGTGTAACTCATGTAAGGCAATGGCACCCCACTCCAGTACTCCTGCCTGGAAAATCCCATGGATGGAGGAGCCTGGAAGGCTGCAGTCCATGGGGTCGCTGAGGGTCAGACACGACTGAGCGACTTCACTTTCACTTTTCACTTGCATGCATTGGAGAAGGAAATGGCAACCCACTCCAGTGTTCTTGCCTGGAGATTCCCAGGGACAGGGGAGCCTGGTGGGCTGCTGTCTATGGGGTCACACAGAGTCGGACACGACTGAAGTGACTTAGCAGTAGCAGCATGTAAGGAATTGTGAAAAGGGATAAGGATAGCCAGACTACTATGTATAATATCTTATAATTCTTTCTGATGTCTTTTAGTGAATACTAATAAATATTCCTAGAAATATGAAGGGGTCCTCTCCAATAACCAGCAGCTCTCAAGCAAAATGCCCTCCCAGTCCTGAAGTAAGGAAAACTAACAAAATTTTCTTTTCCTAAATTCTCAGGTCGCAAATATATCTCATACTTGTTCATTTAGAATTAATTATTCAGTTACTGAGATCTTAGTTTTTAAACAGTTCAGTCTTTATTCTTTTTCAAGCGGTGTGTACTTTAGAAAAGGTTAAATTAAATCAAGGTCAATATTTCCTAACTCCATGCCTTCAAATTCTTCTCTTTATGAACCATACCATTGGAAGGAACTGAAACCATTCCCTAGAACGTATCATGGATAAGCAGTTATATACTGGGCTCACTAGATCTATGTACAAGAAAAGAGATATTTTAGTCTAGAGGCCTTGGTTATTTGATGAATTTCCCCAAATCCATAGGTAAGAAAATGGACGTGGGAAAAAACACTGCCTCGATTTGAATCCCACTTCAGCCATTCCCTAGCTTACAAACTTTGACAAATACCTTAAGGTTTCTAATATAGTCTGCTCCTCTATAAAATAAGAATGAGAATCTATCATATGACTAAGATAGCATAGACTTGTCTCTGCCTGCTTCTCCCTATTAAACACAACTTCAAATCCAGGAAATAATGCAAGCTAAGTTTGAGTAATGATAAGAGGAAAAAGTGTTGGTTTGGGACAAAAGGAATAGAGGAAAAACAGCAGCAATGCATAGAACCACCCAACAGAATAAGATGATCCAGGCCCAGAATTTCCTGACTCCCACCCTAGAAATAGAAGAGAGCCTAGGTAGGCTCGTTCTTCCTTCAGTGATGCAAGTTCCACTGATAAGACCAGGCAAGCCCAGAAAGTAGTGAAGATTGATGCACTGGAAGTCTTGTTGACAATAAGCAGCTTGGTGAAGTGCTCTTTTTGAGACTGGGCCCAAAATTCTGTTCCTCCCCTGAGAAATACTGAGGTGACAGGCACCAGGGAGTGGCCTGACATGGGAAGCCTTTATGTCCCTGCAGGTCAGAGACTTCCTTCTCCTTCCCTGAGGCTGTTGGAGAGATGGATGACCTGAAAGAGGGACTATGACACAAAAAGTAGCCAGGTCTGTACCCCTTTGATCTCCTGGGCCTAAGACTCCCCTTTCCCTCAGTGGGATAAACTCACTGGATGAACTTGTTAGTAGAGTGAAGATGACAAGAGGACAGAATCAGTTGAAGATAGATTGAAGATAGATTGATAGAAGATAGATTGATAGATTCATTGATGGAAATTACCTAATCAGAACAACAGAGAGAAAATATTCTGGGGGAAAAAAGGAAAACGGCCTCTGTCTGGGACCAGTGCAGCAATAACAAAAGATCCAACATTTGTATCATTGGAGTCCAGAAGGAAAGGAGAGAATGGGACTTGAGAGTATTTGAAAAACTAAGGCCAAAAACTCCCCAAATTTGACAAAAGACACAGATTTACAGGTTCAAGAAGCTGAATAAACCCCAACCAGGATAAACCCAAGAAAATCCATGTCAAGAAACATCATAATTAAATTTCTGAAAATTAAAATGGGGATAAAAAATGTTGGGTCATTTTGAAGATTAACTGATATAATTCATAGAAATTACTTGGGGCATAGCAAATACTCAAAATATATGAACTATCATTATAAGCTTCTTTCTTCATTATCTCCTAGATAGTCAGAGATGATCCTTGAATTATCAGAAGAGTATATATATCACTATGTCCAGAAACAGAGGTTTCTTTCCCTACCTTATAGGTCTCGTAACCTTTTAGAATTGGGATGTCTAATTTATGTTTCTTGGAAAAGGGGCAGGGCAGGAAGAAAGGAGGGTAAATTACTTGGGAACCCAGTTAGTGTCCTAATAGGAAAGAGATGACATGCTTAAATGGTATAATTGAGGAAAACTTATTAAAGGTGCTATTAGCAAATGTGTAGGCAGGGTTAGGGAAATATAACAAAGGATGGTATGAGATCCTAGGACTAGAAACAGTGAGGAGTCTATAGGCACAAGGGAGCAAGTGAAAATCACTCATTCATGTCCAATTCTTTGCAACCCCATGGGCTATATAGTCCATGGAATTCTCCAGGCCAGGATACTGGAGTGGGTAGCCTTTCCCTTCTCCAGGGGATCTTCCCAGCCCAGGGATCAAACCCAGGTCTCCTGCATTGCAGGCCAATTCTTTACCAGCTGAGCCACAAGGAAAGCCCAAGAATACTGGAGCGGGTAGCCTATCCCTTCTCCAGCAGATCTTCCCAACCCAGGAATCGAACCAGAGTCTTCTGCATTGCAGGTGGATTCTTTACCAACTGAGCTATCAGGGAAGCGCCAAGAGAGCAAGAGGACTGCACAACTGACAAAATCCATTAAAAACTGTATAAGAGGGCACCCGGACAGAAGGTATGGCCCTTGTTCAATTGACTTAGACAACCATTGTAATGCAACAGAGAAGAAATTGAGGAAATAAACATGCTGATTTCACTATGATGCCCTTAAGTCATCTGCCAGTATTTCCCATTGGCCAAACCTAATGGGAAGCCAGAGGACAAGATGACCTGTTGATGCACCCTATAAAGTCCAGTTTCCCAGGTCACAGATCAGGATGAAAAAGGGTAGAAATGGATCTGGGGACACAATGGAAAATAGCTAGGGCAAGAAGTTTGAGTCTATCAATCATTCATACTATAATTAATATGAATTATTTTTTTCAATAACCAGAATTATTTCCTTTTGGCTAGTCAGCTGAGGGAACAAGATCTTAGGGAAAGGGAAGAGCAAGAAAGAAGATTATTTTTTAGTATAAATCACTTTCTTATTGAGGTATATGATTGATGGATAATGTTACATGTTTTGGGTGTACAACATAGTGATTCACAATTTTTAAAGGTTATATTCCATTAATAGTTATTATAAAATGTTGGCTATAGTCTCTGTATTGTACTATATACCCTCTTAGTTTATTTAATTTTTATTTTTTTAATTTTTTAAATTATTATTATTATATTTTACTTTACAATATTGTATTGGTTTTGCCATACATCAACATGCATCCGCCACGGGTGTACACATGTTCCCCATCCTGAACCCCCCTCCCATCTCCCTCCCCATACCATCCTTCTGGGTCATCCCAGTGCACCAGCCCCAAGCTTCCTGTATCCTGCATTGAACCTGGACTGGCGATTCGTTTCATGGGAGAAAATAATAGCAAATGAAGCAACTGACAAACAACTAATCTAAAAAATATTTATTTTATACATAGTAGTTTGTACCTCTTAAACCCTATCCCTATCTTGCCCCTCCCCTTGCTTCTCCCCATTGGTAATCACTGGTTTGTTCTCTATATTTGTGTCCATTTCTCTTTTGTTATATTCACCAGATAGTTCTATTTTTTAAATTCTGCATATAAGTGATATCATACAGTATTTGTCTTTCTCTGTCAGTATAAATCACTTTTGAGGAGGGCATCTTGGATTACTTTGAACTTACCGAAGCCACGGGATAATATAATGGTCCTGAATAGTGGTGAAGAGAGTCTAACCAGAAATGAGAGTGGGGATCAGAAAAGAAGGTGAAGTGAAGTGAAGTGAAAGTCGCTCAGTCGTGTCCATCTCTTTGCTCCTCCAAGGACTATACAGTCCGTGAAATTCTCCAGGCCAGAATACTGGAGTGGGTAGCCTTTCCCTACTCCAGGGGATCTTCCCAACCCAGGGATCAAACCCAGGTCTCCTGCATTGCAGGCAGATTCTTTACCAGTTGAGCCACAAGAAAAGAAGATGAGAAGTGTCAAAACCAACTGGGAATACTCTGCAATTTGGCTTCAGCCCTAGTGATCATCTAAACCTCCCTGCCTCATTTCCTCTGGCACCTTAACTGATATATAATACAAAATTGAGTGAAGATAGTCATCTGAATCTTGGCTCAAAGCTTTCAAAGCTTAGCAGTACCTTAGGAATGACTAATGTCAGAGCTTTTCAAATTTTGAAAAGATAGGTTTATGTCTGCCAAGGCAACTGAAGTGTATAGATTTATATAATCAACTGTTTTAAAGCAGGAATTTCCTGTATTCACATATTATCAGAGTGCAGGTTTCATTTAATATACCTAAATGCACTCACCTGAACACTGTTATCTTAAAACCAAATGATTAGAAATTCATCATGGCTATTTGAAAGACAATTTCTCATATGGATTAAGGGATTCTAAAGCCACATTTGTAACCATCATTTACCAAAAGAGCCACAGGATTGAATGCTGTATGTCCTGTAGTACCTCTTGCCATCTAATATTTTAACAGAAAAACCAGAGGTATAGAAGCGTGTAAAACAGTACCAACAAAACTCAAGATAGCTTATGAATTTTTGAGTATCTGTCCTCTAATAATATGTAAAAAAGCACAGATTTTAGCTACTGATAAAAATATTGAATTCTAAAAATTTTGGCTTTCCTCAGGTCTCCTATCCTGGAAATAATCTCCTTTGACTCTGTGTGGTTTTAAGAGCAAAGAAAACTATAACTCTGCTCTCTAAGCATTGATTCTAACTGGCTCTTTATTGTTTTACCGCAAGTCATGGATAAGGCCACACTGTTAGGCTCACAATTTTAAATAAGAAATAACTCTACTGTGTTCACCCCTGCCCCTTTCAGAGGTGAGAGGGAATGTTCTCTGTAAGGTTTTGTTTTATATTTTATAGGGAGGCCAGATAAAAAAGAGACATCACATGTTTTATGATTTTTTTTGTGACATCACTATTCAAAATGCATAAGCTTTTACTGTCTATGGATAATCAAATGTAAACAAAATATCTATACTGAACAAAAGCTAAAAAGCAGAACAATATATGGAAATTTCAACTGAATTTCTCAGAATTAATTTTAAGATGAGAAGCAGAATGCATTTATATTCCCTAATTTCTTTCTTTCCCTAAAGTCTATTCTTTACTGTCTACAAACATAGATCTCCAATAGGAGATGTTACTGAAATCTTAAAATTTTGATCAATGACATGCTTTGTGGAAAAGTCATTTTTACAGCCATTTTAGAAAACAGTTTGGATATTTCTTAACAGGTATTTACCTAAGGGAAAGAGAAACATATGCCCATACAAAACCCTGTAAGCAACTTTTTATAGCAGCTTCATTCATAATTTCCCAAACTGGAGACAGTCCAAATATCTATCAGCGAGAGAGTGGAGAAGCAAGCTGATTCACCCATCCATGCAACAGAATACAATTCAACAATAATAGGAACAAACTACTAATACATGCAGCAACATGAATAAATTTCATATTTGTGTTGCTATGTGAAAGAAACCAGACTCAAAAGGCTACATACTGTATGATTCTATTTGTATAATATTATGGAAAAGGAAAAAAAAAGACAAGAACATGAATCAAACCAGTGATTGCCAGTGGCCGAGGAAGGGGTAAGGGTTGACTACAAAGGGAATATTTGTGATTGTGATACAGTTCAGTTCAGTCGCTCAGTCGTGTCTGACTCTTTGAGACCCCATGGACTGCAGCATGCCAGGCTTCCCTGTCCATCACCATTACACAGCTGTATACAGTTGTTAAGGGCTTTCCTGGTTGCTAAGCCAGTAAAGAATCCGCCGGCAATGCAGGAGACCTGGGTTCAATCCCTGGATCAGGAAGATCCCCTGGAGAAGGGAATGGATACCCACTCCAGTATTCTTGCCTGGAGAATCCCATGGACAGAGGAGACTGGCAGGCTACACTCAATGGGGTCGCAATGAGTCGGACAGGACTAAGTGACTAAGCACATAGTACAGTTGTTAAAATCCATAGAATATACACTGAAAGGTGAAATTCACTGTATCTCAATAAATCTCCCTGTAGTAAAACAAATTGTGAGCTATTAAATTAATTATTATGGCTAATAATTAGAGATGATTAATCATATGAGGAAATTTTCAGGCCCTTTGCATCTCTTCTTGCACACATCTTTGTTGGTTCATGGCATAGTCATGGCATAGTCGCGCTTTTACCAAAGAGTGATAGAAGCCCAAATAAGAATGTGGTAAACCTTAAGTCTGTTGGTATATATTAATCTTGAAAAGAATAGAGATAAGTTTAGGAAATGCCAAGTCTAAAATTAGATTTAAGAGCTTTGTTTTTGTGAATGAATTATATCCATCAATATTTCCCATATTAGAAATTAAAACTGAGAAAGGTTAAAATACTTATTTCTTAATTCATTTAAAATGAACAATACTCTTGCTCAGTCATGTTCAACTCTTTGTGACCCTGTGGACTGTAGCTCGCCAGGCTCCTCTGTCCATTGGATTTCCCAGGCAAGAATACTGGAGTGGGCTGCCATTTCCTTCTCCAAGGGATCTTCCCGACCCAGGGACTGAACCCATGTCTCTTGCATTGCAGGTGGATTCTTTACTGCTGAGCCACCAGGGAATCCTTTTGCATACATTACTTGTTATTTTTCCCACTTTATAGATGAGGAAATAGATGTTCAGGGGATTTCCCTAGTGGTCGTGTGGTTAAGACTCCATGCTTCCAATGCAGGGGGTGTGAATTTGATCCCTGGTCAGAGAATTAAGATCCCACATACTGTGTAGTATGGCCAAAACATAAATAATTATTTAAATTAAATAATATTTAAAAAAGAAAAGAAACAGATGTTCAGGGCCATTAAGAGGTTGAGATCACACCAGTGGTAAATGGCAGAGTTAAGTTTGAACCCTAGGCCTTTCTGCCTATAAAACAGGGGTTTTCTTCACCTTTTTTTTTTTTAAACTAATAAGTGAAGTGTGCACACAGAACCTGTTTCCATCCTGTAGTTGAAAAAATAGTATTTTATATTATTGGAGCAAGTAGATATTTTGTATAATTACTGTTTTATTTCATGTGTTTAGAATTTATTCCTGATGAAATTGAAAGGGATTAATGACTCAGAGGAAAGGCATGAATTAATGCTAGTAGAAGTGCATTCCAAGCTCCCTTTAAAACTCTCCTTTTCCCTTTTTATCCCACAGGATCTCTTGCAGGAGGGGATCGATAAAACTAATTCTCACTTAGGTGTTACGAATTTAATGATACTCCTCTGAGGAGTGTTTTTACTACCTGAGGGTGGAGAATGGTTCTTATTTATCTTTGTAACCCCAGCAACCTGTATGCTGTCTGGAACAGTCAGTATTCAATAAATATTTGTTGCCTTTATAGACTAATGGGAAGTAAAAAGCCAAAGAGGGAGTTCTTAAAACCAAAAAGAGAGCAGAATTTCAGTCGTCAGCAGAGGAAATATATTTATTGGATTCAACAAATCACAGCATCCAGAAACTATGTATCTAACTGCAGGCAAAGACAGCAACAGCTACTTTCATGTAAATGCCCTGTACATTCAGTTTTGATCTGACTGTTCTAGAAACTCTAGAAGGTAATTACTCTTTTAAAATGTTAAAATCAGCTGTTAATTACCAACATTAACATTTTTGGGGGTCACATTGTTTTTATGCTGTTGGTTTTCCTCATGGGTGTTAGAGAAATGGACAGAAATGAACACCAGTTCAGCTCATAGCGATGTTAATTACTCTCCTCATCAATGGTTTGTCTTGATTGTAGCTTCTGTAGTAATTAAAATAAAGCTCCTAGTCATATTTTCCATTTGTTCCATTTTGCTGTTTGACCTAAACTACAAGGGAAGAAGCCTAGTCATTGTGGAGAGGATCAAAAGCAGGGCACAGTGCGTATCTGCGTGTTCTACTGTCAACTAGTCTCTGCCCGATATCAATATCAGTTTTGTCTGTAGCCAAATTATGTTTACATTGCATGTAGTTTTTTAAACCTTCAGAGAAATAATGCAAATGATAATTGTGTGTGATGATTAAGGAAATATGTTTTTAATTTAAAATTTGAAAATAACTGTGTTCAAAGTAATAGTTTCCAGCTAGAGCTCATGCTGGGAAAGATTGAAGGCTGGAGAAGGGGATGACAGAGGATGAGATGGTTGGATGTATCACCGACTCAATGGACAAAAGTTTGAGTAAACTCCGGGAGTTGGTGATGGACAGGGAGGCCTGGTGTGCTGCAGTCCATGGGGTCACAAAGAGTCAGACATGACTGAGTGACTGAACTAAGCTGAGAGCTAATCCTAAAAAATGCTGAAGGAGATGGACTCATAATTCATGTCATATTATTCTATCTTTGTCGTGTTGTTTGCAATTCTTTCAAACTTCCTCTTTCATAATCCTAAACCCAATACTGAATTTGTCCATCTGTAAATGATGATTGATAGACAGGGTTATTGAGTTTTGTCTTCTAGGTGTGACTGCTCTCTAGAATAAGGAAAAATATTAATTACCTTTCAACCTCTATGATAGATGACTGTTGTTATAAAATCCAAGGGACAACTTGTCCTACCCGTGTGCTTGTCAGTAAAAGATCAGTCTTAGAGGAATTCAGGTATTAATTATACCAGTTTCTTAGATATTTGGAGTCCATTATCACTGGCAGCCACTTTCTATGCATATTGTTGTGTTATTTCCACTCTGGGCCTTGGATCTCTTATTAGGATAGTCAAAATAAGTCATCACATGTGTACTAAAGTTACCCTAGGTTAATATGGTTTTTATAATATAAACAATATTTAAATGTGACCAGGACTTTCTTTTTTCATCACTATAGCATATGGCTCTGAATTATTGAACTAACTAGATTCAGATAACTTATTGTAGGTTGAAGTAATAGCATGCTGTGGATCATGCTAAGAGTATTTCTCACGTGGAAAATAAAAATGGCTAATATTTTGGGGTCAGTTTTCTAACCATTAATTTTCTCACTAAAAGGCCACTTTGTAGTGAAGGTGGGTATGAAATGCTTCTTCTCCATTCTTGATGTTTGCTTATCATGTGGAGGGTTGGCTATCACTGTCATGCATTTGGCTTCCCTCCACTCTTTACTGCACCTTCCTATGAGAGGTGGAGTGACATGGCTAGTGAGTTTGGGAGCAAAAAGTGGATTTGAATAGTGCCCTCCTTCCTTCTTGGGAATGAGCTGCAACCTCTTTTGTTCTTCCTTTGCTTTTATAAGAAAAGGACTCTTAACATATCCCATGGGGAAAGGCCTGTCTCATAGATCATTGCCTGTGCCTGGGTGGTTATCTCTGTTAATTCTGGAATTCAGTATCAGGAAACCCTCTTGACTAACGTTATGAGCTACATCTTCCAGCCTATCCCTTATGAGTGATAAAAGCTCATTGTTTTGTCTTAGTTCACAACAGATTCTGAATTCAGGCAGTGAAAGGATGACCTTTCTAAGATGCCGACACCAATTTCCATCATCTACCTACTGAGCCATTCTTTCTAGTGCCACCTATTCTCCATTCATCTGTTCCATTCTCTTTCTATCTACATGCCCACTAATCCATATACCATCTGAAAGAACTTCTGTTATCACTGTTTTCTGGTAAGTGGTACAACCTTGGATCATACCTAGGAAGAACTCAATATCCTAGCAACTAAATAAAAAATCAATAAAAATTTGAGGCAACATTTTCCCTAGGGCACTGTGAATTCAAAATTGCCCAGGTCTCCTTGCCTAAGGACATAGGTAGTGAAGAAGTAATTCCCTTCGTGAGCACTAAAATTATTAGAGACTTTTGTACAAACAGTCTCATAAAAACTTCCAGTTATCTCCAGTGTGAAGTAATTGGGCAATTTCTCCTTACTTCCAACATATTTTCTTTTCACTTTATTTTCCTTATTGAATGCTACCTCAAATGTACACTGAAAACTTATTTACCTGTAAGTAGGTTTAGGAATATGAAGAGAGGTTGGGTGGAAATCAGTCCTCCTCTGGATGACTCTGAGTTCGTGCCACCCTAAAAAATGCCATGATAGAGGGGGAACAGTCCAGTAAATTGCCAGACCTATGGATACAACCTGGCCAAATGTTATCACCAGAACACCATGAATTTCAGGGATGACAGAAAGCAGGTATTTTGTGACAGCTTTGGATCTCAAAGCTCAAATGCAACAAGCATTCATTCTGTTCTTAACACGTGCATGACTGTACCAAATATAGTGAGGAATATGAAGATACTGCCTACCTATGGGCAATGTATTCCATCACACACTGAAATTATCTTAAAGCTATCCCAGAGTGCAGTGTGTATAACAGGGATAACAAAAATGCCAGATATTCACAACACATGCAGAGGGCCCCCAGAGCCTAGGACTTAGCTCTGGGTCATATAACATGGGGTATACCCTCTGAGGGTTAGTTTTTTGAACATGAAATTTTAGAGTTGGAAGAACCTTAGAAATTATCTAGACTAGCCCCCAACTCCGGAGAAGGCAATGGCAACACACTCCCAGTACTTTTGCCTGGAAAATCCCATGGATGGAGGAACCTGGTGGGCTGCAGTCCATGGGGTCACTAAGAGTGGGACACGACTGAGCGACTTCACTTTCACTTTTCACTTTCATGCACTGGAGAAGGAAATGGCAACCCACTCCAGTGTTCTTTCCTGGAGAATCCCAGAGACGGCAGAGCCTGGTGGGTTGCCGTCTCTGGGGTCACACAGAGTCAGACACGACTGAAGCGACTTAGCAGCAGCAGCAGCCTCCAACTCAATGAGGGGTGGGATGGGATGGGAGGAGGGAGGGAGGTTTAAGAGGGCAGGGATATGTGTATACCTATGTCTGATTCATGTTGATGTATGGCAGAAACCAATACAATATTGTAAAGCAATTATCCTTCAATTAAAAATTAATACATCTCAACAATAAAAAATAAATCTCAACAACAAAAAAATGTAGGAATCTCCCTTACAGGTGGTCATACAATCTCAAATTCAATGTCCCCAGTGATGATGAGTTAACTATCTTAAAAAGGCAGTAAATGTTTATAAACTTTTGGTAAAATTGCATGTTACTTGGGTATTTTTGTATGTAATTTAAGTGTTTATTTTGAAAAAACATTTTTTTTTTCTACAAAGTACTCAGCGAAAGCTTGTATTACCAGGGCAACAGAAAATGTGGCATAATTACAATGTTGAACCAGTTGGTTACCAATAGTGCCCATGAAAGATGAGGCTTTACATAAAATCTCAACCCAAAACAAGAGGAGACAATCCTAAGGGACTTCTTTAGTAACTTGAAGCTACTGTACTTCTTGCTGGAGTGGCTACCAAAAGCCATCTAGCTGCCGCATCTTGAGAGTAGGAAAAGTTGTACAAAGCATCTCTCTGGACTCCATATTATCAGGAAAGATGGAAAGCATTCACAACAATTGAGGCAATATGATTAAAAGCAAACAAGTAATTTTTAGATTTTAATAACAGAAAGAGCTCAAAGCTAAGGCAACATTGCCAGCCTTTCTTTTTTTTTAAATTGGAGGATAATTGCTTTAAAATGTTATGTTGGTTCTGGCATACAACAATGCAAATCATTCATAATTACATATATATATGTAGAATAATATATATATATATATATATATATATATATATATATATATATATATTCCCTCCCCATTGAGCCTCCCTCCCTCTTCCACCCCACCCATCTGGGTCATCACAGAACACCAGGCTGGGCTCCCTGTGTTATATAGCAGCTTCCCACCAGTTATCCATTTTACATATGATAGTGCGTATATGTCAATGCTACTCTCTCAATTTGTCCTACCCTCTCCTTCCCCTGCTGTGTCCACAAGTCCATTCTCTATGTATTCATCTCCATTTCTTCCCTGTAAATAGGTTCATCAGTACTGTTTTGCTAGATTTCATATATATGTGTTAATATATGATATTTCTTTTCCTCTTTCTGACTGACTTCACTCTGTATAGCAAGCTCTAGGTTCATCCACCTCACTACAACTGACTCAAATTCATTCCTTCTTATGGCTGAGTAATATTCTATTTTATATATGTGCCACATCTTTATCCATTCATCTGTCAATGGACATCTAGGTTCCTTTCATGTCCTGGCTATTGTAAATAGTGTTGCAATGAACATTGGGAACATGTATCTTTCTGAATTGTGGTTTTCTCAGGGTATATATCTGGAGAAGGCAATGGCACCCCACTCCAGTACTCTTGCCTGGAAAATCCCATGGATGGAGGAGCCTGGTGGGCTGCAGTACATGGGGTCGCTAAGAGTGGGACATGACTGAGCGACTTCACTTTCACTTTTCACTTTCATGCATTGGAGAAGGAAATGGCAACCCACTCTAGTGTTCTTGCCTGGAGAATCCCAGAGACGGTGGAGCCTGGTGGGCTGCCGTCTCTGGGGTCGCACAGAGTCGGACACGACTGAAGCGACTTAGCAGCAGCAGCAGCAGCAGGGTATATGCCCAGTAGTGGGATTGCTGGGTCATATGGTAGTTTCATTCCTAGTTTTTTAAGGAATCTCCATACTGTTCTCCATAGCAGCTGTATCATTTTATGCCAGCGTTTCTATCTTTAACAACTATAGATTTGTATTCACTGTCCCTAAACTAATGCCTTGCTCATAGTTGAATTTTCATTGAATTTGTCAGTGATGAGGAAAAGAAAGAGAAATAAAACTCCCTGAACCAGTAAAATATATAACATTTTCATTAGGTGTAAGGCCTTTTTACCCAGAGGATGAAGCTTGAGTATTTTTTAAAAAGCAGCAACATCCCAGGATCTACGGGAAAAAGGTGTCATGGCTAAAGAGAGTCATGGAGGATGGTAGGAGAAAGGTTCACAGAAAAGTAAGAGAAGGAGGGGAATCACTGTACAACTGTAAATTTGTTGGTTAGTCACTCAGTCATATCTGACTCTTTTGCAACCCCATAGACTTAGCCCGCCAGGCTCCTCTGTCCATGAGATTTCCCAGCAAGAATACTGGAGAGGGTTGCCATTTCCTTCTCCAAGGCCACATAGGGTTTGAACTTGTGTCTCCTGCATTGGCAGGCAGATTCTTTACCACTGAGCCACCAGGGAAGTCCACAACTGTAAGTAAATAAATATAAATATATATAAGGCATAATAATAGATGTGTGAAGTGAAGTTGCTCAGTTGTGTCCAACTCTTTGCAACCCTATGGACTGTAGCCTACCAGGCTCCTCTGTCCATGGGATTTTCCAGGCAATAGTACTGGAGTGGATTGCCATTTCCTTCTCCAGGGGGTGTGACTCTAATCACATGGAGTCCACTAGACTATCTTGAAAAGCACAAATTACATGGATTCTTGAGCATTATCAGAAGCAAGACAACGTGCTACAGACCTTCAGGGGAGCCAAATCTTAGCTGGTAGGATTTCCCACTGAAGGTGTAGAGGAAGTTGGGAGTAACTCAAATACTGCCAACCTGAAAGTGTGCCGTCTTCTAAGAGCGAGTATCTAGAATGTGCTGTAGATCCTGCAGAGACTTACCAAAGCTATGATGATTACCCATTCCTGCTGATTCTTAGGACACCATCAGATGATCACTGAGATATCTCTAAAGATTGTGAAATTTGTGGTAGTAAATTGAATGGCCTGGGAATTGAGGAACACAGGTGCTTTGCTTGTTTTTCTGTTTCTCCTTTTAAAAGCCTGGGCCTTTGGAAAGTGGCTGCCTAATTATGAAGATTGTGTCAAATAACAGAGAAAAATGCTTAGATACTAAATCTAGTTTCAGTGGGGGAAATCAGGTATGACAGGAAAAGGGGAAAAAAATCAAAGTTTAGGATTTACCTGCTGATTAACATGAGAAAGCAATTAGGGAGAGGGCTAGTCAGTGTTGTGTCCACAGCTGTTTGTTTACTAATGGCTAGAGACTGTATGTGCAGTAAAGTGAAATTTGTATTAGAACTCAGGACATTAAATGTGCTCATCAGTATAACTGAGAGCTGATTAAATAGAACTTCTAGCTGGAAGTTGGAGTGGATGGGTAACAGGAACACCTACTGTGAGCGGACTTGGAGTACAATTATATCACCTGTCTGATATAATAGACACCTGTCTGAAAATTCATGAACGGTGTTGTTAGAAGACATGCTGGCATTTTTGGGTCAGTTACACCAGTCATTCTTCAAACAGATACAGACCAATATTTGAGGAAAGCCATCAGGATGAAGGGACTCAAATGAAGCCTTCTGAACATCAGATGAGGGAACTAGGAAGGTGGGAATAACGAAAGAATAGCAGGCTTTGGATTGGAAGTTGAATGCCAGCTCCACCACTTACCGGCTGTGTGACTTAGGCGCTGGATTGCACTCATTCAAATCAATGAACACCTGCTACGTGTCAGGCACTCTGCTAAGCATTGAGTCTATAATGGTGATATAAATAGGCACAGGCCTTACTCTTGGGCTTCCCCAATGGCTCAGTGGATAAAGAATCTGCCTGCAATGCAGGAGGCACAGGAGACTCGGGTTCGATCCCTGGCTTGGGAAGATCCCCTGGAGAAGGAAATGGCAACTCACTCCAGTATTGCTGCCTGGAGAATCCCATGGACAGAGGAGCCTTGCCGACTACAGTCCATGGGGTCACAGAGAGTTGGACACGACTGAGCACACATGCACATGTGTGCCTTGCCCTAAGAGAGTTTTAGTTTCTTCACTAGTAAAATGGAGTTAATATTCATCATATACCTTATACAAGATTACTGTGAGGATTAAATGAGATGGTGGGTGATGTGGCTCAGTGCAAAGTGCTGGGGCTTTGTTGATGTGTAATAAGTGGTAACTTTATGTACATGTGGGGATGCATAATTGTTTTATTTATCTTCAAATATTGAAAGAAATGTCCTGTTGAGGATGAGATAGGCTTTGCTATGTGTTAGAATCAGGAGCTATGGGTAGAAGCCTTGGAGAGGGACAAATTACTGCTCAGTGATGAAAGATGTTTCTGATAGAGCTGACCAAAGATGAAATGAGTTGCTTGAGAAGTTAAGAGTTCCCCACTGTGAGAAGAAATTAAACAGAGGGTAAATTGCATCCTTACAAATATGTGCCCTGTCTTAATTCTTGGTTGTGTGGTCCCCGTGTTTTGTTGGCGTTCCTTTGTCTGTGTAAACTGAATAGTACAATCAGATGCAGTGAGACAATGGGCTTCCTTCTGGTTTTCCCAGTCCAGATGAGGCCTGATGGAATTTTCCTTTTAGAGTGAGATACAAGGCTAGGAATAGGATAAGACAAGAGAAATGTCTTAAAGTGCAAAATTTAAGGAGGCACTTTTCATGGCCATGTAAGTGCATGGTTAGTAGCTGCATGACCCTGGGAGTGAATGCCTTATTCAGCTTTGCACCTTAGGCATTTTTCTTGCTTCACTGTAATCTTGGACCTGTTGAGATATTAGGACAGTGAGGAGTGGGTTTGGTTGGGAGTTCTTTCAAATAATAATGATATCAGCATTCTTGGGTTTGAGTGTATAGCTTGCCAGTTATAGTACTCCCAGATCCTTGGGTTGGGAAGATCCCCTGGAGGAGAAAATGGCAACCCACTCCAGTATTCTTGCCTGGAGAATCCCATGGACAGAGGAGCCTGGCAGCCTACAGTCCATGGGGTCACAAAGAGTCGGACATGACTAAAGCGACTTGGTTTGCACAAATCTGCTTTTGAACCAGGCGATCAGTGAGCTAGAGGCATCTCTTCTTCCTGGGTGACTCCATCTTGTTCTTGTGCTGCTCAGGTGCGAATGCTGCCAGGACATGGAGTGCACAGCATGTCACACCTGCTGAAAACTTCGAATCCCAAAGAAGTAACCAGGGGAACACTCCCTGAAATAAATAACTTTGAAAAAAAGACATGTTTATGGCTTTCCTCTCACACTGTAGGTATGTGCACATTTGTCTCTGTCACCAGAGAAGCTTCTAATCTACGGTTTCATTGTTTTCATCTTCTTATCCATCTCAAAGAATCCTTTCTTCCCCACCCCCTTTGCTTAACGTACTGCTGAAGATGCACTACTGAATTCTTTAATTCCCTAGTCTAGCTGCCTGGAATCTGGGATATGGGCACCCAGACCCTGTTAGGAACACCTTTTCTACGATTCAAAGAACTTAGACATATGGGTGAGGAATCTCCCCAGGAAGAAGAGTCCTGAGAATAGAGGTATTGGGGGAAGGCAGCTAGAAACCTCTATGACATGTAGCTTGGCTTATCTGTACATTTCCGGTGGGTCAGGCAGGGAAGGATGCCACCCACGGAGTCTAGCATGTTTGGCATGTGGAAGCTTGCTTCATCCTAGGAACCAAGTCTTGGGGTTATCTGGTTGCTGTATTTAGAATATTGGGCTTCCCATGTGGTGCTCATGGTAAAGAACCTGCCAACCAAGGCAGGAGACATGGGTTTGATCCCTGGGTAGGAAAGATTCCCTGGAGAAAGGCATGGAACCCACTCCTTATTCTTGCCTGGAAAATCCCCATGGACAGAGGAGCCTGGCGGGCTACAGTCCGTGGGGTTGCAAAGAGTCAGACACGACTAAAGTGACTTAGCATGCACGAATGCACATTTAGAATACTATTCACTTCCTTATTTTTCCCTATGACTGCAGTCCCTGCAGGATTGCAGGGACTCCAAGAGGAATATAGTGAGGGTCTGGATTGGCATCCATTTGAGAGGGAGATCCTCATCACGTATCCCTATCCCTACATCCTTCATGATCAATTGTTGTCAGTGAACATAGTTGGATCAGGACTATCAGAATCTTTTTTTTTTTTTTTGTAGCGGTGAAGAAGACTTGGGGATTGGTGGCCAGGATATAAGACTATAAGTTTAATACTATTGATCAAATAGAGGACAAAAAATGTCCCTTACTCCTCACCTTCTGGGGAAGGGGATCATGGTGTCAAGAGTGAGATAGGATTTTATCCAGAGGTAGATGAGTGTTGGGGCTTCTCAGGTGGTGCAGTGGTAAAGAATCCTCCAGCTAATGCAGGAGATGTGGGTTTAATCCCTGGGTCAGGAAGATCCCCTGTGAGAAGGGCATGGCAACCTTTTCCAGTATCCCTGCCTGGAGAATCCCATGGACAGAGGAGCCTGGTGGGCTACAGTCCATAGGGTCGCAAAGAGCCAGACATGACTGAGTGACTAAACAACAACAAGATGAGCACTGAGACCTCTGGATGGTATCTTGACTTGCTGTTTCATTTTCAGGAAGAGCATTTTTGAGTAAGACAAAAGAGCAAGTAAGTAAAATACTGTCCCCCTCAGCTCCTGACAACCTGCTCCAAGGTCTTCAGCAGATGAGTCTGTGAATGCAAAAAGCCAGATTACCCTCTGGGAGCCTCAGGAAAAGTTGCAAATATTAGTGAGGTGAGTCGCTGCCCCACCTCAGCACCCAGCCTGCCACCTTGCGCAGCGCCTCCACAGAGACCCCAAGGATCTGCCACATTTGAGAGTAGCTTCACAGCTGGGCCCCGACACACCCACAAGCTGCCCATACAGCAGCAGTTTTTTTTTTTTTTTGCTATGAAGCCAGGATTGGGGTGTGGAGTATCTGGCTGCTTCAGAGGACTGAGTGGTTGGAAAGAATTTGGAGGGGAGGTTCCTTGGTGTGTGCGAGGCGGGGTTGGGGGGAGAGGTTGTCGGAGAGAAATGAAGAGAAAACAAATCAATCAGCGACGTAGTGCCTAAGTCATCGGTGTAATGTTGGGAAATGAAAGTGGAGTATATACAGTCACAGGCAGCTATGCTGGATGGTTTTAAGTCTGCTCCAAGTAGCTGAGCAATTTCAGGTCCTCTCCAAATAAAGCGGGGCAGTGTTTGTGTGCTGTGTTTAAGTGTGCACGATTGCTCATGGGCAAAATGGTAAGGGAGGCACAGTTTATCTTTGGTCTTATCCATATTTTAAGAGAATGAAACACATTTGAGTAAAGTGTGTTTGTGTGTGTGTAAAATTCCTAGAGGCACAGAGTATTCAGCACAGTATTCAGGCTTTGAATGCCCTCCATTGCTTCCTTCCCAGGCCCTTCCTCCTGCAGCCCCTGCTCATTACCTCTCATGTTGGGTTTCCCATTACACCCCCCACCCCCATCCCACTCCCTCCTCAGTTCCCTGCTTCCCTCCACTTGGGTCCCTAGCCTCTTTCCCTCTCAGCTTCTCTCTCCCTGCTGCTTTCAACTCTGGTGTCAGGTTCTCTGCACTCCCCTTCTCTGTACCCCTCTCTCCCACTCTCCTCCCTTCCCTCTAATCCCCCTCCTGTTTTTCTTCCTTCTGATCCATCTGTTCAGACCTCCCAGATTTCTCCCCTCCAGGGCCTCAATGTTGACATTCTCCTCTCTCCCTTACTTTCTTCTAGTACAAGGCAGAAAAGGATAAAAACCTTAAGTCTTTACATACACTGAAACTACTCTAAGTCATTCTAATTGTGGAGTGGAGGTAGGGGGTGGAGCGGGGAGGGGGGGCGAGAAAGGGAGTAGTTAAGGTCAGTCTGAATTAATGAAAAATCTAAGTAATAGAACATTTTGAAAGACATGTAATTGTATTTTACTTTTAAGTACATCCAGTAACACTGCTAACTGGAACAGAATCTAAGAGAGTCATACAAGTGCTGTAACAAAGACATAAGAATCATGGATAATTAGGATTATTATGCAGCTGTAAGGCCCTCAATTTTAAATAGGCTGATGTTTCCCCTATTTTTACGCTAAATCTGTTAGTAGACCTCTTTTCTTAGCAAGAGGTAAAAATCCTATTATAAGGGTTCTTTATAACCCTGATTTCCATGTCACTGCAGATGGTCCATTATAATAGTGCTTTGTTGATCTGGTTATCAAAATTACTGACAACAATGATGTACAACAAATGATTATTCTGGTCCCTATCTATTTAATAGTTATTCTCTATAAAGAGAGCTCTTTTCCACTGCAGATGGTAAATAGGAGACAGGAGTGGAGATGAATTTTCTGGAACTAAGCCATGTAGATGTGTGTATTTGTGTGTGTGTGCACAGATACATGGCTGTCAATTTGTGGGGAAGGGTTTAAGGGGATTGTGTGCACAGTAGCATATATAAGGGGGTTGGCTGTGTGTCTTTGTGGAAGTGTGCTGTCAGAAAAAGGGTATCAGGGTGTGTGCATCTGAGATTTGTCTTTTTATGGGTATGGGTATATATGATAAAATTTGTTTAAATGACTGTGTGAAGGATAGAGTTTGGGAAAATTGTAGCTTAACCCTGTGAGTGTAGCTGGGTTATTTGTATGTGTATGTAGGAAAAAGAAAGAATATGTGCTCTTGTATTAGTAATTCTCAAAACAGGCTTATGAGATACTCCTTAAACCCTGCTGCTGCTGCTAAGTCGCTTCAGTCGTGTCCGACTCTGTGCTACCCCATAGATGGCAGCCCACCAGGCTCCCCCATCCCTGAGATTCTCCAGGCAAGAACACTGGAGTGGGTTGCCATTTCCTTCTCCAATTCATGAAAGTGAAAAAATAAAGTGAAGTCGCTCGGTCGTGTCCGACTCCTAGCGACCCCATGGACTGCAGCCCACCAGGCCCCTCCGTCCATGGGATTTTCCAGGCAAGAGTACTGGAGTGGGGTGCCATTGCCTTCTCTGCCTTAAACCCTACTCTTCCCCTAATGTAGATCCTTTCAGTTCTCTCCCACCATTTTTCCTTTCAGTTTACTCTCTTCTTTCCCTTCTTCCTCCTACTCCCCACTGTCCTTTTCCTCTCTGGTTTCAAAACAACCTCCTCAAGCCTTGGTCAGTTATTCCTATCTTAACACTGTCTTTTATTCTCCATCCATAGCCTTGTCAGTTTTTTTCTTCAGGAATATTCAACCATGATTAATTCAAAACAGCATTTAGGAATGTGCTCAGCACCCTACTCGGTGATAAGGAAGGGCAGGTGGGGGAAGGCTGCAAAAAAAAAGCCTTATAAAGGTAATAGTATGGAGGAGAGTGGGCTTCCCTGGTAGCTCAGCTGGTAAAGAATCTGCCTGCAATGCAGGAGATCCCAGTTCGATTCCTCAGTTGGGAAGATACCTTGGAGAAGGGATAGGCTACCAACTCCAGTATTCTTGGGCTTCCCTGGTGGCTCTGATGGTAAAGAATCCACCTGCAATGTGGGAGGCCTGGGTTTGATCCCTGCATTGGGAACATCCCCTGGAGAAGGACATGGCAATGCACTTCAGAATTATTGCCTGGAGAATCCCCATGGACAGAGGAGCCTGGTGGGCTATAGCCCATGGGGTCGCAAAGAGTTGGATACGACTAAGCAAAGCACAGCACATGGGAGAGAGTACAGTAGTTCCCCTGTTATCCTCCAGGGATATGTTCCAAGACCCCCAGTGGATGCTGGAAACCGAGGATAATACTGAATCCTATATATACTATGTCTTTTCCTATATGTGCATACACATCTATGATAAAGTTTAATTTATAAATTAGACATATTTTCTCTTTTGTGTTCCATCTTTCCCAGCATCAGAGTCTTTTCCAATGAGTCGGCTCTTTACATCAAGTGGCCAAAGTATTGGAGCTTCAGCATCAGTCTTTCCAATGAATATTCAGGACTGATTTCCTTTAAGATTGACTGGTTTTGTTAGGGGAAGCACACTGACTGAAACCGCCTACCCTGGCCAGGCACCGTAGTAGCCATTTGCATAAGTTGTTTTACGGCAGGAGGTCCCGGTAAGGAACACGGAACTAATAAGCCTCCACCAACCTGAAGATGGAGTTTGAGTGAACTCTGGGAGTTGGTAATGGACAGTGAGGCCTGGTGTGCTGCGATTCATGGGGCCGCAAAGAGTCGGACATGACTGAGCAACTGAACTGAACTGAACATGAAGAGTTCGGGAAAGGTCAAAAGGAGACACCACATGTCCAACCACCTCCCAGAATCCTTCTTTCTGGCATCCATTTGGCTGAACAAGGCGTGCACCACCAGGAAGGACTCTGAGTCAGAATGACTGGCTAAAGACAACCCAGAAACTAATCCCAACACCATAAAACTGGAGACTGTGAGCCATGTGGCAGAGCTGTTCTCCTGGGTTCTCTTACCCTACTGCTCTCCACTAAGGTGCCCTTTCCCAATAAAATCTCTTGCTTTGTCAGCACATGTGTCTCCTCAGACAGTTCATTTCTGAGTGTTAGCCCAGTTTCGGGCCCTGGAAGGAGTCCCCCTTCCTGCAACAGTTTGATCTCCTTGCAGTCCAAGGGACTTTCAAGAGTCTTCTCCAGCATCAAAATTTGAAAGCATCAATTCTTGGCGCTCAGCCTTCCAACTCTCACATCTGAACATGACTACTGGAAAAACCATATCTTTGACTAGATGGACCTTTGTGATGGCAAAGTGATGTCTTTGCATTTTAATATGCTATCTAGGTTTGGCATAGCTTTCCTTCTAAAGAGCCAGCATCTTTTAATTTCATGGTTGCAGTCACTGTCCACAGTGATTTTGAAGCCCAAGAAAGTAAAATGTGTCACTGCTTCCAATTATTCCCCTTCTGTTTGCCATGAAGTGATGAAATTGGATGCCATGATCTTAGTTTTTTGAATGTTGTGTTTCAGCCAGTTTTTTTTCACTCTCCTCTTTTACCCTTCACTTTCTGTCATTAGAGTGGTATCATCTGCATACATGAGGTTGTTGATACTTCTCCTAGCAATCTTGATTCCAGTTTGTGATTCCTCCAGCCTGGCATTTCACATGAACCCTACATATAAGTTAAGTAAGCAGAGTGACAATATACAGTCTTCACGTACTCCTTTCCCAATTTTAAACCAGTCAGTCGTTTCATGTGCAGTTCTAACTATTGGTTTTTGAGCAGCATACAGATTTATCAGAAGACAGGGAAGGTGGTCTGGTATTCCCATATCTCTAAGAATTTTCCAGTTTGTTGTGATCCACACAGTCAAAAGCTTTAGTGTAGTCAATGAAACAAAAGTAGATGTTTTTTTCTGGAATTCCCTTGCTTTCTCCATGGTCTAATGAATGTTGGCAATTTGGTCTCTGGTTCCTCTGCCTTTTCTAAATCCAGCTTGTATATCTGGTTCAGATGCACAGTTTTTGGTTTACGTACTGCTGAAGCCTAGTTTGAAAGATTTTGAGCGTACCCTTGCTAACGTGAAATGAATGCAATTGTATGGTAGTTTTAACATTCTTGACACTGCCCTTCTTTGGGATTGGGATGAAAACTGACCATTTCCAGTCCTGTGGCCACTGCTGAGTTTTTCAAACTTGCTGACATATCGCACTTTGACAGCATCTTTTAGGATTTTAAATAGCTCAGCTGGAATTACATCACCCCCACTAGCTTTGTTCCTAGTAATGCTTCCTAAGGCCTACTTGACTTCACACTTCAGGATGTCCAGCTCCAGGTGCGTGACCACACTATCATGGTTACCTGGGTCATTAAGATGTTTTTTGTGCTGTTCTTCTGTGTACTCTTGCCACCTCTTTTTAATCTCTTCTACTTCTATTAGGTCCTTACTGTTTCTATCCTTTATTGCCCATCCTTGCATGAAATATTCCCTTGATATCTCCAATTTTCTTGAAGAGATCTCTAGTCTTTCCCATTCTATTATTTTCCTCTATGTGTTTCCATTGTTCGTTTAAGAAGGCCTTCCTATATCTCCATGCAATTCTCTGGAACTCTGCATTCAGGTGAATATATATTTTCCTTTCTCCCTTGCTTTTTACTTCTTTTCTTTCCTCAGCTATTTGTAAAGTCTCCTCAGACAACCACTTTGCTTTCTTGCATTTCTTTTTCTTTGGGATGGTTTTGGTCGCTGCCCTCTGTACAATGCTACAAAGTTCTATCCATAGTTCATGTAATCTGTCTACCAGATCTAATCCCTTGAATCTATTTGTCATCTCCACTGTATAATCATAAAGGATTTGATTTAAGTCATACCTGAATGGCCTAGTGGTTTTCCCTACTTTCTTCAATTTCAGCCTGAATTTTGCAATAAGGAGTTTATGATCTGAGCCACAGTCAGCTCCAGGTCTTGGGTTTTATTTTTTAAGGTCTTGTTTTTGCTGATTGTGTAGTGCTTGTCCATCTTCAGTTGCAAAGAACATAATTTATCTGATTTCATTATTGACCATCTGGTGATGTCCATGTGTAGCATCATCTCTTGGGTTGTTGGAAAAGGGTGTTTGCTGTGATCAGCATGTTCTCTGTTAGCCTTTGCCCTGTTTCATTTTGTACTCAAAGGCCAAACTTGCTTATTATTCTGGGTATCTCTTGACTTCCTATTTTTGCATTCCAATCCCCTATGATGGAAAGGAAAAGACATCTTTTTGGGTGTTAGTTCTAGAAGGTATTGTAGATTTTCATAGAACCAGTCCATATCAGCTTCTTTGGCATCAGTGATTGGGGCATAGAGTTGGATTACTATGGTTGCATGGTTTGCTCTGGAAATGTACAGAAATCATGTCATTTTTGAGGTTACATTCAAGTACTGCATTTCAGACTCTTTTGTTTACTATTAGGGCTACTCCATTTCTTCTAAGGGATTCTTGTCCACAATAGTAGATATAGTGGTAATCTGAATTAAATTCGCCCATTCCTCTCCATTTTAGTTCATGGATTCCTAAGATGTCAATGTTCGATCTTGACATCTCCTACTTGATCATGTCCAATTTACCTTGATTAATGGCCCTAACATTCTAAGTTCCTATGCTATATTATTATTTATAGCATCAGACTTTACTTTTACCATCAGACACATCCACAACTGAGCATCATTTCTGCTTTGGCCAGCCTCTTCATTCTTTCTGGAGTTCTCAGCTCTTCCCCAGTAATATATTTGACACTTTCTGACCTGGGGGCTCATCTTCCAGTGTCATATTGTTCTGCCTTTTCATAAATTTCATGCAATTCTTGCAGCAAAAATACTGGAGTGAGTTGCTATTTTCTCCTCCAGTGAATCGAATTTTGTCAGAACTCTCCACTATGATCCATCCTTTTTTGGGGGCCCTGCACAGCATGTCTCATAGCTTCATTGAGTTACACAAGCCCCTTCACCATGACAAGGTTGTGTGCTTAAGAAATAGTCATGAGGATTTAAAGAGAAAATATGTATAAGGTGCTTGAAACATTATAGGTCCTTATGGAATGTTTTCTTCAGCTCCTTCCCATTCTCAAGTATCCCATGAATGGCTCCCTCAACAAATGTATATGGAGATTTAGTGAGAACTCCCATAGTTTCTGGGGGCTTCCCAGGTGGCTCTAGTGGTAAATAACCCACCAGCCAATTCAGGAGATGTAAGAGATGCAGGTTTGATCCCTGGGTTGGAAAGATCCCCTGAAGGAGGAAATGGCAACCCACTCCAGTATTCTTGTTTGGAAAATCCCACTGACAGAGGAGCCTGGCAGGCTAAAGTCCATGGGGTCACAAAGAGTTGGACACAACTGGAGTGACTTAGGTCCAGTTACATGTACCCATAGTTTTTATTTCAGAATGTTTGACTTCCTCTTCTCTTTCTTACTATATTCTGTCTTTATGAAAAAAAAAATTCTTTTCTTCTTGCCATGGCTGATTCCTTTCATACCTGTATTTTGTCTTCGCATCTTTTCCCCCTCCCTCTTTATGACCCTTCCTGAATGCATTTTCAAACCTTTCCTTTCAGCTGGGTTCTTCTCTTCTGGGGACAAGTATGCACATGCCTCCTTTACCATAAAATACCTTCCTTCAACCCTACTACATACTCCAGCAACAGCTTCATCTATCTCCCCTATCAAATTTCTTAAGTCTTGTCGCTTTTTCTGTTTCAACCTACATGCAATTTGACTTCCACTTTCATTTCTAACTAGAGACTGAACACAGGATGGTTAATAAATCCCCTTTCTAACCAAATCCAAAAATACATTTTTAGTCCTCCTCATTCTTGATTCCTTTGCAATGGACTTCGATGAAAAGAGCACAGACTCTGGACCAAAACCAATGTGGTTTTGGATTAAAATCCTAGATGTGCAACTATGTAACTTTTTCAGCTGCAGGTTTTTTTCATCTTTAAAAGATGTTGGTAATAATATTTGGTTTGCCAAGAGTTGGTAAGCTTTAGAAACAATGGATGTAAAATACATGGTATATACTAGACACTATTGAGTAATTTGCCTCTACCTTCTGTGATTGATTTTTAAAATCTCTTTTGCTGAATCTTCCTCCTTTTGCATCCTTAAAAAGATTTGCATAGCCCAAGATTTTGCCCCTGAATCTCTTCTTTCATCACACTTAACCTTCCCAATATGTTACCTACTTCTAACTCTTCAACTAATATGGATATCTGGATGACTTTTACACCTAGTTCTAGGTCTCTTATGCACACTGCTGTATTTAAAATGGATAACCAATAAGGTCCAGCTGTACAGCACAGGGAAGGCTGATCAATGTTATGTGGCAGCCTGGATGGGAGGTGAATTTGGGGGAGAATAGATATATGTGTATGTATGGCTGAGTTCCTTTGCTGTCCACCAGAAACTATAACAACATTGTTAATCAGTTATACTCCAATATAAAATAAAAAATTAAAAGAAACTTCTTCTAAATGTCTCACATACATTTCTGACTTAAAAGTACCTTCTAGTATATATTTTCTGTGATTCTCCTTTGGAGGTAAATGAGAACAGTTTGGGAGGGCCATGGACAGGGAGACAACTGAAGTAGGGTGCTGAATTTTAGGCTGATGAGTTTAACTTGATAAAGTCAGCAGACTAAAGGAGTTCTGAGAAATGGAGTAACACAAAGAGGGTTACAGAGGATGAGATGGTTGGATGACATCACTGACTCAATGGACATTAGTTGCAGCAAACTGGGAGATGGTGAAAGACAGGAAAACCTGGTGTGCTGCAACCCATGGGGTCACAAAGAGTCGGACATGACTTAGTGACTGAACAACAACAATGATTTAAATTTAGCATCTGTGAGAGTTGCACTGGAGCAAAGATAAGCTAGGGCAAGGAAGCCATTTGAAAAGATATTATGATAGTCTTGATATTACTTGATGTCATTTTAGAAAGAAAAATTAAGCTGCAAACTAAGGAATTTTGCAGAGAAAGAATTAGAAAGATTTGGCAATATTTGGATGTAGTATAAATTTGAGAAAAATAAAAAGCATTTCAGTTTCAGGGATAAGACACTGGAAAGCTAATGGTGTTGGTGTTGGTGGTGGTGAGATTAGGAGGAATTCTTGTTTTAAAAAGGATCCTGAGAATGAGAAGGGAGAATTATTAAAATTTTGACATATTAAATTTCAGGGGACAGTAGGAAAGCTAAAGGAAAAATATCTTGTGGGCAACTGGACCTAGAATACAGAAAAGAAAATAAAAAACTAGTGTTAGTCAGTGCTGATTCTGGACACATTAGATTCATTTGTACAAGGAGTAGCCAAAATCAGAATAGGTTAGCTTCCCTAATGGAGTGAGTACAAAGGGGAATGGATGGGGGCAAGAACTGAATTTTTGGAGACAGCCAGAGGAAGTAAGTGGGAGGAAGGAGGAGAGCTGGATGAGCCAGAGACAGACAATTCAGAAACATAAAAGAAGCAGTGTGAGAGAACTGTACTGACTTTCACACTAATCATTGGTCCCTGACTGACTTTTCCATTTTGTACCAGCTCCCTTTTACTCCCCGACCTCGTCCCAAGCTTTTCTTTCCATCTATTGTTTAGCTGGGCTTCCTGGGCCTCAGGGTCTAATTACTATTCCTACTGTTGAAATCACTCTCAATTAATGCTTCCCTGCACCCATCAGCTATTGATATTAACTCTTCTGTCCTAAGTAGTTAATACAGTCAAGAATATTCATTTACAAGAAACATACAGCAGGTGCTATCTTTGCTAATTTGGTAAGTAATGCTGATAAACTGGAGTACAATAGCAGAGGTTCTTCTTTCCCAATAGGGTGGTCTGTAGGAACAAATACAGATATTCCAGTACACATTTATTTGTTTACAGTGAATGAAATATCACATTCTTATTAAGGCTCTATTGTGTATCCAGTTACCACAAGCAAATAAGAATATTGTGAGCAAATTAATACATAATATGAATAATGAGAGTAACATATTCTAGATTTATGTGCACTCTTTCCCTATTTTTAAAAGAATTCTTTCCTCAACATACATCTTGCCTCCCCCATTCCCCCATTTTCTTGTTATATACTCAATCATATCTTTTTCATTTCACATGCTCACATTCTACAAACATCCATAAGTACTCTCAAAGACTGAAGACTCTTCTACATTGCACTAACTTGTACACAGATGCTTCTATTCATATGTTTTTATACTTTTCTCCAACTTGAATATTCAAATCGACAAAGAAATGTCATCAACAAACCAACATAATTCAATCATTTATACTTTTCCATCTTTGTATCTCTAATAACATTTTGCTAATGGAGGGTGTAAAATAGAGATCTAATATTGTCTTTGATTCAAAATTGGTATTTTCTACTGGAGTTACATCATGAGAAACGCTAGGCTGGAGGAAGCACAAGCTGGAATCAAGATCACTGGGAGAAATATCAATAACCTCAGATATGCAGATGATACCACCCTTATGGCAGAAAGTGAAGAGGAACTAAAAAGCCTCTTGATGATAGTGAAAGAGGAGAGTGAAAAAGTTGGCTTAAAGCTCAACATTGAGAAAACTAAGATGGCATCCGGTCCCATCACTTCATGGCAAATAGATGGGGAAACAGTGGAAACAGTGGCTGACTTTATTTTTCTGGGCTGCAAAATCACTGCAGATGGTGATTACAGGCATGAAATTGAAAGACGCTTACTCCTTGGAAGGAAAGTTATGACCAACCTAGACAGCATATTAAAAAGCAGAGACATTACTTTGCCAATAAAGGTCCATCTAGTCAAGGCTATGGTTTTTCCAGTGATCATGTATGGATGTGAGAGTTGGACTGTAAAGAAAGCTGAGCACTGAAGAATTGATGCTTTTGAACTGTGGTGTTAGAGAAGACTCTTGAGAGTCCTTGAACTGGAAGGAGATCCAACTGGTCCATCCTAAAGGAGATCAGTCCTGGGTGTTCATTGGAAGGACTGATGTTGAAGCTGAACCTCCAACACTTTGGCCACCTGATGTGAAGAGCTGACTCATTTGAAAAGACCCTGATGCTGGTAAAGATTGAAGACAGGAGGAGAAGGGGACAGCAGAGGATGAGATGGTTGGATGGCATCACCGACTCGATGGACATGGGTTTGGATGAACTCCGGAAGTTGGTGATGGACAGGGAGGCCTGGCGTGCTGCGGTTCATGGGGTCACAAAGAATTGGACACAACTGAGCGACTGAACTGAACTGAACTGAACCTGGAGTTTTTACTTTATTATGGGCCTGAAACCCACTCCAGTGTTCTTGCCTGAAGAATCCCAGGGATGGCGGAGCCTGGTGGGCTGCCATCTATGGGGTTGCACAGAGTCGGACACGACTGAAGCGACTTAGCAGCAGCATGGGCCCGAAACTTTTTGAATGCCTTTATTTTTTCATCTGATTACTCAAACAATATATATATATATATATATATATATACACACACACACATAGTAAGAATATTAAAATTTAGAAAATATAATAACCAAACATACCCTGCAAACATGACAGAGTAATTGGCAATGGACTTGCCCTTCTGCCATAAACAACAATAAAACTAGAAAAAGTATTTAAGGACACTATTTTCAGGAACTAGACAATAGGTGGTATGGGAATATGAACCTTGAGAGAGGGAGACTAATGAAGAAAGCCTCACATTCTCCCATCTCTCTGCCTGGGGACAATTTTCCAGCAATGGCACAGAGACCAGAGTTTGTGAGAGGGTTTCCTTTAGGTACTCGACTTAGGCCTGAATTGCAGAAGTGCAGAATAAGATGCCATGAGACCTAGCAGACTGTGGCTGTCAGAGGTGAGCAGAATGAAGATGAGCAATTGTGAGCAGAATGAAGATTGTAGAGGTCACATAATGCAGGGAGATATTAGAATTCAATTCTAGCCAGAATGGAGAGAACTTGTTAAAACCTAGGTACCAGAAGGGCCTTGCCTTAACAATAAATAGCACTGGGCTACTCTAGACACATAGAGTATTATAACAAAGCTTAAAACCAAGACTCCACAGTATAAAGGAGAACCACTAGTAAATAAACTGAATATCAGAACAAAAGTCATCATTCTTTAATGGATGTAAAATCCAGACTCCTTAAAATGTCACGATATCTGGCATGCAATAAAAATATCACTAGACATGTGAAAAAGCAGAAAAATACAACCAAAACCAAGAAAAAAAATGCTGTCAATAGAAAACATCTCTGTGATGATCCTGACATTAGAATGATCAATCACAGATTTAAATTAATAATTTTTAACATATTCAAGGACATAAAGGAAAATGGTATTTTAAAGGACAAAAAAAACAGGGATCCATAGCATAATGTAAGTTATAGAAACAAAAAGCCCAAAAATATAACATGAAAAATAAGCTAGATGAATATAAAATCAGATTGAAGGGACTTGAAGATACCATAGAAATGACTCAATATAAATAATAGAGAGAAAAATGATTGGGAAGAAAATGAGCAGAGTTGTCAAGACTGTTAAAATCCCAGATTGGAGAAGAGAGGGAGAAAAGGGAGCAGAAAAAAATATTTTAAGAAGTAGTGATTGAAAATTTCTCAAATTTGGTGATATTCAGCAATCTATATAGATTCATGAAGCTAAGTGAAGTCAAATAAGGATAAAAAAAATACAAAGACATCCACATCTAGTTTCATTACAATCAACCTGCCAAAAATATAAAATAAAGAGAAAATTTGAAAGCAGGTAAAGAAAAATGGCATATTACATACAGAGGGAAAACAATAAAAGAGCTGATATTTAATCAGAATAAATGGAGGCCAAATGTCTATGGAATGGTATGAATAAAAACAAAAAACCTATCAACCCAGAATCTGACACCCATCAAAAAATAATCTTCAAACATGAAGGTTAAAAAAAAAAAAAAAAAACACGTTTGGATAAATGAAAGCAAAGAGAATTTGTCTCCAGCGGATCTTCATTATAAGAAGTATTAAAAGGAATTTTTTTTAAGGCAGAAAGGAAATGATATTAAATGCATATTTAAACAGGAAGAAATAAGGAACACCACAGCGATAATGAATGAAATGCGTGGGAAAATATGAGACAAGTTTTTTTTTTTTATGTTTTATTAAACTTTCTTAGTCACTCAGTTGTGTCTGACTCTCTGTGACCCCATGGTCTGTGGCTGGCTGGGCTCCTCTGTACATGGAATTTCCCATGCAAGAATACTGGAGTGAATTGCTATTTCCTTCTCCAGAGGATCTTCCTGATCCAGGGATCCAACTTGGGTCTCCTGCATTGCAAGCAAATTCTTCACCATCTGATCCACCAGAGAAGCCCTGAGGAAAGGATATGTTCCTATAAAGACTTATACATAAGTTTATAGCAGCATTATTTTTTTAATTTTAATTTTGTATTTGGGTATAGCTGATTAACAATGTTGTGATAGTTTCAGGTGAACAGCAAAGGGACTCAGCCATACAAATACATGTATCCATTCTCCCCCAAACTCCCCTCTCATCCAGGCTTATAGTAGCTTTATTTGTAATAGATACAATCTGGGGAAGTCCAAATGTTCAACAGAGAAATGGATGGATAAGCAATTGTAGTTTGTCTATACAAGGAAATACTAGTCAGAAAAAGAAGAACTGAACTACTGATAACCCAAGAGCATAGATGAATCTCAAATAATCATTCTTAGTGAAAGAGGGCAGACAAAAAAGAGCATATTTTATTTATATAAAATTCTAGAAAATCTAATCCATAGTGATATACAACCAGCTGGTAGTTGCTTAGATGGAGGCGGGATGGTGGAAGAGGTAGGATGGTTTGATTGCAAAGAACATGAGGAAACTTTTAGGGGTAATAGATGTGTTTATTTTCTGGATTGTGTTGATAGTTTCATGAGTGCATGAGTATGTCAAAACTTATCAAATTGTAAAATTTAAAAATGTACATTACTATATGTTCATTATATCTAAATTCAGTTCAGTTCAGTCGCTCAGTCATGTCTGACTCTGCGAACCCATGGACTGCAGCACGCCAGGCTTCCCTGTCCATCACCGACTCCCAGAGATTACTCAAATCATGTCCATTGAGTCAATGATGCCATAACTATTTCATCCTCTGTTGTCCCCTTCTCCTCTCATCTTCAATCTTTCCCAGCATCAGGGTCTTTTTCAAATGAATCAATTCTTCACATCAGGTGGCCAAAGTATTGGAGTTTCAGCTTCAGCATCAATCCTTCCAATGAATATTCAGGACTGATTTCCTTTAGGATTGACTAGTTGGATCTCCTTGCAGTCCAAGGGACTCTCAAGAGTCTTCTCCAACACCACAGTTCAAAAGCATCAATTCTTTGGTGTTCAGCCTGCTTTATAGTCCAACTCTCACATACATACATGACTACTGGAAAAACCATAGCTTTGACTAGATGGACTTTTGTCGGCAAAGTAATGTTTCTGCTTTCTAATATGGTGTCTAGGTTGGTCATACCTTTTCTTCCAAGGAACAAGTGTCTTTTAATTTCATGGCTACAGGCACAATCTGCAGTGATTTTGGAACCAAAAAAACAAAGTCTTTTACTGTTTCCATTATTTTCCCATTTGCCATGAACTGATGGGACTGGACGCTATGATCTTAGGTTTCTGAATGTTGAGTTTTAAGCCAACTTTTTCACTCTCCTCTTTCACTTTCATCAAGAGGCTCTTTAGCTCTTCTTCACTTTCTGCAGTGAGTGGTGTCATCTGCATATCTGAGGTTATTGATATTTCTCCTGGCAATCTTGATTCCAGCTTGTGCTGGAATATCTCAATAAAGCTAGCTAAGAAAGAAATTTTAAAAACTCCTTGAAATGTTTACTTAAAATCTCTATATTTTATCCTAAGAAAATCATGCTTCAATCAAGTTGATTTAATTTTAAAAATAGAAAAAAGAATTATAATCATTGTTGGCATTTAGGTATTATACCTTTTTGGTTTGTTTTCTGGGTACAAGCATAGAGAGGGATGCATATTTTATAGGCATATTATATGTATTTATTTAAATCTGGGTTTTCTCCCCATTCATCAAGAATCCATCTATTCCAATAGATATAAATTGACCTGATCTTTTTAGTGGCTATATAAAACTCTATTGTATGTATGTATGTATTGTATTCAGTGGCTCCCCTACTTTAACATTGGTTTATATTTTATTATTACATACAAAGCTGGGATGAACATCCTTATACATATATTCTTGCAAATATTATATTATTTTCTTATAATAAATTATTCTAGTTGATTTCTGTGTCAAAGGACATTCTTTTATATTTCTTTTTAGGGCTTTTGGTGCATATTGTCAACTAGCCATCTATAAAGGGTTATAACAACACATACCCTTGCCAGAAATATATGAGAGTGCCTATTTCCAGTCATCCTTGAGTATATTCAGGTTTTGTTTGCATATCTGATGTGTGAGAAGTGGTTATCTCATAGCTATTTTAAATTACACTTCTTTGAATAATATTGAGGATGTATATTAAAAAAATTTTCGGCACTTGTATTTATTTTTTTGTGAATTTGTTTACATCCTTGTCCATTTTTTACTAAGGTTCTGTTTTCTAATTTATTTAATGCAACTATTTTGATAGTAAGGATATTAATCCCTTATCTGCCATGCATATTTCAAATATTTCCCTCTTTAGCTGTTCATCTTATCTTTTGACTTGTCTTTTGCCAATTAGAATCTGTTCATTTTATATTCTTAATATAATTTATATTTGCAGACTTTAAATTTTGTGTTGAAAAACAGGAGTCATTTTATCATCTTGTGTCTTTCACATACATCGTGTTGTACTTATTTGACATTCATAAAATGTAAGAATGCCTACCACTATACATATATAGCACTAAGAACAGTGCCTCAGTTAAGTTCAGTTCAGTCTCTCAGTTGTGTCTGACTGTGACCCCATGGACTGCAGCACGCCAGGCTTCCCTGTCCATTACCAACTCCCAGAGCCTACTCAAACTCATGTGCATTGAGTCAGTGATACTATCCAGCCAGTTCATCCTCTGTCGTCCCCTTCTTCTCCTGCCTTCAATCTTTCCCAGCATCAGGCCCTTTTCAAATGAATCAGTTCTTCGAATCAGGTGGCCAAAGTATTGGAGTTTCCGCTTCAGCATCAATCCTTCCAATGAATATTCAGGACTGATTTCCTTTAGGGTGGACTGGTTGGATCTCCATGCAGTCCAAGGGACTCTCAAGAGTCTTCTCCAACACCACAGTTCAAAAGCATCACTTCTTCAGTGCTCGGCTTTCTTGATAGTCCAACTCTCACATCCATCCATGACTACTGGAATGAGTCTTTTAATTTCATGGCTGCAGTCACCATCTGCAGTGATTTTGGAGCCCAAGCAAATAAAGTCTCTCACTGTTTCCATTGTTTCCCCATCTATTTGCCATGAAGTGATGGGACCGAATGCCTTGATCTTAGTTTTCTGAATGTTGAGTTTTAAGCCAACTTTTTAACTCTCCTCTTTCATTTTCATCAAGAGGCTCTTCAGTCCTTCTTTGCCTTCTGCCATACTATACATGTAGAGCGCTAGGAATAGTGCCTAGCATGTAGTAAGTATTCAATAAATTTTAGCTACTACTATTAATAATATTATTATTAAGTTAATAAGTGAGTCTGGTGATCTGCGGAATGAGATAGCTATATCAAACACAAAAATAAGGCTCCATATTGTGGTGTCTACCCAGAATGAGATATAAAGTTGACTTCATCCAAATATGAATCATCAATTCCTTCCTTTTGCTCACTTTACATGACGACTGAATGGCTTGATCTTTGGGGCTGATATAAATCACCCATCAAGTCTAGTTGTTCATCCTTTATGCTTACAAATCTACCCTAAAGTTCCCTGTTGCTCTGACAACTCCAATAGAGTATTTTGGTGAAAGAAAGATTTCCTAATTGGTGAACCTGAGTGTGAAGAAGAAATTTTCTAGCATCTTTTTTCAACTTCTCTAGCTACAGGCCCATACAGAATGAAATGATGCCATAAACAAGAGCCTGCAGCAGCTGCCAATCAGCTGAAGGACCCTGAGACCAGAGTGATACCAGGTGGAAAGAAGTTGTCTGATATTGAAAATGGTAGCATGTGATTGATAGGTGAAAATTATAATTGACCATCTCTCTCCAGCAGGGCAAAGAGTGGGTAGAGATGGGTTCTTATCATAATTACATTTGTGCTTGAGCCAAATTACATAGAGATGTTCAAAGCATCTAGAGTCCATGAATTCACAGTGTGCCATAATGAACATAATATATTAACAGTCAATTTATTCATTTTATGAATGAGATTTGGGGGAAAGTATTACAGAAAGTGGATGCCTGGACCTAATATAGCATTTTAGTATTTAATCATAATCAGAAACTGTGCCTTATTTGGATCAGTGAGAAAAATAAAGTTAGCCATGGAAGACTAATGAAATTTGCAGAAAATTAAGACATGTACTTAACTACAAACAACATTTATGTTTTTAAGTGGGTTGTATTATACAAATGTAAGATTTAATTACAAGAGAAAACAACCATATAGGTATCTCTTCTAAAAATATTGCCTCTTGGTCAGGGAGCCACTATAGTTTATCATAAAATCCAACTTGGGTAATGCTGGGTTACAATGCTCCCATACCCTCAGCTCTCTACTTGAAATGCTAGTGTCACTCTTACCCTCTCCCCTCTTTTTTTGCTTCTCCTGGTAGATTCTGGGGAATTCTCAGAGGTTTCTCCATCTTCTGTTGTCAGCAGCAACTGTCCCTGCTGGTTTTGTTGAGAAATATAATAGTGTCTCACCACAAAAAGCTTGGAGAAGATTGGATTTAGACTGTAAATAAAAATAAGCTGCAAATGATCTTTAATTCATTTTCTATTTTCTTTGGATTTCTTTTTTTTTTTCAATAAGAATAAGGCCGATGAGATAGTATAAAAAGAACACGTGATGCTTCAGGAGCCTCCTGGACTCCGTTATCCTTGATCTCTAGCTGCCTGTAGCACTTAATGAAGATCATCCTCTACCTTTTGAAATTTTGTGCTCTTGGTTTCCATGACACTGTATACTGTATTGTTCTTGACTTACTTCTCCCCCTGCCCCTTTCTATTTTTCTATCTTTGCTGATCTCCTTCAAAATCTTGCTTCCCAAATGTGTGTGCTTCAGTTCAGTCTTTGGCACTCTTTGAATACACACTGTGTCCACATTGTTTCAAATGCCACTGAAATGTGCATGACTCCAAAATCTTCCCCAGGTCCTAGTATTTCTCCAAGCTCATTTCATCTTCAAATCCCACTTGCTTGTTTCACCCAAACTCGATACATCTTGAAATAAGCTCACTACGTTTGCTATTCTTCATGTGAAGTAACTTTTCTTCTGATTGAATTATTTCTGTTAACGAGCTCTTTTTCCCATTACATAGTTGATGAAGCCTCTGGATCATCAACTTCTTTCTCTGTCAGCCTTCTACACCCAGTCATTTATCAAGTTCTGTCTGTTCTTCCTTCCCAATTAGTCTCATATTCTCTATGCCTTTTACTTCCCACTGCCACCACCATACCTTACTATTTCACACCTTGTTTACTGCGCTGGTCCTTCTACTTCTTGTATTTATTTCTTCTAAACCACTTAAACAGAAGTCCAGGCTCATCTTCTTAACATGCCATTCTCATTGTGTCATTAAACATCTGAATCTACTGTCTCTTTATTGAAATCCTAACTCATTATCTTGGCATTTAATCTTCCTAATCGTTTGGTCTCAATTATCTTGTCCAAACTTATCTTCCATTATTTCTTAGAAGAATTTAATTCTGTTTTTTCCACATCTAGATTTCTATGCTATTGTTGCTGCATTTTAATTCTATATTGTTAATACTCTCCAAAGGATAATTATTGTTTCAGATAGTCAGTATTCATTTAGATTTACTCATGTGTTTACCACTTTTTTTTTTTTTTTTGGCCACACCAGACAGCATCTTAGTTCCGTGAGCGGGAATCAGACCCATACCTCCTACATTGGAAGCATGGAGTCTTAACCACTGGACTTCAAGGAAGTCCACAGATTTGCTACTTTCTTTTCTCTTCACTCCTTCTTCTTTTTGCCTGGATCATATCCTTTGGAATACCTTTAATTCTAGTTCACTCTTCTAAAGATGATTTAGTTTTCATTTGTTTGAAAAAGTGTTTTATCTTTATTTTAAATGATATTCTTGCTGACTACAGATTTCTAGGTGAGTAGTTATTTTTAGCTAATTGAAGTTATTATTTCATTGTCTTCCTTTTTCCTCTGTTTTTGAGAAATCAGCCATTGTCTAATTCGCTTCTTTGAAAGTAATCTACCATTTTATTTTATATTATTATTTTTATTACCCATTACACTATTTTATTATTGCATATAGTTAAGAAATAGTTATAATCTACCATTTTAAAATTTAGGATGCTTTCAAGATTACTTCTGTGTCTTTATTTTACTGTGATTTTACTGTGTTGTTTTCAGGTCCAGTTTTCTTTTTATCTTAGTTCATATTTCTAGGACATTTTAAATTCATGGATTAGATTTTTTCATTAGTTTAATGATATTGGCAAGTATTATTTTCTCTAATATTACCTCTGCCCCATTTTTTCTCTCCTCTCCTGGATTCCAATTAAACAAATGTCAAATCTTATCACTCTATCCTCTGTCTCTTATCCTCTCTTCTTTCTGTTTATTCTATCATTTATCTCTATGTACTGTATTCTGGATACTTTGTTTTGACTTATTTTAAGTTCATCAATTTCTCTTTAGCTCTGTATAATATGCTGTTATACCCACCAAAGAGTTTCTAATCTTGACACTGAGTTGTTCTGTTCTAGAAGTATGTTTGGTGCTTTTTCATATCTGCTGTATTGTTTTTGTGGTTTTGTGTTCCATGCAGACTGCATTCATGCTGGTCTTTTACTTCTTAAATATAGTAACCATAGATATTTCTTAGTCTGTGCCTGATGAGCCACAAATCTGAAGTCCTTTGGGCTGGTTTCTGCTGTTTTTCTACTGGTTTATCCACATGATATATTGTTTTTATATGTGCCTGGTTGCCTTTGACTATAGGCTGACAATTAGCTCTTAATAACTATTAGCAAGAATAATTCAAGGTCAAGGATGATGGGACCCTCACCAGAGAAGATTTTTGATTCTTCTTCCAGGTGCCAGCGTGTATACCTGGGCTACCCTGGTAGCTCAGCTGGTAAAGAATTCACCTGCAATACAGGAGACCCCAGTTCAATCCCTGGGTGGGGAAGATTCCCTGGAGGAGGGCATGGCAACCCACTCCAGTATTCTTGCCTGGAGAATCCCCATGGACAGAGGAGCCGGGCAGGCTACAGTCCATGGGATCGCCAAGAGTCGGACGTGACTGAGCGACTAAGCACAGGGTGCATTAGCAATTCGGAGACATGTTAACCTAGATTTATGGCTTGAGAGTCCCTGGGCTACTCAAGTACTGGGTTGCACATCCACGGAAGGGCAAGTCCAGTACTCTCTTTACCCTGAGGATGTAGCCTGTTGGGGTTTGAGCTTTCTGACAAAGGAAATTTATCAGAATCTCCACTTTGAGAAGGTATAGGGCTTTGATTTCTGTTTTCCTCACCAAATGCCACTACAAAAACTACTATTCAATTTCACAGCTATTTATTTCAGATTGTCAAAAGATCTTAGGAGAAAAGCAGCTTTTAATACTAGGCTTTCCTCTCTGGAATATTGCTTTCTCTGAGACTTTGAAAAAGCAATTCCTATCCAGTTAGTATTTTGATACTTTTAAGATGATTTCAAAATATTTCATCCTTCCCAACAGGGAGCCATCAGTAGGAATTACCTAGCCCACAATTATCAAAAGGAGAATTTCTTCTATGTTTTTTTTTTTCCCCCCCCAGTGGAGACTTAAGCCAAACTGCCTTGTGCCCTTTTACTTGAAATGTGATCTGCATATTCCCAATTTCCAGCTCCTTTTTATGTTTAATTCCATTCTCTGCTTTTCCATTTAAACCACTTACCTGTCTGTCATTTGTCTCTTGTAATCTTACCCATTCATTGCTGCTGCTGCTGCTGCTAAGTTGCTTCAGTTGTGTCCAACTCTGTGCGACCCCATAGACGGCAGCCCACCAGGCTCCCCTGTCCCTGGGATTCTCCAGGCAAGAACACTGGAGTGGGTTGCCATTTCTTTCTCCAATGCATGAAAGTGAAAAGTGAGAGTGAAGTCGTTCAGTCGTGTCTGACTCTTAGCGACCCCATGGACTGCAGCCCACCAGGCTCCTCTGTCCATGGGATTTTCCAGGCAAGAGTACTGGAGTGGGGTTACCTATTCATTAGGCTCTGTTAATTCTCACCTCCTCTATGTAGTCTTTACTTGCTACTGATTACAATGAATTATCCTATGAAATATTAAGAGAACTCTTTACTGAACCTACTCCTTTGTCACATATATATAGTGCCTTTTGTTTACTGAATTTCATTTACCCCAAGATACTTTGATTTCAGAAAAGTTAACATGAGAAAAAGTACATATTAAAATGGATGAAATTTGATTTTTTATTAATTGTAGCATTTCTGATGTACATGTCTAGATAGTAAGCTGCTCAAAGGCAGAATCTGTGTCTTAGACTTTTCTGTAATCCTTTGAAGTATATGTCACACGTTTTTGTTGTTTAGTCACTAAGTCATGTCCAACTCTTTGTGACCCTATGGAATATAGCCCTCCAGGCTCCCCTGTCCATGGAATTCCCCAGGCAAGAATATTGGAGTACCATTGCCTTCTCCAGGGGATCTTCTCAACTCAGGGATCGAACCTGTGTCTTCTGCATTGTTAGGCAAGTTCTTTGCCACTGAGCCTGGGTTCTAAATATTAATATATGTATCATTTGGTTTATTGATTCTTCCTGTGATTTAATTGGAAAGTTTAAAATTGTGGCTCTAGAATAATCTTTCATATTTCTTGGTTAGTGTTTTCTCCAACAGTCAGAAGGATGCTGGAGGAGAAAAAGAACTCTACTTAAAATCTTGTAAAATATCAGTAACTATGTTGTTATAGTGCTTCCCAGGTGGCACAGTGGTAATGTATCCACCTGCCAGTGCAGAAGGCATGGCTTTGATCCCTGGGTTGGGAAGATCCTCTGGAGAAGGAAATGGCTACCCACTCCAGTATTCTGGTTGGGAAATCCCATGGACAGAGGAGCCAGGAGGGTTATAGTCCATGGGGTCACAATGAGTCAGACATGACAGAGTGACTGAGCACCCATGCTGTTATAATTTTCAGCATTTTATGTAGCCTAATCTTTAAAAAAAAAAAAAACAAACTTTTAATTTTGAAATAATTGTAGATTCACATACAGTCATAAAAATCACAGAGGTTATACACCCAGGAGTGGAATTGCTGGGTCATATGGTAGTTCTAGTTTTAGTTTTTTGAGAAACCTGCATACTGTTTTTTCACAGTGGCTGTGCCAGTTTATGTTCCTACCAACAGTATACAAGGGTTCCCTTTTCCCACATTCTTGCCAACATTTGTTATTTGTAGTCTTTTTGATGGTAACCATTCTGACAGATGTGAGATGATATCATATTGTGGTTTTGACTTGTATTTCCCTGATGATTAGTGATGTTAAGTATCTTTTTATGTGCCTGTTGGCCATCTACATTTTCTTTTCAGAAAAATGTCTATTCATTTCTGCCCATTTCTAAGTGTTTTTTTTGGTGTTGAGTTGTATGAGCTGTGTATATATGTTGGATATTAACTCCTTATCAGTTGTATCATTTGTAAATATTTTCACCCACTTAGTAGGTTATCTTTTCATTTTGTCAATTGTTTCCTTTGCTATGCAAAAGCTTTTAAGTTTAATTAGGTTCTATTTGTTTATTTTTGCTTTCATTTTCTTTGTTTGTGAAGTCGAATCCAAAATAAAATATTGCTGTGATTTATATCAAAGAGCAATTTGCCTGTTTTCCTTTAGGAGTTTTATGGTATCCGGTCTTACATTTAGGTCTTTAATCCATTTGAAAATATACATGTACACCAATGTTCATAGCAGCATTATTTACAATTACCAAGATATGGAAACAAACTAAGTATCCATAAACAAATGATTGGATAAAGAAGATTATATATATATATATGTATATATATATCCATCCAATGGACTACTGCTGCTGCTAAGTCGCTTCAGTCATGTGTGACTCTTTGGGACCCTATAGATTCTAGCCCACCAGGCTCCTCTGCTATGGGATTCTCCATGCAAGAATACTGGAATGTGTGCCAGCCCTCCTCCAGGGGATCTGCATGACCCAGGGATCAAACCCATATCTCTTATGTCTCCTGCATTGGCAGGCAGGTTTTTTACCAGTAGCACCACCTGGGAAGCCCAATGGACTACTATTCAGTCATAAAAAAGCCTGAAATTTTGCCACTGGCAGCAACATGGATAGAATTGGAAGGCATTATGCTAACTGAAATGAGTCAGACAGAGAAAGACAAATACTGCGTGATATCATTTATATGTGGAATCTAAAAAAAAATACAACAAACTAGTGAATATAACAAAAAAGAAACAAAGCTCACAGATTTAGAGAATGAACTAGTGGTTACCAGTGGGGAAAGAGAGATGGGGGAGGGGGCAATATAGGGGAAAGGGATTAAGAGGTGCAAATTATTAGATATAAAAGAAGCTATAAGAATATATTGTACAACATGGGGGACATAACAAATATTTTTAACAATTATAAATAGAGTATGACCTTTAAAAATTGTGAGTTACTATATTGTACACTTGTAACTTATATAATATTATACATCAACTACACTTCAATAGAAGAATGCAGAGGGATCCCAAATACTTTTTTCTCAGTTTCCCTCAATGGTAATATTTTGTATAACTATACTACAATATCACAACTAGAATATTGACATTGACACAGTTAGTTTCATCACCACAAAAATTCACTATGTCACGCTTTTATAATCACAACCACATTTTTGCTGCCTGACCATACTTAAGCCCTGGACACCATTAATCTATAATCATTTCAGTTAACATTTGAATAATTTATGAAAATTAAACCACTGTTCACTTTGTTTTTTGCCTATGAATGTCCAATTTCTCCAACAGCATTTGTTAAAGACAAATTTTCTTGTACTGAATTGCTTTTTCTCCTTTGTCAAAAGTCAGTTTAGTATATGTATGTTATATCTGGGTTCTTTACATATGAATTCATGTATGTGTCTTCCTCTAAACTGGTACCATACAGTTTTGATTACAGTAGTTATACAAGTCTTAAAACCATATAGAGTTACTCCTCTATTTTATTCTACTCTTTCAAAATTGTTTTAGCTTTCTAGTCCTCTTGATTTTCCATATAAATTTTAGAATAATCTTTCCTATATCTACAAAAAAAACTTACTGAGATTTTGATGATAATCTTATTTATTAATTTGGGGAAAATTGATATCTTTACTATGCTGAGTTTTTCAATCTGTTCAGTTCAGTTCAGTTCAGTCACTCAGTCGTGTCCGACTCTTTGCAACCCCATGAATCGCAGCACGCCAGGCCTCCCTGTCCATCACCAACTCCCAGAGTTCACTCAAACTCACGTCTATCGAGTCAGTGATGCCATCCAGCCATCTCATCCTCTGTCGTCCCCTTTTCTTTCTGTCCCCAATCCCTCCCAGGATCAGAGTATTTTCCAATGAGTTAACTCTTTGCATGAGGTGGCCAAAGTACTGGAGTTTCAGCTTTAGCATCATTCCTTCCAAAGAACAGTATTAATCTCCATTTATTTAGATATTTTTTATTTCCTTCATCAGTGTTCTCTAATTTTCACATGCAAATCCTGTACATGTTTTTTACATTTATAAGCGATTTATTTTTTAATTAAAAATTTTTTTTTGGATGTGCCAAGCAACTTGTGTGATCTTAGTTCCCCAACCAGGGATTGAACCTGAGCCCTTGGCAGTGAAAGCATGGAGTCCTAAGCACTGGACAGCCAAGAAATTCTATTTTTGACTAGTTATAAACATTATTGAATATTCATTGGAAGGACTGATGCTGAAGCTGAAACTCCAATACTTTGGCCACCTGATGCGAAGAACTGACTCATTTGAAAAGACCCTGATGCTGGGAAAGATTGAAGATGGAAGGAGAAGGGGGCGACAGAAGATGAGATGGTTGGATGGCATCACTGACTCAATGGACATAAATTTGAGTATACTTCAGGAGACAGTGAAAGACAGGGAAGCCTCCAGGATGCTGCAGGCCATGGGGTTGCAAAGAGTCAGACATGACTACTTAGCAACTGAACAACATGGTCTACTCTGGGCTTCTCTTGTGGCTCAGATGGTAAAGAATCTGCCTGCAATGCACAAGACCTGGGTTTGATCCTTGCATCAGGAAGATCCCCTGGAGAAGACAACGGCTATCCACTCCAATATTCTTGCCTGGAGAATTACATGGATGGAAGAGCCTGGCAGGCTACAGTCCATAGGGTCTCAAAGTATGAGACACAACTTTTCATAGTCTACTTTGGTATATATTCTGTGGGCAGTTGAAAAGTGCATGTATTCTACTCTTGTCAGGTGGAGTGTTCTATAAATATGTCTAAGGTCCTTTTAGTTAATGACGATGTTGAGATCTATAAATTAGCTGATTTTCCGTCTAGTTGTTCTATCACTTGTTGAGAGAATGGTTAAGTTTCCAGCTATAAGTGTGAATTTGACTATTTCTCCTTCCATTTTTATTAAGGATCACTATGTCTTCTTGGTGGATTGATCCTTTAAATATTTTATGATGTCCATCTTTGCCCCTAGTAATTTCTTTTGCCCTGAAGTTTATCTGATATATTCACTCTTACTTTACTTTTATTAATTTTTGTATGACATATCTTTGCTCATCAATTTACTTTCTACCAGCCTGTATTTTTAATACTAATTTCTTTTAAAGAGTGTATAGTTTGGCCATGCTTTAAAATCCAATTTGACAGTTCCTGTCTTTTAGTTCGTGTTGGTGTCATTAGACCATTTACATTTAATGTAAGTGCTGATATCTAGTTGAATAACTTGAATTATTTGTCCCTTATAGGCAAGATGTCATTTTTCTTGGCTCTTTGACAATTTAATTTGTTATTCATTTTTAGAAGTCGGACCATGATGTTTTGGTGTGGATTCTGTGGTACTATTCTGGTTTGAGGCTTGAAAATCTTCTTGAACCTGTAACTTTATGTCATGCAAAATGCGGCAAGTTTTCAACAATTATTTAAATATTTTTTCAGTATAGTGCTCTTTTTCTTGTCTTCCAGGACCCTAGGTACATGAATAGTAGATCTTTTGTTACTGTCTCACAGATCCCTAAGGCTGTGTTTAATTTTAAAATCTATTTTCTCTCTGTTGTTCAAATTGCATAATTTTAATTATGTTAGCCTCAGTTTTGCTACTTTTTTCATTTGTCCCCTCCATTCTGTTCTTGAGCTTATTAATTATGTTTTTAAAATTTTTATTTTGTTTACTGTCATTTCTTAATTCTAAAATGTCCATTTTGTTCTTTTCTTTCATTGTGATAAAATATATATCACAGAAAATTTACTGTTAGTGATATTTAATACATTCACAATGTTGTACAGCCATCACCATTATCTAGTTTCAGAACATGTTCATTACCCCAAGGAGAAATCTCATACCCATTAAGTAGTTACTTCCCATTCTTCTCTCCACCAAGTCCCAGCCAGCCACTAATATGCTTTCTGTCTCTATTGAGTTGCCTATTCTGTATATATCATATAAATGAAATAATACAATAATAATATGTAGCCTTTTGTGTTTGGCTTCTATTGCTTAGCATATTTTCAAAGTTCACCCATGTTGTAGCATGTATAAGTACTTCATTTCTTTTAATAGTTGAATAATATTCCATTGTAGGGATTTCACACATTTTGTTTACCCATTAATCAATTATGGACATGTGTGTTGTTTCTACCTTTTGGCTAGTGTGAATAATGCTGCTGTGAACACCTATACATAAGATTTTTTTGAACATCTGTTTTCAGTTCTTTGGGGTATATATCCAGGAGTGGAATTGTTGAGTCATATAGTAATTCTGTGTTAAATTTTTGAGGAATTGTCTAAACAGTTTTTCATAGCAGCCTCACCTTTTTACAGTCCCACCAGAAATGCATGAGGATTACAGTATCTTCACATTGTCACAATCACTTGTAATCTTCTCTTTTATTATTATTATTTTTATAGCAAGCCTAGTGGGGGTGAAGTGGTATCTCTCTGTGGCTTTGATTTACATTTCCCTAGTATCTTTTCATGTGCTTATTGGTCATTTCTATGTCTTCTTCAGAGAAGAAGTCCTTGATCCATGTTAATTGTTGTATAAAGTGTTAAGTGTATGCAACTTCATTATTTCGCATGTGGTCATCCACCCAGAATCATTAATTGAAGAAAGTATTCTTTTCCTATTGAATGGTCTTGTCACCCTCCTTGAAAGTCAATTGACCATATATTTGATGGTTTATTTTTAGTCTCTTTGTTCTATTCTATTGATTTTTTGTCTACCCTTATGCCAGTGCCACACTATTTTGATTATGTTAGCTTCATAATATGTTTTGAAATTGGTAAGTGTGACTCCTCCAACTTTGTTTTTTCTCAAGATTGCTTTGATATATGAGTACCTTGTAATTCCATATGAATTTTAGCATAAACTTTTCCATTCTTGTGGGAAAAAAGCTATTGGGATATTAAAAGGTATTGCATTTGATGTGTGGATTGCTCTAAGTATTGTCATCTTAGCGTCATCAAATCTTCTGGTTGATGAACACAAGATCTTTCCCCATTTATTTTGTTGTTGTTGTTGTTTAGTTACCAAGTTGTGTCCAACTCTTTTGCAACCCCATGAACTGTAGCCTGCCAGGGTTCTCTGTTCATGGGATTTCCCAGAGAAGAAAACCGGAGTGGATTGCCATTTCCTTCTCTAGGGGATCTTTCTGACCCAGGGTAGAACCCATGTCTCCTGCATTGGCAGGTGGATTCAATAGTGAGCCACCAGGGAAGCCTCTTCCATTTATTTAAGTTTTATTTATCTTGGCAATGTTTTATAATTTTCAGTTGTACAAATCTTGTACCTATTTGGTTAAATTTACTCCTGTACATTTTATTCTTTCAGTGCTATTTTAAATGGAATTTTTCTGAATTTTATATTCAGATTGTTCATTGGTAGTGTATAATGATATCAATGTGTTTATGTGTTGATCTTGTACCTTATAACTGCTGAATTCCATTTGGTCCTGTATTACATGTTCTGTTTATTTGCTGAGACCTTCTTTTTCTTTCATGAGGCTTTCTATCTTGTCATTTTCTTCAAATGTATATTCATAATTGCTTGTTGAAACATTTTTATGAAGGCTACTTTAAAACCTTTATCAGATTATTCTGATATCTCTGTTATCTTGGCAAGATATTATTCATTGTCTTTTTTTTCATTCAGTTAGATATCTTCCTGATTCTTGTTGCAAAATATTTTTGATGGAAGTCTAGCTTTCAGGAATTATGAGACTCTTATTCCTCTTAAAATGTTCTGCTTCAGCTTCCCAGGCCTAAGACTCTCCCACTGGAGGAAATGAGAGTGCATTTAATTACTGCCAGGTGGAAAAAAGTCCAGTTTTCGTACTGGTAACTGGACAATTTCCCTACGCTATATAACATATATAGTGGCTATATATGTTATAGCTGCTATAACATATATACATATATATATATACACACAATATATGTAAAATTATATACTATATATTCTTTCCATATACAAGGTTGTTCTGAGTGGAAGAAATAAGGAAAAGTTTGTCTACTGTCTCCTCAGAAAAATAAGTCTCTGCAGAAGTCTCAGAACATGTTTGTGTAGAATTTTTTCTTTCCTTTTTAAAAATTTTAAAAATATAAATGTATTTATTTTAATTGGAGGCTAATTACTTTAAAATATTGTAGTGGTTTTGCCATACACTGACATGGATCCGCCACGGGTGTACATGTGTTCCCCATCCTGAACCCCCTCCCACCTCCCTTCCCATCTCATCCCTCTGGGTCATCCCAGTGCACCAGCCCTGAGCATCCTGTATCGTGCATCAAACCTGGACTGGCAATCCATTTCACATATGATAATATACATGTTTCAATGCTATCTCTCAAATCATCCCACCCTCGCCCTCTCCCACAGAGTCCAAAAGACTGTTCTATACATCTGTGTCTCTTTTGCTGTCTCACATACACGGTTATCTTACCATCTTTCTAGATTCCATATATATGCATTAGTATACTGTATTGGTGTTTTTCTTTCTGGCTTACTTCACTTGGTATAATAGGCTCCAGTTTCATCCACCTCATTAGAACTGATTCAAATGTATTCTTTTTAATGGCTGAGTAATACTCCATTGTGAATATGTACCACTGCTTTCTTATCCATTCATCTGCTGATGGACATCTAGGTTGCTTCCATGTCCTGGCTATTATAAACAGTGCTGCAATGAACATTAGGGTACATGTGTCTCTTTCACTTCTGGTTTCCTTGGTGTGTATGCCCAGCAGTGGGATTGCTGGGTCATATGGCAGTTCTATTTCCAGTTTTTTAAGGAATCTCCACACTGTTCTCCATAGTGGCTGTACTAGTCTGCATCCCCACCAACAGTGTAAGAGAGTTCCCTTTTCTCCACACCCTCTCCAGCATTTATTGTTTGTAGACTATTGGATAGCAGCCATTCTGACTGGCATGAAATGGTACCTCATTGTGGTTATGATTTGCATTTCTCTGATAATGAATGATGTTGAGCATCATTTCATGTGTTTGTTAGCCATCTGTATGTCTTCTTTGGAGAAATGTCTGTTTAGTTCTTTGGCCCATTTTTTGATTGGGTCGTTTATTTTGTTGGAATTGAGCTGCAGGAGTTGCTTATAAAGATTTGAGATTATAAAGATTTGAGATTAATTCTTTGTCAGTTGCTTCATTTGCTATTATTTTCTCCCATTCTGAAGGCTGTCTTTTCACCTTGTGCAAAAGTTTTTAATTTTAATTAGGTCGCATTTGTTTATTTTTGTTTTTATTTCCAGTAGTGAAAATGAGTATACTACCCAAAGCAATCTATAGATTCAATGCAATCCCTATGAAGCTACCAATGCTATTTTTCACAGAACTAGAACAAATAATTTCAAAATTTGTATGAAAATACAAAAAACCTCGAAGAGCCAAAGCAATCTTGAGAAAGAAGAATGGAACTGGGGGAAATCAACCTGCCTGACTTCAGGCTCTACTACAAAGCTACAGTCATCAAGACAGTATGGTACTGGCACAAAGACAGAAATATAGATCAGTGGAACAAAATATAAAGCCCAGAGATACATCCATGCACCTATGGACACCTTATCTTCAACAAAGGAGACAAGAATATACAATGGAGAAAATACAATCTCTTTAACAAGTGGTGCTGGGAGAACTGGTCAACCACTTGTAAAAGAATGAAGCTAGAACACTTTTTAACACCATACACAAAAATAAACTCAAAATGGATTAACGATCTAAATGTAAGACCAGAAACTATAAAACTCCTAAAGGAAAACAGAGGCAAAACACTCTCCAACATAAATCACAGCAGGATCCTTTATGACCCACCTCCCAGAGTATTAGACTTTTTCTAAGGAACTTTTTATTTTATTCTCAACACATATTCATAATGGAAAGGCAAATAATATTCATGTATTAGAAATAAGGAAACTGAGGCCCAGAAGCATTAGATACTTCCCCATGCAACGTAATGATTTTTTAAGTGAGTTCTAGAGCTTCCCTGGTGGCTCAGAGGTTAAAGCATCTGCCTGCATTGCGGGAGACCTGGGTTCAATCCCTGGGTCGGGAAGATCCCATGGAGAAGGAAATGGCAACCCACTCCAATATTCTTGCCTGGAGAATC